>NC_090265.1:447862516-448190373 GCF_040414725.1 Anabrus simplex
ACCTTTTCTGTTCATCAGAAGACACTCAGAGGCGTACAGTACGGACGTTCTTACTACTGAATTGTAATGTTGGAGTTAAGGTTCTTAGAGAGGCACTTGGATGTATAGATGCTCTTATAGGTATGGTAGATCCTTTCCAACTTGGTGCATCTGGTGTCTATTGCTAATGTCTCATTCTCGGTTGCTGGAATCCACTACCCTGGGTACTTCACTGCAGGAACCTTACGAATGGTGGTGTTTTTCAATGGCATGGTAGATGGGACTCCCTTTACTATCATATATAATGTCATTCATTTCATCTCATTAACTCATGTGATTAGGTTGACGTCATGAAAGTCATTCGGTCATAAAAATTCGCGATGAAGATTCATCTCACTTCATACCCAAACCCCGTAGAGAAAGGGGACAAGAGTTGGACACTTATACATTTAGAGGTGACATGTATGACACAAGATAGACGATAATAAACAAGGAATTTATTTATTTATTTATTTATTTATTTATTTATTTATTTATTTATTTATTTATTTATTTATTTATTTATTTATTTATTTATTTATTTATTTATTTATTTATTTAGCGTATGGCTTTACAGATACAACACACAATGATTTTGAAGAACAAACTATATATTTATATCCAGGTTATTTATATAGCTCACTGTCTCTGGAAGCGCATGAGCAAAGTCACTGATATCGCCACTGTACTTTCTTTTTGGACATTCACTGATAATGTACAGGATGGTCTGCTTGGAGGCACCACAGTCGCAGTTAGGCGTAGGAATTCTTTTCCACTTGTAGTGGAAATCTTCGCAGTTACCATGGCCCGATCGTATCCTGTTAAGAGTTGACCAGGTTTTCTGAGGAAGCTCAAATCCAGGTGGCAGTGACGGTCCTATGTGTGGCAAAGTTGACTCAGGCCTAGTATCTTGTCTTCCCTGCCATTCCTTAGTAATATAGAAGTTGGTATTCTTCAGTTCTATTGCAGTTCTCATTGGTGGATTTCGAGACCTTAGACGATTCAGATGAACATCCGCGATGTCGTCATGTATTGGTAATTGTGGATTATTTATTAATTTCTTAAATTCCCTGAGGAAAGCGTTTTTATGTCGAAGATCTGGTGTGGGATATGGCTGAGAATTGGTAGACAATATGTGGGTGTAGACCTTATTGTGCCAGTCACGAGAAGCATCGTGGTGTTCAGCTGCGTATCTATGAGTTTGGTGCGCAGTACTCAGCAGCCGAGAACACAAGTCCCAAAGCGGTGCATCGGAGTAAATTTGCTGTTGAACCCCAAGTTGTACCACATAATCTTTGGATTACGTTGTTGCGTGTTCTTACTTTGGATTGGACGTTACGAAGGTGTTGTCTAAAGGAGATTGTCCTATCTAAGGTAACTCCTAGGTATTTAGTGCGCCCTGGTGGGGGTGTGATAAGCGTCATGCAATTATAATTAGTTATGGAGGAATATATATTTCATTTTCAGAAGCAAGAAGATCGTACTGTACATACCGTAAGAACAGGCCAGGCCGAGATGGTATGGTGAAACATGCACAGAATATTGTCTCCACTGAGATTAAGCAACACAATGAACGGCAGAATTAGAATTCTCAGAAATTGTGACGAGGGGGAAAGAGAAAGGCACGAGTTGTTGACTAGTTGCGGAAGGTTTTCATAGCCCCGGGCAGTCTAGGTAGTGGAAAGAGCGCAGAGAGCCGGGTGCAAATTTCTGAGAAATGATAGCCGGGTATCTCCATGTAACTAGCGGGAGTTGAACGCGGGGTTGGCACTGGAAGAAAAAAATATGAGCCTTCCCGGTCACGTGGTTTAGGTGGACCAATGGAAAAATTCACTTGACCAAAGCAAGGCGACAACTTCGTATTGTAAGAAGCACTAGCGAGGCTAACTCCGTGGATTAAACTGATAGAAGGAAGTGAATTATCAATTCAGAATAAAGTGGAATTTAGGAGCCTTACTATATCATAAAACTTATAAAAAGTTAATTATTGCGGGAGATTGCATGGTGTAATTCTGAGAATTCATGAACGCTATTCGTTGATTGGCTGAAGGCAAAGGAAGCCACAAAAGAGCGCGAAATCCCGAGCCGGGATACGGCAGCTAAATTCGCGAATATATCCATTACCAGCGAACGATAATAGTTGAGAATTGGTACAGAGCCATTGAGAACATAATTACATCATTGGATCATATATTAAAGCCACGGGCCAAACCGCAAAGTGTCGTATGAAGATATCGGGACTGCGCGTCCCAAGATGAACTCCGGCGAACTCGGAAGAGAGGGGATACAAGTACAAATATGAGGTCGTGGACAAGGACTGACAACTACTTTTGACAGTGTGTTCGAGCTGATAGCACGCCCGGGGTGCACTACTACTTTTGACAAAGCGTTCGAGCGGTCACCATGCCAGGGGTGCGTTACAACTTCTGATATTTTGTTCGAGTCGTGATTAGGCCAGAGGTGCGAGTGTGTACTTACTCGTGGAGTAGGGTTCGAAGTATTATATTGTTACATAGTACAGTGATTCATGACGTGATGTAGCTCATATTACAGTCTTGAGCAGTATACTAGTATGAAGTGTTTCAAATAGACAGGACTCAGTAAAGCATAACTTACGGAGTGTGAGATTCTACCAACAGATTAGGAAGTGCGTTACATGAGAACGGTCACAAGTGTTTATGTCACCTAGTAAACAGTCGATTCTAAACTGATACCTGGTCAGCTACACGAACGTGAGACGGGAAATTCAAGTGCGCGCACGGGCCGTTGTAAAGGGAATCCCGAGGTATCCCATGTTCCTAGTGTCCGGGAAAGGAATGAAGAATGTACATCTACATTAAGTGGGCTAGATACAAGGCCGAAAGTGTAAAATTTGTGAGTAGAATTTAGGGTGGAAATTATTCCAAAGTGCAACAGTTAATTTATTTGTTTTTATTCAAAATGTGTAAAGTTGAAAAGGGTCAAGGATTAATTCTTCAAGCTGACATGAATACCAGTGGAATGCAGGGCTAAAGACTAGACGGGGCCTGTGCTTCTCGTCCGGTTTTAGCAGACTACAATGGCAGAGATGAGTAACCTTTTAAAATATTTGTAGATTGCTATCGTTAGGGGGAGGAAATCATATTATTTTATCATGGTAACTTGATTGTGAAACGAGCCGTTTCCGGCTCGTATACATTCAAAGATAGATAGACAAAGGGACAAATTAATATGTACATGATTAGATCGAGCACTCATCATAATTTTGATTATTAAATAGAGTATAGTAGGTTTGAGTTGTTCATTCAAGTGCTTGAGTTGTTTGATATGGTATGGAGCACGTTTCACGTAAAGATAATGTTAATATTCATTTAGAAGTGCTTCCAAAGTGTTTTTCCGTTATCGGAACTTTTATAGATATTAAGGCATGTTGTTAAGATAATCCAGAGGTAGGATTGCCAAGTGATTTAAATTGTTGTGGGACGGAATGAAGTCCGTTGATTTGTTTGTAAATATCGCGAAGTTCGCCAGTGGACAAAATAGTAATAATCTGTACAAGTGTCGAAGTAGTACATTCAAATTTGGTAATGTAAAGTAATTTAAATGTGGAGATCACATGTGCCGTGAATAATTATAATTTGTGCAGTGAATCCGGTTTTAACACTAATTTTTGATTTAACGTTTTTGGACTCCATAATAATCATAAATAATTTTGGTAGAAACGAGATAGGCACTTTTATAATATGGTCACGCTATGTTTGATATCCAGAGGGATTTGAGCCAAAAGTTGAGATTTGGAGTTTTATGGGACAGAAATACGGCCCGAAATGAAAGTGAATTGTACTGATGTTGATGAAGAAATAGATGGATCTTAAGGCCCACATAGAGGTTGTATTTATATACCGGTGTATTGAGTGGCAGAATAGAGTCCACACACCGAGGGTTCATTAGTGAAAATGTTTTGAAGAGTTCCAATGGATAAATGGACTTCAAAATGGAAAAGGAAGGAATAATTTAACACTTGCAGAGATTGGAGGTATTTGGGATTTGAGAATTGTCTTAGGAGCATATGGTCTCCATGAATTAACGACAGTACGAAAATAAGGTTGCGGGTTCGAACACTATTATGTCCCGACCGATGTGAATTCGGATCTTGGTGATTTCTGTTTGGGAGAGAATGTATGTGACTAAATTATAAAGATGGGGAATAAAAATAAAGATTCTCGAAAGAATAATAATACTATTAATAATAATAATAATAATATTCCAAGTAAATCATATCTGGATTGATTAGTGCCAAAATAAATCGGAATTGTAAAAGGTGTTATGCGTTAAACATATTAAGAGTGGACTACCGTGTAACAGGCGAAATTATTTTTTTTAATTAATAATAATAATAAATATAAAAACCTACTGTTTTTGAAGAAGAATTTACTTTTTTTTAATATTTTGGACATAATAATGATGTTGGGAGTTGAAATGAAAAATTTGAGATTTTTAACTAAAAATAATAATAATGAGAATATTTGAAGAAGGAGAAGAAGAATAATCAAAGAAGCTACTTTTATTTATTTCAGATGAAAATAAAAATCGCGAAAAGTTGAAATATTATTCCGAGGATGATTACGGGTTACGATAATCATGATCTCCACAAATAATAATAATAATAATAATAATAATAATAATAATAATAATAATAATAATAATAATATTTAATAAAATATGTTTTATTTTATTTATTTTTCTTATTATTTCGGATGCTGATGATGGATGATACTAGGGAAGTCAGCTGGCGAATTAACGTAATAATGTCAATTGGTTGTAAATAATAAGTTAAGTTAATATGTGTAAAATGAAGCCAAATCCCTACATCTGGACCATTAGGTTAGAGTCTCTTTGTCGTATTCCTTCAACTAACGATTAGCATATCTTGGTTAGGAACCCGGGGAGAGTTTGTAGTTTCCCGGGTTGGTCTCATCTCAATCAAAGTGGAGGCGATAACATGGTCCATGTGGTCGCGCCTACTTAGCCAACAGGTGATTGGTCCATGATCAAATATGGTCATGGTGTTAACGAAGGTAAATCTGATACCTTCAGACATCAACGGTTCTACCACCCAAATGGAAAGGTGGTCAAAAGTGATAAATATTATGTAATCATTTCTCAGGAATAATTTGCCAAATTACCGGCAAATCAAGGGTCAACATATTTTGTTGTGTGTAAAAATTATTTTGTTTACTTAAATAAAATGCTCCTTTAGCATTTGCAAGGAAACAGTTCCAGGTTCTTGTTCTTGTAGAATAGTAAACCCTTGGTGACCGTTTAAATATCCGTCCCCATCCCTAGGATGGAGCCTTCATAATTTCCCTTTGATCTGAATATATATATATATATAATTTGTGTGTTTTATGATGAGCCTTAAAGTTAAAGATTAGAGTGTCCCGTTCAACCCTGTAGTACTGATTGGATGGCGCCCTTACATTTAGTTTGAGATCTTATATCTCAATTTTTTATTTTTTTTAATTGAGTATTAGTTGCGATGGATTCGGACCGTAACACTCCCTGAGATAAATGCTGGGTTGGACTCAGGCTTTGAGCGGGTACATTAGGGAATCTATTATATCTCAATAACTGATTTCCAATGTACACCTGCAATTGTTTGTTAGCCATCTTGCTGTTTAGATGGAAGCAGCATACTTCTGTTTTATTGGCATTAAGTGTAAGTCTCCACAATTTAAAGTACTGTACCAACAGTTTTATGTCGTCCGTTAAGGTCATCTCGGATTTCTCGAATGTTTTATCTCTGGTAGCAATAGCCCAATCAGCGGCATATCCAAATTGTCTTGAAAATGTGGCAGGCATGTCTGAGATATATAGGCTAAATAAGATTGAAGTAAGAACAGAACCCTGTGGAAGTCCATTATTTAGTGATCTTTCGGTGTTCACAGTATTCCCCATATGTACTTGGAAAAGTCTTTAGGTTGGCATCTTATTCAAGAGCCGGGCAGTCGTCTTACATGGCATCACTTTCAGAAACTTGAAGAGTAGGCCGTCCTTCCAGACTGTATCATAGGCTGCTGTCAGATCAATACAAGCCACTGATGCCTTAAGCTTTCTCTGATAGCCTGCTTCTATGTAAGTTGTAAGAGACACTGAGATTTTCTCGAGTATCTCTGGGCCAATTCTATTGAGGAGACTTTCTAGTAATTTATATATCACACTAAGCAGGGCAATAGGTCGATAGCTCTCTGGTTTATCGCTGACTTTGCCTTGCTTCAAGATGGCTATGATCTTTGTTTATTTGAAAAGCTTTGGCAATTGCCCTCTCTGTAGGATGTTCGTGAAGAAGGTGGACAACCATACTCTAGCTCTATCCCCACAATGAGTGATGAATTCTGGGTGAATACCATCCACACCTGGCGCTTTGCCTGGCTTGATATCAGCAATTGCAATAGTTATCTCATTCTCAGTACAAGGTCTGGAGTACTCCGATATATCTGGGACACTGTCCTTTAGGATTTTCAGATTCTTCTTTATTCGCTTCGTGAACAAGGAATAATACATATATCAGTCAGGATGCCATTGTAAGTCCGTGGAATAGGAAGCCATTTTCCTTCAATCCATGATGTCTGTCTGTCTGTCTGTCTGTCTGTCTGTCTGTCTGTCTGTCTGTCTGTCTGTCTGTCTGTCTGTCTGTCTGTCTGTCTGTCTGTCTGTCTGTCTGTCTGTCTGTCTGTCTGTCTGTCTGTCTGTCTGTGTTCATGTGTGGTGTCTTAAGCATTGAAAGTAACAATATAATAAAAATAAATGTATTTCATGCAATTTACTTCAAAAAGATGTGAGTTAATAAATATAATGCTTTAATTTGCTTTTCAAAAAAGAATTTGGAAACACCTAACGGTTGAATTACTAATAATAATAATAATAATAATAATAATAATAATAATAATAATGTTATTTGTTTTACGTCCCACTAACTACTCTTTTACGGTTTTCGGAGACGCCGAGGTGCCGGAATTTTGACCCGCAGGAGTTCTTTTACGTGCCAGTAAATCTACCGACACGAGGCTGACGTATTTGAGCACTTTCAAATACCACCGGACTGAGCCAGGATCGAACCTGCCAAGTTGGGGTCAGAAGGCCAGCGCCTTAACCGTCTGAGCCACTCAGCCCGGCAGGTTGAATTACTAAACTCGAACAAAGCAGCGGGCACATGCTAGTAATGAATATAGTAATAATCACAATAATAACAATAATGATTCGATCGGTAAGAAATTTGGTACCGCATGAGTCCACTGTAGAATCTTAAGCACAACTATGAAAATACTTGCTATAACAATCAAATGGATAGAAAGCTTTGCCCATTAGTGCATTAGGTTTCCTTGATGGCCTTTAGGTTACCTTTCTATAGCTTAATAACCATTTAATTGTACACTGGCCCAGTTAGCTACGCGGTACGGATTGCGTAGTAATTTCCTTGCATCAAGTGATGGTGCATTCTAATCTCACCGTCGGCCGAATGGTCAGAGTACTGGCCTTCGGTTCAGAGGGTCATGGGTTCGATTTCCGGCCGGGTTGGGGATTTTTAATTCAATGGCTCCGGGACTGGGTGTTTGTGCTGCCCCGAACATCCCTGCAGCTCACACACCACATATAACACTATCCTCCACCACAATAACACTCAGTTACCTACACATGGCAGATGCCGCCCACCCTCATCGGTGGTTCTGCCTTACAAGGGCTGCACCTGACTAGAAATAGCCACACGAAATGATTATGATTGTACTATCCCAGCGTCGCCATATGCCTGCATCTTCTAGTGCGACTTTAATAAACAGTAAAAGTAAACTCGTGTCTTCGTCTCAACATTGAGCAGCTCTTTTCAGGCGTACCCCTAATGGCTGTGAGCTGCTTGTACTATTCTAACCAAATACCAGCCCTCCTTCTGTTAAATCTCTCTCAGTACCAGAATTCAGAGCTGGGTATCCAAGGACGGCAGCTAACAGCGTTGACAGTTACGCTACGGGAGCGACAACAACAGAAAGATAAGTAACTATTAATTCAGAATTTTCAGTTTTGGGAAGTTAAATATGATGTAGCCTATATATAGTTGAATGGTGAAGTCATAAGAAAAATAGACTGACTGAGCGATTTGGTTGCTCAATTCGGTTCGTATGGTTGTTAGCTTGCGCTCGATAAGTGGTGGGTTCGAACTAC
Source organism: Anabrus simplex (assembly GCF_040414725.1). Classification (NCBI taxonomy): domain Eukaryota; kingdom Metazoa; phylum Arthropoda; class Insecta; order Orthoptera; family Tettigoniidae; genus Anabrus; species Anabrus simplex. The sequence goes on from NC_090265.1 coordinate 447,870,731, forward strand.
ACTGTCGGCTGTCCGGAAGTTGGTTTTCCGTGCTTTTCCATTTTCACACCGGGCAAACCTTATGTTTGACCACGGTCGCATCATTCCGTATAGTAGACCTGTTCTATCCCATCATCGCCATAAAGTCCGGCTCCATGGCTAAATGTTTAGATTGTTGGCCTTTGGTCACAGCGGTCCCGAGCTCGATTCCCGGCACGGTCGGGAATTTTAACCATAATTGGTTAAATCCCCTGCCACGGGGACCGGGAGTATGTGTCGTCTTCATCATCATTGCATCCTCATCACGACGCGCAGGTCGCCTACGGGAGTCAAATCAACAGACCTGTACCTGGTAGTCCTCGGACACATCCCGGCACTACAAACCATACGCCATTTTTTATTCCGCCATAAAAACTTGTTTGAGTCGGTGTTGCATAAATCAATAGGAAAAGAAAAGAGAAATGCAGAGGGAAATAAAATGCATAACTTATGCATAGCTTATGGTTTCTGTATAGATGAAACAATTTTTTTTTTATTTCGGAGTATAAATAGGCCAAAGGTTATAAGTTAAAGCAGGGCCTCTCGGAGTGCATGCGCGTGGTGCATGCACTGTGCACGGTGCAAAAGATGACTCGGCTTGGTTGACCAGAGTGCAGACCCCCCACTCCTCGATTTGGAGCAATAGCGCTTACTCTCTCTTTCCTCACGCCTCTGTCGCTCGCTCCGCCTGTCTCCCTCTGCCCCACTTGCGCCGTAGCGCTCCAAATCCGGGCTGAGTTGAGCCGAGTATAGCCGAGTAGAGCCGAGCTTAGCCGAGTAGCCCAGAGACGAAGCGTTGATCCGAGCCATACCGAGCGGCAGCGATGCACAGTGCACGGAGCTCTTGCGCCTCGCTCTGCACGCGTGAGATTTTGGGCGTTTGAGAGGCCCTGAGTTAAAGGAACAATTTGAAACATATTAGAACTACTGCATTACTGATGGAGATGGTGAAGTGTTAGCGGCATCGTGATCTGATTCTTGTGTGTTGTGTGCGTGTCACTTGTTCCTTGGCTGAATCGCCAACGTTGATGCTTTCATTTCTGAGGGTCCTGAGTTCAATTCATGCCGGGTCGGGGATTTTGATTGCGGCTGATTCATTCCTGTCATAGGGACTTGGTGTTCGTGTTTGTCTTCAAATTCCTCTTCACATAAACACACCATACTAGCAAATAACCGAAAATACGTAAAATTGAATAAGGCATGTAGAGTTGGTGTTAGGAAGGGCATCAGCCGTAAAACAAGGCAAGTCCACGTGTGCATCACAGTTCTCACCCGTTTTGGTCAAAGCGGCGTAGAACGAAGAAGACTGCTACTAATGATGATGTTGTTGTTGTTAGAGGAAGTGGCGGTGGTGATGATGGTGGCGGCGGTGGTGTTTTAGGGTAATCATTATCTGATTCTTGTGTGTTGAGTGCGTGCCACTTGTTTGATTAACTGTGCTGTGGTGGTGTGGTATCGTTCATACAGGTAATGCGAGTTGCAAGCTATCTGACTGGTGAGGAAAGAGATTATCCCACAAATCACCTCATGATGAAATTGTCATCACCTAGAGCAACTTCCAAGATTGTGAAAAGTTTAGGCTGGAGCACACTCATCGCTCAAATCCACGGAGGATGTTCATGATGTCAGGACACTATTCTGAACGGCATAAAATGAGAGTGTGTCATTTTGATGTCAAAGAATTGTCAAAGGGATAAATTCACAGTGAAACAGAGTAATCTATTGTACGAGGGCATGCCAATAAGTATCTGGAATTTTCTGCTAATTGTCTTTAGGTTGGCTCTATGGCGTTGTGTACTCACCAGCCACTAGATGGCACCGTTGTCTACGTCTATGGTAGGCTTCAGCATTATCAGATCAGTACAGCTTGCACTGTTGCGACGTAAAATGGCCGCGCCACTTTTTGTTTGCACCAAGGAAGAAAAGCGTTGCGTAATCTGTTTTTTGTGGTCTGAGGGTGTACCAGGAGCGGAAATTCATAGCAAACTTTCAGCACAATACGGGGACAATGTTTTGCCACAGCGAATGCTTGCATCCCTGCTCTGACGTTTGCTCTCTGGTCCTAAGTGGTGAACCCATATTTCATCCCCAGTGATGGTGTGTTTCAGAAACGCTTCACCTTCGTTAACATGACGGTCCAGTAGGTGCTGACAGATTCCCACACGATTGCGCTTTTGCTCTTTATTGAGTTGGCTTGGAACCCATCTCGAACAGACTTTGTGAAAGTTAAGCCTGTTATGCATGATTTCATATGCAGAACCCAGGCTAATGTGCATATGGTTTGCCACGCTCTCAATAGTCACTCGTCTGTTATTCAGATCATATCACAGTCTAATATATACAGTCGCGAAGCTCTGATGATATTTTTCATCCGAGGCGACTACAGCGCTCCAAGCGGCGAGGTAGAGGCAACTTGCTAGCAGACAACAGGGAACGAATTACCACTACAGTCTAAAATGGTCATAACTTCTGAACCATTCATGCAAACAATGTCCCGACAAGGTTATTGTAATCGTTATGAAATAGTGGAGGAGGTCAAACAATTAATTTCGATGAGGAGTTCGAGGATAATATCGAAATATGTATTTAATCTTATGGAGTTATTTTTCTTTACCGCGGACTATAAATATAAAATCGCTTTTAGAGGGCAACCGGTTCGAAATAAGTATATACCATCGCGGACTTTTTTTGTAGAGGTTTCTATGCTCTACAATTCCTACGCTTACACTTGGGGTCTATCGTTGACGGTTCAGGCAGCGTAAGCCAAGAAAGCAAGTGGCCGACCGACCGATATCGAACCTGCCAAGTTGGTCTAAGAAGGCCAGCGCTCTACCATGGTGGGTCACTTGCTTTCTTGGATTACGCTGCCTGAACCGTCAACGATAGATCCCAAGTGTAAGCGTACGAATTGTAGAGCATAAAAACCTCTACAAAAAAAGTCCGCGATGGTATATACCTATTTCGAACCGGTTGGCCTCTAGAAGCGATTTTATGTTATACTCCTTAGGATTAAATAAATATTTCGATATTATCCTCGAACTCCTCATCGAAATAAATTGTTTGACCTCCTCCACTATTTCACAAGGATTACAATAACCTTGTCTGGACATTATTTACATGAACGGTTCAGAAGTTATGGCCATTTTTAGTGGTAATTCGTTCTCTGTTGTCTGCTAGCAATTTGCCTCTACCTCGCCGCTAGAGGTGTTAGTGCCGCTCCAACTGTCAAGTGGATGAACCTTCCTCTTATTAGAGCTTCACGACTGTATATATTAGACTGTGATCATATCACGCATTTGTTCAATGTTGGCATCAGTTATGACCGCAGATGGACGTCCGGATCTTTCCTCAACCTTTACGCTCATGCGACCATTTTTGAACTGTTCAGTCCACTGGTAAACACTTCGCTGTGTCAAAACATTGTACCCATATTGTGCTGAAAGTCTTCTATGATTTTCCGCTCCTGGTACACCGTCAGACCACAGAAAACGTATTATGGAACGCTGTTCTTCCGAGGTTCAAACAGAGAGTGGCGCGTCCATTCTTACCTCGCAACAACGCAATCTGTAGTATCTAATAATGATGAAACCTACCACAGACGTAGACAACGGTGCCATCTAGCTGCTGGTGTTACACAACGCCATAGAGCCAACCTAAAGACAATTAGAGCAAAATTTTAGATGATAAATTGACTTGCCTATATACATTTGCCTTAGAACCAGAAATGTTACAGAACATTCCTGAAGAAAAGAGGATGGGGTGGATGGCGAAAGGGTTAAGACCCCCTCCATAGCCACTTTGTTAGATGAGCCAACTGCTGTTGTTGCTGTTATTTCCTTATTAACTGCCGGGCTGAGTAGCTACCAAACTATCCCGGCTCAGTCCAGTGACATTCGAATGTGCTCAAATACGCCAGCCTCGTTTCAATAGATTTCCTATTACGTTCAAGAACTCCTGTGGGACAAAATCCCGGCACCTTAGCATATCTGAAAACCATAACAGCAGTTAGTGGGACGTAAAATCAATAACATTGTTATCTTTTAGAACTGCTAACTCAGTGTAATGAGGAGCTAGTTGATAAGTTAGAAACTTATATAGAGGTCCATAAGATTCACCAATCTGAATACGTAATATCCATAAATGACCGTAGAAAGGCAGTTGTGTCTAATTTATTTTAGCACACGCAGGTGACAGATGAACGGAAAGTAAGATGTGCTTTATCCGGTGGCACTGGGTTCGATTCCCGGCCAGGTCAGAGGTTTTTAATTGTAAATTATTAATATCCCTGACCTGGGGACTGGGTGTTTATGTCTTCCTTAACGTTCCTTTCCTCACATTCAACACTTTACAATTCCACACTTACAATTACATGCAGGTTCGTAACATATGGTGCAAGTAGTGGCAAAAGATCTTTAGAGGTCGACGCCAAGAACATACAGCATTTTATATTACAAAAAAATTAAAGATCTGCTCTGATTGATTCAAAGTAATATCATACTTCATTCTATTTATTTAATTAGTTTATTTATTTATTAGCCAGAAGACCCAGGAGCCCTTGACCCGATTTCCGAAACTTCACCCAGCCTTCTGAGATCAACTTAGGAGATGTCTAGTGTGAGACGCAGCGGACCCAATCATAAAAGTCGAATAATACAGCTAAGAAAATAATTACACTGACCACACAACGCTGGCAAGGAGTTAATAGGTGTGCGCAGTACACTGACTTAGTAAATGTCATGGGATAGTCACCTAATAGAGTGTGGGTCCTCCTCTGTCCGTGCGAACTGCAGTGAGACGCCGTGGAAGTGAGTCGACAAGTCCCTGGTAGTCCTCTGGACGCAGCTGACACCAAATCGTTTGCAGAGCGGCCGCTAATGCTGGTCTGTTCGTGGGTGCAGGATCCATGGCACGGAGCCTGCGTTCCACGACATCCCAGATATGCTGAATAGGGTTCGTATCGGGGCTCCTGGGTGGCCATGGCAGTCGTTGGACCTCCGCTGCATGTTCCTGGAACCATTCGCGGGCGGCGTGGGAGCGATGTGGCGGCGCGTTATCATCTTGAAACACCGCAGAACCGTCTGGGCGCTGGAAGGCCAAACATGGGTGGAGATGGTCTCCGAGCAGCTCAACGTACGGCGTACCATTCAAAGTCGCTTCCAGAACAACTAGGGGGCTCATTCCATACCAGGAAAATGCACCCCAGACCATAACAGAGACACCAGCGCCCTGGACCACACCTTCGAGGCAGGCGGGATCCATCGCTTCATGTGGTCTGCGCCATACACGGTGCCTTCCATCGGCATGGTGCAGTTGAAATCGTGATTCGTCCGACCATATCACGTTACGCCATTGTTCCAGTGTCCATCCCTGGTGACTGGCGACAAATGCGCATCGTTGTGCCTGATGACGTTGGGTTAACAGTGGCACCCGTGTGCTGCACCGGCTCCCATATCCCATAGAACTCATGTGCCTACGGATTATCCGCTGGGAGACGTGTCTAGCACGGCCTGTGTTGAATTGAGCCGTGATTTGTTGCACGGTTGCCCGTCTGTCACTATTGACAATCCGTCTCAGATGTCGCCGGTCACGGTCGTCGAGGGTGGCTGTTGTGGACGGTGACACCCGCATTCAACCATTCACGATAGACCCTGGACACGGTTGATCGTGCGAAGACGAATTGCCGCACCACTTCCGAAATCGCACTTCCCATCCGTCGGGCACCGACCACCATTCCCCCATTCGAACGGTGTCACCTCACGACGACATTCCACGTTACACCTGTCACATGCACAGTCACTGCTCACAAGGTCTCCTATACAACTGCTGCTAGCACAGGGGGCGTGTGGTGCGCAGACAACACACCTGAGCATCAGTGCTCCGCTTTCCCATGACATTTGCTCAGTCAGTGTATTTATGTAATGCATTGTTTGATTTAAAATTGAAATTGAAAAATGATACTAGGCATAGGGCCTATAGCTTATTTAAAAGGATACAAATTTACGTAACTTCGATACTAGATGAATAAACCTGAAGGTAACGGAACATTTCTCTAGAAGAAAAGACCACAGCATATTTCTCTGCTTAGGCCTACTGTATATTTTTTCCTTAATTACCAGTAGGCTGCTAAGTAATTAAATCTGTGCAAATCAAAATGGTAAGATGAATTCACGTTAGAGAAAAAGTGTGGGCGTACGCAGTCATGCTTCTCATAAAACTGAAGTAAGCACATAGGGAAAGAGGAGAGAGAACTAGCTATGACTTTTTCTCGGCTCTTAGTTAATCTCACTTTTGTGGGGTTTTACTAAAGTTCGCTACGTAGTTCAGTGTCACCGTTCATCCTCCCAGCCACAAGTGGAAAGGTTCCATCTTCCGTATAGCTGTGGTAGATGTAACAAAGATGTCCCCTTCTTTACAGTCAATTTCCCGTGTTTTTTCACCTATTCTTTTCATGGGACACGATGGTCCATATTAAAAACTGAGTATGTACCACCAATGGTACATAAGTTGTCTGCAACATTTTCTCATGGAGGCTACCTGAAATGATAGTCCAGTTCTCTTCGGCAGCATTAATTCATCTAGAGATATTTAGCACAGTTGGTAAAACGGCAAAGATAGTAAGCATGGTAAGTTTTCCCGCCCGTTATTGATAGTTTAGGGAATTAGTTTTCGACGTTATGTTAATATTATTGTCGCCAGGCAAAACCAATGTATAGTCAGTCACACCATACACTATGTCTCCTTAAATACGCTGAGAAGATGGATACAGTTCACTATAGAAGTGCGTACCACCGAATATACATGATGGCTCCTAATAACGACGGGTGCAGTTCACGCCTTCTCGAATGTGTTATCATTTCAGCGATATATGGGAGTGGTATCATGAGAAAATCTCCAATCTCCTCGATGTCACACTGGATTCTCCAGCCAATTCCTTTTATTTCCTGTAAGACTTGACAAAGTGAGAAAGAAGTGGCCATAAGACTAGAGACTGAGATCTAGCTCGTGATCACTCCTTATAAAATCTTCTACGTAAGGCGGGCACTGTATGCGGAAGCGATCAAGAAAGATCTTTATCGTAATTCATTGCACAGTTGTTACATCAGAGCAAAACACCTTGCACCCTGCGAGGTGATGTGGAAAATCACGAGGATTAGATAATATTCTTATTTATCAGTCATGGTATCTACATCACTTGAACAACAGTGAAAGTACCGCGGGAATGTGTGGGTAAGTCAGTAGTGAGGGACCGAAATATTAATACCCAGCTACTACTTTCACCTGATAGTGACTGTACCTATTAAAGGGGATGGTTGCTAGACGGCACGATCCAAACCACGGTGCCCTAGAGGACAATTCCTTTACAGCTCGAAGGACTATCATTATATATTATTCTTCCATGCCGTTTGTTCCTTACTGGCTCCAGCTAACGTATGATTTACCGGTGAATTCACCACAGACGGTACGAACCTGTTAAAAATAAGATAGGTCCTTCATTTCAGTAATTGATAGCGACAAGTTCACCTTTTTTACTCGCAAAGTGGTGTTATGTCATCGTACTTCACTCGCTAAGGAGGGCTCTTCCTCTGTGCTAGTCTGCAAATTGCACGTTAGGAATTAGAAAGTGAAACAATGACTGCGAAGGTCCTTATTTTAATATTAAAAGGAATAGAGTATCAATCTATCGTATTATTACAGTGAATAATAATAATAATAATGATCATCATCATCATCATTATCATCTTCATCGGAGCCTCCGTGGCTTAGGTGGCAGCGCGCCTGCCTCTCACAGCTGGGTTCCGTGGTTCAAATCCCGGTCACTCCATGTGAGATTTGTGCTGGACAAAACGCAGGTGGACAGGATTTTCTCCGGATACTACGCTTTTCCCTGTCATCTTTCATTCTGGCAACACTCTCCACTGTCATTTCATTTCATCTGTCAGTCATTAATCACTGCCCCTGAGGAGTACGACAGGCCTCGGCAGCCGGCACAATTCCTATCCTCGCCGCTAGATGGGGACTTCATTCATTCCATCCCTGACCCGGTCACTGACTGGAAAACAGGTTTAAGTTTTCTATCATGCAGTTTAATGAAATAATGAAATTTTCATTAAACATCATGCGTAAAATAAGATTTTACAATGAAACTACACAGACAGGTAAATAAAGAAAGTCAGTCAATCAATCACCACTGATCCGCATTTAGGGGGTTGTCACCCAAATGGCAGATTCCTTATCAGTTATTAGTCTTATCTGAAACGATATCAAAGAAGCTGGAAATTTATTGAACATCTCCTTTGGTAAGTTGTTCCAATCCCAATTCCTCTCAGGCAGCCCTGAAGATGTTTTTCCGTAATTTCCCATTTTCACGCCAAGCTGTACCTTAATCAAGGCCACGGTCGCTTCCTTTCCACTCTCAGCCCTTTCCTGTCTCATCGTCGCCATAAGATCTATCTGTATCAGTGCGACGTAAAGAAAAACTGCAATTCCTCTTCCTATAAATAGGCCTATTTGACCCAATTTTTCTCTTGAATTCCAATTTTAACTGCATATTACGATCTTTGCTACTTTAAAAAATCGTCTACTAATATAATTCCAAGCTATCTCTCCACTTACAGCTCGGAACATACCGCTTAACGCAGCAGCTCGTCTCCTTATTCCCAATAACTATGATCATGTCAGAACACACGCATGTGCTATACGGCAGTTGATAACTCTGCTTAGCCTCATCCGCCAGTGCGATGGTAACCCTTGGGCACTTTTCGCGTCGACCAGGGCTCGCCGACACTCCTCGGTTCTGAGGGGCGCCCTAGCTTTTCGAAGTATTCCTTGAGACTGTATTCCGCGAGGATGTGATTTTGTTTACACAGCCGGCTTGTCACCTAGCCTGTCAACAAGCATTTTAGTGCTACGAATAATAGGCCGCTCCTGGTGTGGAGAATGGATGCCTCCATGGTCGTTCTGCTTGGTCTAATGCCCAATTTTTTATTTGTTTCGAATGGTGATCGTAGAGGTGGAAGTATTGTACTCGCACAAAACTCTCACCTCATGTTTTCGACGGACTTCTGATGTAATGACTCCTAGACACTTAAAAGGGGAGTTTAGCAACATAATAGCGAATTATGCATTTGAGGCATTACAAGAGATGTTTGGGCCGCAGAACTCATGTAAAAAGACGTTATGTCAGTTCTCCCACTTGTTTTAGGATGAAATTGCGAGTTCGCTGGTTGATTCCAATCCTTTCCAATCCAATCTTTTCCCTTTTATCGAGGCGGTGTTTTGAGTACACCCTGCAATCGCAGACCTTAATATTATTCTCTAGAAAGTTTTACTTAATGTGCGCCCTAGTTCTCAGGATTCGTAAAGAATTTTCTATTTTATCTCAATCAAGGGTTTACTAAGTGTGTTGTACTACTTTCATACTGCCTTCCAACTTTTATGGACCCGTCGGCGATCATGGAGGTCATGATTAATCCCATTAAGCAACTAAAGTATACAGTATTTTAATGAACAACGACTGCACTCCTTTCTAAAAACACAGTGATTTGCTCTCAGGATGTTACCTAATATTTGCTGAAACGTCTACTAAGTAGCGAAAGTTATGCCTCACTTTCTCCATAGAATATTACATTGGTATTTTGTAATGAAATTCAGTTGACGATTCAATATTTGTCTTTAGTAATACCACACACACAAATATCATGCCTGTCGGACACAGCAGGCCAGATGAAGTCGATGCTCTTGCTACAGCTGCAGATTATGAGGATTATTATTATTATTATTATTATTAGTATTATTATTATTATTATTATTATTATTATTATTATTATTATTATTATTATTATTATTATTATTATTATTATTACGGGGATACCCGTGGAGAAGAAAGAGGTTAAAGAAGGTGCCGGGGTGAATGGGTCTTTCTACAATATCAAAATTAATTTTAAACTTGAACTGAAGGTTATATTTTTTCAAAAAACAACAACTCAACAAATAACAATATGTCAGGTACAAAAGCAATCTTGAAACCAGACTAGAAAAGTCAAAGATTAGTGATTTTTACAGATTCTGGGCTTCAAGCCCTAGTTTTACAATTTTACAAATGGAAGTGGTATTATTTATTTAAGGGCAGAAATACATTAGTTCAAGAGCACTTGCTCCCTCAATACAATATCTAGCCTTCCAGAGGCACACATTAAACTTACAAAACCTTTGAAAAAGAGCAAACAGGCTCTCAGTTTCTTACTGCCAATTCAAGGCAACATTACATCAACATTTACAATCTCTGGGCTCTTGAGCCACCATTTAAAAATTGACCTTAGCTTTACAGGGGTATTTAATACCCAACCTACTGGGCCTTCACGGAAAAGAACAGGTTAGATAACTGGCCCAGACACAAGATGAATAGAGTCGTACAATGCGCTCCAAGATAATGAAAACTTAAAAACCTACAGGGCTCTAGGCCGATGAAACAGGGGCTATTCCCAAACTACTGAGATGGCTCTCATAGAAATTACTGTAATCCATAACAAAAGGTAGCAAAATCGCAGACACCTCAAACCAAGATGAAGGGGAGCTCAAGAGGGTAACTCACTCTCTATCCCAACATTACAATTAAAGATTTTATTAAGTTTTTACATTAGCCGAATGAAAAGTTACATTTTAGAAAAGTACATTACATAGTTAAAGATTCGGACCTTCCCCTCGGTATAATTTGAGGATACAGCAAGAAAGATGGAATTATGCCGCCATTACCTTGTAGATGTTCTAGCTGCCGACAAAAGAGGCCGTCCACCTCTTGCTTAAACGCACACACTCAGGACGACGGCGATCAATTGGCAAGGAAACGTGAAAAGCCGCAGTTTATAAACCCTCAGGGAAGGTTCGAGATCATTCAAGACTAATCAGGACACACCCTCTTAATTTTTATTGGTTTACACAAAGTGAACAAGAAATGCGGGATTGGTTTGAAAATCAATTACAAAAACTAGTGACTGGCTCAATTCAAAACTGGCGGAAAGAAAAGGAAGTATTGCCAACACAAAAATAAATGAACATAGCTCAGTTATGGAAAACCGGGGAATATGAAACTTCTTTGAGTTTTAAGTTCTTTCACCTTGCACCAGGGTGCAAGATCATAGTCTTTCGGCAGTAGCAAAATGTCCAAAATTCTTGATGTATAGCAAAACAAAACAAGGAGAAATTCAGTCAGTTTAGGAAACTGCACAATAACAACATTACTTAATATTTCAGTGGAGACATCTTCTGATCAAAGTTCCAACTTGTGTTATTAGTTTCACTTTTTGATTAATAGAGGAGTTTATAAAGGCGGTTATTTTAAATGAGCGGAGTTGAGGTGTACCTCCCGGTACAATTATTATTATTATTATTATTATTATTATTATTATTATTATTATTATTATTATTATTATTATTATTTCGGAAATATCGTGGATTACAGAGGTTTAAGATGATGTCGGAGTGAATGGGCAGACAAGGAAATGACCAGAGCATAAGTTAAAAAACTAAATTTTAAAATTATATTCTTTCCTTCCCTTTCTTTTTCTTGAAATTTGATAGATAGAAAATCTGAATAAACAACAACAATATATATATAATAACGAGCTCGTCAGCTCCAGCAAGAATGACATAAAGTCCAAAAATTAGGTTAAAAACTAGAGAGAATTACCAACATGATAATATACGAGGGATGAGCATTATAGTTCTGAAACAGGTACACTATTTTATAAGAGCATATTTGCTCTCTAACTTCCATAGCCTAGGAATCTGAGCTCCAAAATTAATACAGTCTAGCCCCTCAGAGGCATACATTTCTTACAGCGCATACTGTTATACAATGACAATCTTCAAATGAGGTATTTACAATCACTTCTGCTCAACAGTTTTTTCAGTTTCTTTTACGGTAACATAAACAGGGGCAATACGTGCCCATACTAAATGGCCTTAATTTAAAAAGAAAAAGGTTGAACATGATTGGCCATGAACAAAAGGGTAGGAGACGATACACTTGCATTTCTTCTAGAAGTTTTTAAAACTTATGGCCCAATGACACAGAGGCTACGCCAATCAGGGGTGCCGCCCTATTAGCGAAGTTGGGGATGAATTTCCTAAAAAAAATTCGCCGTGCCAATGAATCTTCAACCCCTGTAACATCCTTGGGAGGCTTGAAGTTACGGATTGCATGCGTTCTGGAATGATCGACTGAAACTCCAATAGGTGACAAAATATGCCTCAAGACGGACATAGTCGGTTTAGCAAAAGATTCCTTTGACAACTTGACCGTCAATCCAACTTTACGAAGGCGTTTTAGAGCTTACTCTAGAAGAGCTGAATGTTCTTCAAAGGTCTCAGAGAAAATAACATCATCATCTAGATAATGGTACAGATATTCAAATTTAATATCGGAGAACACCCTATCTAGCAGCCTAGTAAGAACCGCCGCACCCGTGTGGAGTACGAAAGGCACGCGCTTGTATTCATAAAGATTCCGGTCGGTAGCGAAAGCAGTCATATGTATCGATTCTTCCGCCAGAGGTATCTAATTAGAGGCCTGGTTAAGATCTAAGATGGAGAAGAACTTAGCCTTACGAAACCAAGAAAAACATGAATAGAAGTCGGAATGTGTACTGATTGTAGAAAAATCGTACGATTTAACGCCCTGTAAACAATAACTGGCCTGAAACCGCCTTGAGGTTTCGCACCAGAAAAATGGGTGAAAAATACGCCGACTTGGAGGGTCAAATGATACCATCGCTCAACATTTGGTTTATGATTTCCTTGAGAGTCTTCATTTTCGGCGGAGATGATCTGTAGGGAGGAAATCTTATGGGGATCGAATCCGTAAACACAATTTTCTATTCAATTAAGTCAGTCACACCTAGATTTTCCGAAAACACGTCTGTAAATGACTTACAAAATTTGCGAATGCAACTAGCCTGATTCTCAGATAGATGCCTAAGGTCTAACGACATCTCACTTTGTGTGGACGAAATAATAGAATATGATACAGAATAACATTTCAAACGAGGTATATGGAAATTATTCCTAAATTTGAATGTGCGGGATTGACTTTGAAGATCGAGCACAATGCCGGAATGCGACATGAAATCTGCTTGTACAGGTATTATCACAGGGCATGACAAATTTTAGCAACAAATAATTTAGACTTCTAAGTAAATTTTGAAATATGAATTTTGGCATGGAAAAATCCTAAAATTTCTAGGGGATAAGAACTAGCCGAAACACATTTTACCTAGGAAGAAACATATTCAGGAAATGTACAACAAGTCTTCAGCTTGGAATACCATTCTACCGAAAATATGGACACAATACTTCCGGAACCTAAAAGGGTCGTGAATGGTTCGTTATCTCAATTTTGAGGGAGAACACAGAGCCGGGAGTATCAGAGGCAATTTTGAGGTGTTCTTGGGGACCCTCAAATATGGTCTTAGATGGTCTTCCTTCCAGGTTATGTGACATTGTACCCTCAGGTTTAAACTGGGCTGAGCTTGGAAACACAGCTTGGGAGAGTATTCAGTTGGGCACTTTAGTAATTTTCTATTGCTGTGGTCAGCAGAGGTAGAACCAAAAGTAGAACAGGAAGATGTACTATTTGATGAGTTACAGTTCTTATCCAGGTGTGTGAATGACCCGCATTTGAAAAATCCTTGAGAAGACGACGCTCCATTTTCAGGTCTGTTGGTTTTTAATAGAGGACACTTACTTCTTAGATGGTCCCCGACCCACACGCATAACATTTTCGGGGAGGGTAGGTTCGACGAGCGGTAGCCGAGAAGCATTAGAAGAAGGTGGTGGTTCTCGAGCGACTCGCAAAGTATCTGCATACCTTACTCCTTCCACGGACATAGACATGGCCTCAAGTTCCGCAAACGTTTGCGCACGGGAAGCAAATCATAAATATGATTTATAAGATGGCGAAATCACTTCAGTGATAGTCTGTACAATCTGACCTTCGGAGTAATGTAAGGCAAAATCTCTAGTGAAAAACTCAATGTCTTTAATGAAGTCCGCTGGATTTTCATCTAGCCTTTGGACTGTGATGGTAGAGCTCTCACAGGAAACATGTTTGCCAATAAATGAGCATGAAATGTTTCAATTGAACTCCTTTCCGATATGGCCAGAACGAACTTATCTGAGAATACACCAACAGTGCAAGGATAGATTATTTGCAAGATTTGTGAGTGCGACAGAGCAAACATCAAAGCATGATCCTCAAATTGTACGAGAAATCTTAGGAAGGTCATGACGTCGTTTGTGGAATTCACAAAATTTCGAAATCCCCTTAAGCAACATGGCTAAAGGATGTGGTAGGCTGCTAAAGCCCGGTGATATGACCGGAGAGGGCGCCGAAGGTTGAGGAGGCTCGAAAGCGGCATTACCAAAGAAAATTGGCAGGAGTTGTTGTGGATTACCGACAGGACTAACAACATGTTCGAATGGGGCAGAAGCTTGTTGCTCGACTGATTCCCCACTATATAACGACTTGTTCGGTTCCTCTTCCTTATTGACATGCAATGGGGCAGGATAGTACTGTTTACACTTGTAGATCCAAACAACAATTGATTAACTTTATTAGACAGCTCAGAAATATGTTCAGCCAGGGAGTTAGCCATACTAGAATGTCCATCACTGACTTTAAGAGACAACAGATCCCCTACTCTGTTACAGAAATGAAAGAGTCTAGCCTGAACACATTGCTACCCGAGGGCTCACCTCCTTCAAAGAAACTCAAAACAGAAGCAAGTCTGCAATGTTATTGGTAATCGTGGATTAAGCGTCACCAACTTCTTTTTCTGTATAAACAGGAATACTAATAGGTAATTCTAAAGAGTTCTTTAACCTGGACGCATCTGTCGCACCGTGCCACCAGACTGAACCTTTCTAATAGCTTATTAATAAATTCTTCCTTGTGCAAATACCAAGGAGCAAGGACCTCTTTACGACCAGACATAATGAACAATAATGTCACAAAATTTTCAAAAATCGGAAAACCGAAAAATGTTTACAGTTCAATTCCAAATTTTAAAGAAAGCCGTCAAAAAGGGGATTTGGCCAGGCCCATTCACACCAGGCTCTGCTACCACCTGTTCTGGATATATCGTGGATTACAAAAATATAATCAGTCAGGTGCCCCATGAATGAGCGGACAAGGAATTGGCCAGAGCATAAGTACAAACACTAAATTTTGAAATTTTATTTCCTTCCTTCCCTTCATTTTTCTTGAAATTATATAGATAGAAAATCTGAATAAACAACAATATATAATAATGAGCTCGTCAGCTCAGCAACAGTGACATAAAGTCCAAAAATTAGGTAAAAATCTAGAGAGAATTATCAACATGATAATATACGAGGGATGAGCATTATAGTTCTGAAACAGGTACACTATTTTATAAGAGCATATTTGCTCCACTAGCTTCCATAGCCTAGGAGACTGATCTCCAAAATTAATACAGTCCAGCCTCTCAGAGGCATACATTTCTTACAGCGCACAAGGATATACAATGACAATCTTCAAATGAGGTATTTACAATCACTTCTGCTCAACAGTTTTTTCGCTTTATTGTACAGGAACATAAACAGTGACAATAAGTGCCCATACGAAATGGCCTTAATTCAAAACGAAATACGTTGAAAATGATTAGCCATGAACAAAAGAGAAGGTGACGATACACTTGCACACCTTCTAGAAGTTTTTAAATCTTATGGCCCAATGGCACAGAGGCTAAGCCTATTTTACGCCGGGGTGACTAAACGAACAACATATAATTTAAGAGAGTGTTAAGAGTTTTAGAAACTTTAGTCACCCCATACCAAGTGGGAATCAACAGGTAGTCACCGTTTGTTCCCTTACATTACATGCTTCCGACCAGAGATTTGAACAGAGTCCTCAGACTTGGCGAAAATCTACATTTAAACTATGAAATTAGAACTTTACATGAATATAAGAAGTTTGAAACCTTCCCCTCAAGCTATCTGCCGGAGCTATCACATGTTAAAAAATGTCTGCCATTATCTCGAGTTTCTGGACCTTCCGAACGCCGACCTGCGGCTCCTGCCCCCTGCGTGCACGCCGCACACAATCAACTGGAGCTATTAAGATGACGATACAGCCCTAAAGCGTCTGACTGTTATAGTACTTTGAAGGGAAGTTTCGAGAAATCTTTCTAGATAGGGTGGATGCTTGTACACACCCCCAATTTTAATTGGCTAGAGAAATATTCACAAAATTTCTAATTGGTTGATAGATACAGGAGATTGAGTGGGGGAAGGGGGGCAGAAGTGTTGACATCCTTGACAGAAGAACAAAACAATCTTCAAAACTAAGCCACCTCTAAATATTAACTTTTCCTTGAGAATTAGTTTTCCTTAATCCCGCCAGAGGGGGCACTTAGGCTGATGGTAGGAACACCTAATAGTTGAAACCCCAAGTATCTCGTATTGCATTAGTTCAATTACATAGATAGAATGCGCGCATTTTAACTGGACGGAGAAGGTGTACCCCCGGTACAATTATTATTATTATTATTATCATTATTATTATTATTATTATTATTGTACCGGGCGGTACACCTCCACTCCGTTAATTTAAAATGTGCGCCTGTTGGAACTCCTCTGCTGGAGGAGGGCTGAACTTTATCTACGCTGTTAATTCTTTACTTTCTCAAAAGATGTCACCATGTGGAAAAATTTGAGTTTTGAACTGTGTCATTTTTGATGTGTTTTTGTTTCGCTTGAAGTAAGAAGTGTGAACTTTCTCTTCTAGAGGACACTACTGAAGATCTACAATAGTGCAACCTAGTGCGGAGTCAAAGAACTATTTTGTTGGAGAAAATTTAATTTCAAGAGTTTGTTCTTTGTTAAATTTCTTTCTGTCATTGTTTAAGTTGGCAATATTTACCCCTTTCTTCCCCTTGTTATGAATGTAACCAATCCCGAATTTCTTTAATTAATTTCTGACCTATCAGGGGTATCTTCCCCCAACTTGAATCTGTTGCGGGGTCCTATCCAATAAAAAAGTTGTGGGCGGGTGTTTTCTTTCCCCTAACGCCTAGAACCTTCCACGAGAGGTTATAAACTGCTGATTTTTGGGTCTCCGGACCACTTCTGTTCCATCTTTCAGTGTGTTAAGTACATAGCAGGGGGCGGGAAGCGCCTCTTTCTTCGGCAGCGGTCAACAATAAGGTAATGGCCGATTAATAACTTCTTTCTTTGCTAGCTCAGCAGTTTAACTTTCGGGGCGGGTTCTAAGCGTTCTACCATGTAACCTTTTCCTAAATGTAACTACTCTTTTATATATTCTCTTTTAAAGCTTCATATTGGGATAGAGAGTGCTAACCCTCTCGAGCTCCCACTCATATTGTTGTGAGGTGAACTTAGTTTTCTCAACCTATTCTTCGATAACGTAAAACAATGTGTTCTCTTCTTAAGTCACCTCTTTAGAATGGGATTAGCCCTTGTGTTAACGGCCTAGTGCCAAGTAGGTCTTAATCAAAGTGTACTAGGAGTGCCAGTTTGCCTCCTCCCAAATTGTCATTTTAGAGGTCATTTAATTAACCTTCTTTTTCATTCAATAGACCTCAGTAGGTTGGGTATTTTACCCCTGTGTATATGTCCTGAGAGGACATCTTGAAGGTGAAGTTTGGTGTGGCCTGTGATTGGCTTACACTTTGAGAGCAGATTGCGCTTTTGGAATTCAATTTTTGTATGCCTCGAGGAGGCTTTACTGTGTAATTTGGAGCAAGTGCTCCAGGGTTTGATTGGGGTCTTCTGCCCCTTGGTTAAAATTTGTATATCGGAAAGTTGGGCTAGTTGCCCAAGAATTGTGAACTCAGGGCTCGAAGCCCAAATTCTGTAATCTCTGTAATTGTACATTTCAAATTGTGTTTCGGCTACTAAGTACCTGTTCTTTGTTATTACTTAATTTTGAAAAGAAAATATAACCTTGTTAAATTTTACAGTAACTTTGATTCCGTAGTTTGAGACTCATTCACGCCCGCACCTTCTTTCACCTCTACCTACCACCAAAATACGGTAACAAGTGGTAGCAGAGCGTGGTTGAATGGGTCTCAATTTAGCCCCTTTTGACGGCTAAACATTGTTTTGATCCGAACTCTAACTATTTTCCCAGTTGCTGGAATCTTTTGAGTTTTTCTAAATTGTTCTGTCATCATGCCAGGCCCTCGCGATGTTCTCCATCTTAATTATTTGCGCAAAGAGGAGTTGATCTATGAATTAACTATCAGAAATGTACAATCTGGAGGCACGGTTGCAGTAGACACTAACAAGCTTAGAGAGTCCCTAGATTTGCCCATTTCCATCCCCAATTTGGGAGAGAAAGAAATTGATGACTCTCTTTCCACGATCGTCGAGAATATTACTGGGCTAGCTTCTGTAGTTAGTTTTTTTGATGAAAATGATCCGTCTCCTAATCAAATTAAGCGTGTGCAAGGCAGGCTATATCATTTTTCGAATAGGGTTAACGATCTGTTGTCTCTAAAACTGAATGACGTTCAGAGGAAGGAAGCTAGTACGCTCCTGGAAAATATTTCCGAATTATCTAGTAAGGTCACTTTATTGTTGACTGGGGAAGTCCCTCCCAAATCTGATCAACCCACCATAGTGAATGCAGGTAGTGAGGAAGCGCCTCCCAAGGGAGAAGCTAATAGCATAACCGTTGCTGCTCAAACTATCTCTGCCCCATTGGACAACGAGCCTGAACGCCGTGCATCGTTGAGTAACATTCGTTCTGAATTAACTTCTTTGCCATTGAAACCTTTACCTACTATGTCACCCGGGTTTAGCAGCTTGCCTCATCCATTGGCAATGTTGCTCAGAGGGATCTCTAAGTTTTCCGTTAATACCACCAGTGATGTAATTTCTTTTTTGAGATTTCTAGTTGAATTTCAGGATCATGCCCTTGTGTTTTCTCTTTCTCCATGTCAAATTTTGCAAATTATCTATCCGTATGCTATTGGTATTCTCTCTGATAAAATCGTAAGAGCCATTGCCGAGCAATCATCTATTGAGGATTTCCATGCCCATTTGCTAGCTAACTTCATCCCTGCTAGGGCTAGGTCCTCCCTTATTCAGAAGTACTATTATCGGGTACAGCGCTTGGATGAAAACTTAGCTGATTTCATACAAGACATTAAGTTTTATACCAGGGTGTTTGCTCTTCACTTCCCTGAGGATCAAATTGTACAAGCTATTGTGGAAGGGATTTCACCACCCTACAGGTCATATTTGTGTTTCGCGGCGTGCCCGCAAACTTTTTCTGAACTTGAAGCATTGGCCGTCTCAGCGGAAGGAGTTAGATACGCCGATTCTTTGCGTGTCGCGAAAGAACCCCCTCCTTCGTTTAGTAATACTCGGCCTCCACCTCGCCGACCAGTCACACCCCGTAAATGTTATGCTTGTGGGTCGCCTGACCATCTGCGCAATAAGTGTCCACTGATCAAGTCTAGTAGGGCAAATAATGGAGCTGGTTCAGCACAAGGCTGTTTTAAATGTGGGGCTTTCTCACATATCGCCAAGAATTGCCCAAACTCGAATAGCACCCCCTCCTGCTCAACTTCTGGTGCAAATTCCACCTATGCCAATAATAAAAAGTGACTAGTGGCTTCGGCTGAGTCGACTAATCCATCTTCCCGAGACTCAGCCCCGGGTAAACAGGTTGTAAATTCAGGGAACGAGCAATTTTCAAATTCATCTTTTGAATGCCCCAAAGAGTGTCTTAGGATTGCGGCGGATTCCCCCGCACCTATTCCTTTTCTTAAGATTGAGTTAAATAACGAGCCTATAACAGCTCTCTTAGATTCAGGCAGTGTTTGTTCGATTATTTCGGCTGAATGGTATTCTAAATTGAAAACGGTTTGTAAACTTCCTGACTATGTCTTTTCTCCTGTTCAATACGTTTCGGCTAATTCATCTCCATTAGAAATTCTAGGTTCCTTACTGGTCAAAATTCGTGTTTTTAAGTTTACATGGAAAGTTAAATTGTTTGTGGCCAAGCAGTTGTCTAGTCCCATTATATTGGGAGCGGACTTTATTTCTCACACTGGTCTTGTGCTCGATCTCCAGTCTAGGTCGTGCACATTCAAATTTGCTTCTAATTGTAAAATACCACTATTAAAGTGTAATTCCGTGTCATGTTCTTCTATTTCGCCTACCCAGGATGAGATGTTGTTAGACCTTAGACATCTACCTGAGGAGCAGGCTAATAGTATTCGCAAACTGTGTCAGTCGTTTCCCGAGGTGTTCTCTGATACTCTTGGTGTTACTGACCTTATTGAATACAAAATTGAGGTCACGGATTCGATTCCTGTCCGTTTTCCACCTTATAGGCTATCTCCACCTAAAATGAAGGCTCTGAAAGAAATTATCGATCAGATGTTGAAGGATGGTATTATTAGGCCCTCTAAGTCGGCGTATTCATCGCCTATTTTTCTAGTCCCGAAACCCCAAGGAGGCTTCAGGCCTGTCATTGATTACAGGGCTCTCAATCGGAAGGTGGTGTTACAATCTGTGCCCCTTCCTGACCTTCACTCTTGTTTTTCATGGTTTCGTAAGGCCAAGTTCTTTACTATCTTGGACTTGAATCAGGCCTATAATCAAATTCCCCTTGCCGAAGAGTCTAAACATCTTACAGCGTTTGCCACGGACTGGAACTTATACGAATACAACCGCGTGCCTTTCGGGCTCCCCACGGGAGCAGCTGTACTCACTAGGCTACTAGATAGGGTCTTCTCCGACATCAAATTTGAATACTTGTATCACTACTTGGATGATGTCGTCGTATTTTCAGAGACTTTTGAAGAGCATCTAGATCATCTGCGAGAAGTTCTCGATCGCCTTCGTAAGGCTGGGTTAACTGTTAAGTTGTCCAAGGTTGCCTTCGCTAAGCCCTCTATGTCATTCCTAGGGCATATTGTGTCACCCGATGGTGTAGCAGTCGATCATTCTAGAACTCAGGCCATCCGTGATTTTAAACCTCCCAAGGACATTAAAGGTATCGCCAGGTTCATTGGTATGGTGAATTTCTTCAGAAAGTTCATTCCTAACTTTGCTAATAGAGCGGCGCCCTTAAACCTTCTTCGTAGGAAAGGCATCAAATTCGAGTGGGGACCTTCTCAACAAGCCGCTTTTGAAGACCTTAAATTAGCACTTTGTAATGCCCCTGTACTTGCTATGCCTGATTTCTCGAAGAAATTCATCGTCCAAACCGACGCGTCGTCGTCAGCGGTAGCTGCAGTCCTTCTTCAAGAGACTGAACTAGGGAGGCGCCCCATCGCCTATGCGTCTAGGACTTTGTCGGCTCAAGAAGCCAAGTATTCCATCTATGAGCTCGAAGGTTTGGCAGTCTTATTCGCCTTAGAGAAGTTCCGTCTCTATCTGGAACATGTTAAATTCGATCTGGAGACAGATAATCAAGCCTTAAGCTGGGTCTTAGGTAGGCCGCGTCGTACTGGTCGTATAGCCCGTTGGGCCATCCGTATTTCTGCCTTCCAATTTGACGTCAGGCATATCAGAGGTACAGAAAATGTTGTTGCTGATGGACTCAGCCGTATGTTTTCTAACGACGTCGAGATCCAGGAACCGGTCGACAGTTCATCACCTCCCGAGTCCATACTATCTGGTGTTAATGCCATTTTAACAGATGCTCCCATGCTTTTTAGGGATATTGAGAAATACCAACGTGAAGATCCGACGCTGGCTCCGATAATGGCAACCCTTTCTTCTGGGGAACATGTCGTCCCTTATGTTCTGAGGAATGGTGTTTTATGTTGCCCTTCGAGGCATGACAAGATGATGAAGGTTGTCGTTCCAGCTGTTCTTGTGCCTATGATCTTCAAGTACTATCATGAGACCCCATTAGGGGGGCATCTTGGTATCTTTAAAACTCGTGAAAAGATTCGTGAAATGTTCATCTGGAAAGGTATGGACGGTGAAATCCGTGAACTAGTAAAGGCTTGTAAATCCTGTTTGATTAGTAAACCAACCATGTCCACCAAGGTAGGCCTCTTGTCTTCGCATCAAGCATCGCGCCCCATGGAACGCCTGTATATTGATTATGTAGGACCCTTCCCCCAGTCGAAGGGAAATGCCAACAAATTCATCTTTGTATGTGTAGATGGTTTTACCAGATTTTCCTGGTTATTTCCGACTAAGCTGGCTACCGCTCAGTCCACCATTACTTGCCTAAATTCTATTTTTGCTTCTTTTGGTCCGTGCCAATATATTGTATCCGATAATGCTAAGGCTTTTACATCTAATTTATTTCGTAAATTCTGCTTTGACTTATCCATCTCTCATGTAACTACTTCCGCGTATTATCCTCAACCATCTCTGGCTGAACGGGTTAATCGTAATCTCAGGTCCGCACTGATTGCCTATCATCATGATGAACATTCCAGGTGGGACACGTCCCTGCATTGGTTAGCTTTTGCTTTGAATTCGGCGGTTCGTGAATCTCACAAGTTTACTCCAGCTTCTTTGATGTTCAAGTTTGTTCCCAACTCGCCGCTCTCTAACCTCTGGTCTCTGAGTGACATTCTACCCGAGACAATAGATCCGGATAACATTAAAGATCTTTGGAAGAAGGCTAAAGCCAATCTTAAAGTGTCTCATGAAAAGGTTAGGGAAAGGTATGATCGTGGACGGAGACCCACCCCTTTGAAGGTAGGTGACCAAGTTATGGTCAAGAATTTTGTTCCCGCGGGCAAGCTTGCCCCCAGATTTCATGGGCCTTGTATAATTCTCGATTTTCTCACGCCGGTTACATTGTTAGTAAGCAATCCAGCCACCGAGAGGATATTTAGGGTTCACCTGTCCCAGGTGAAACCGGTGTAAATTTTGTGTCAACTTGCTTCATATAATTTGAAAGGAATATGAAGGTTATATTTTTTTTTGAGTTCAACTTTAAGGCTTTCTGCCCTTTCTATAATATTTTGGTCTTATATGTAATCCTCTTGTAAAACCTTCCCCGATCCGTTAAACTGCCATTCTGTCTTTGCCTCGGCCATTACCACGCTCCCGTCTCCTGCTTCAGTACACACTGTGGCTTAATTTGAGTAAATGCCATGGATATCTGCACGCCGCTGACCCCTCGACCTCCTCACCAAGCCTGTGCCCTCAAAGAAACATGATGGTCCAACACAATTCTGCCGCCGAGTTTTTATGTTTCAGTGCCCCCGCAGCCGCGCAGCGCCGTGCAGCAACTGGGGAGGGGGATGGGCCCCCTCCTCTCCAGCGAGGACGACATGTGCACGGCGAGCCGGAGCTCTCCTCCCGGCCAAGGCTGATGTGCGGCGCACAACCTGCTACTTGCCCGCAGCCTGTATATGTTCACCGCGGGCGCGGCGTACTTCAACACCTCTGCTCCCCTCATAGTGCGGGCGAGCGGTATCTCAGGGTACTTGAGGGGTCCGAGCGGCCTCCTTTGGACGCAAGCTGCAACGGCCGGTCTGGCCATTCAACTTAGCCTACATCAACTACATGGACAGTCACTATAAGAGATGACTACACTTGGGAATTCAACAACAAATTTGGTGGACATTGCAAAATTTTTCATCACATTTTAAAAGATTATCTTCAGAAATTCGCCTTCTACAAACATAAAAACCTTACGTTACCAATTACAACAAAAATTTTGGAACTGAATTAAGAATTTCTCAAATACTTCTGCAAATTATTTTAATATCAACATCAAAACTTGGACTTTTGTTTTCAAACTGACTTCATGTGAAATCCCTGGAGGAGCTTTTGGGGGGGGAGGTCTGTACCGGGCGGTACACCTCCACTCCGTTAATTTAAAATGTGCGCCTGTTGGAACTCCTCTGCTGGAGGAGGGCTGAACTTTATCTACGCTGTTAATTCTTTACTTTCTCAAAAGATGTCACCATGTGGAAAAATTTGAGTTTTGAACTGTGTCATTTTTGATGTGTTTTTGTTTCGCTTGAAGTAAGAAGTGTGAACTTTCTCTTCTAGAGGACACTACTGAAGATCTACAATAGTGCAACCTAGTGCGGAGTCAAAGAACTATTTTGTTGGAGAAAATTTAATTTCAAGAGTTTGTTCTTTGTTAAATTTCTTTCTGTCATTGTTTAAGTTGGCAATATTTACCCCTTTCTTCCCCTTGTTATGAATGTAACCAATCCCGAATTTCTTTAATTAATTTCTGACCTATCAGGGGTATCTTCCCCCAACTTGAATCTGTTGCGTTGTCCTATCCAATAAAAAAGTTGTGGGCGGGTGTTTTCTTTCCCCTAACGCCTAGAACCTTCCACGAGAGGTTATAAACTGCTGATTTTTGGGTCTCCGGACCACTTCTGTTCCATCTTTCAGTGTGTTAAGTACATAGCAGGGGGCGGGAAGCGCCTCTTTCTTCGGCAGCGGTCAACAATAAGGTAATGGCCGATTAATAACTTCTTTCTTTGCTAGCTCAGCAGTTTAACTTTCGGGGCGGGTTCTAAGCGTTCTACCATGTAACCTTTTCCTAAATGTAACTACTCTTTTATATATTCTCTTTTAAAGCTTCATATTGGGATAGAGAGTGCTAACCCTCTCGAGCTCCCACTCATATTGTTGTGAGGTGAACTTAGTTTTCTCAACCTATTCTTCGATAACGTAAAACAATGTGTTCTCTTCTTAAGTCACCTCTTTAGAATGGGATTAGCCCTTGTGTTAACGGCCTAGTGCCAAGTAGGTCTTAATCAAAGTGTACTAGGAGTGCCAGTTTGCCTCCTCCCAAATTGTCATTTTAGAGGTCATTTAATTAACCTTCTTTTTCATTCAATAGACCTCAGTAGGTTGGGTATTTTACCCCTGTGTATATGTCCTGAGAGGACATCTTGAAGGTGAAGTTTGGTGTGGCCTGTGATTGGCTTACACTTTGAGAGCAGATTGCGCTTTTGGAATTCAATTTTTGTATGCCTCGAGGAGGCTTTACTGTGTAATTTGGAGCAAGTGCTCCAGGGTTTGATTGGGGTCTTCTGCCCCTTGGTTAAAATTTGTATATCGGAAAGTTGGGCTAGTTGCCCAAGAATTGTGAACTCAGGGCTCGAAGCCCAAATTCTGTAATCTCTGTAATTGTACATTTCAAATTGTGTTTCGGCTACTAAGTACCTGTTCTTTGTTATTACTTAATTTTGAAAAGAAAATATAACCTTGTTAAATTTTACAGTAACTTTGATTCCGTAGTTTGAGACTCATTCACGCCCGCACCTTCTTTCACCTCTACCTACCACCAAAATACGGTAACAATTATTATTATTATTATTATTATTATTATTATTATTATTATTATTATTATTATTATTATTATTATTATTATTATTATTATTATTATTATAAACTTAGTCCAAGAGGATTACCATTTCCTCTAAACTCTAATAAAAGGCTGACATGGAAGAGGTCGGTCCCTTCCAAAATTGAAGATATCGGTAAGCGAAGGACAAAGACCACGAAAGAGGTAAGCATGAAAGACTCTCTGGGCAAATGTATTTCTTTTTTTGCTAGTTGCTTTACTTCGCACCGACACAGATAGGTCTTAAGGCGACGATGGGACAGGAAAGGGCTAGGAGTTGGAAGGAAGCGGCCGTGGCCTTAATTGAGGTACAGCCCCAGCATTTGCCTGGTGTGAAAATGGGAAACCACGGAAAACCATTTTCAGGGCTGCCGACAGTGGGGTTCGAACCTACTATCTCCCGAATACTGAATACTGGCCGCACTTAAGCGACTGCAGCTATCGAGCTCGGTAAATTTAATTATTGACCAAGGGAGTTCTGATAGGAACATTTTATGTGAGGATTATGCCGCAGGTAAATAAAAGCAATGCCGAACTCCGCTAGGGCCCATGTGCTTGCTCACCTACGTCTCCAGGAGAGATTTGCCCTGTTAGTCACGTTTTATGACAGGAAGGAGATACCATAGAAATATCTATAACATACTCCCCTGTTGGTCGTACGTCGTACCGACTAAGACAAGTCTTATGGCGACAATGCGATAGGGCAGGGCTAGGATTGCGAAGGAAGTGACAGTGGTCTTAATTAAGGTGCATTTGACTGGTGTGAAAATATGAAACCACACAAAACCATCTTCTGTGATGCCAACAGTGACGTTGGACGCCAACATTTCCTGAATGCAAGCTAATAGCTACTCGACTCGAACCGGCCCATTCACTCGTTATAGCCTATAGTTTGTTGCTTAGATGATATCTCGCAATAGAAACCGATCTTCTAAGGTTAGCTGTAGCAGAGTTCTTGCGACGAATGCTGATATGTTGAAATAGGCTATTATTTTTCAACCAGTTTCGGAATCGTATATATCGCTCCTACCGGTAGATCAATAAATTCCATATTATGGAACATTTCGTTCGTATTCTTGTTTCATTCCCACACTGGAATTGCTAGACTGAGTGGCGGGGATTCGAAACGAGCCGTAGGATCGATAATACATCGTTCATTATATGTCTTTGAGAGCTCTTGTCGATTCTATGGACAACTTATGTATATTCACCGACAAGCCATGAATGTAACGTCTTCCTAATGGTTGAGGAATACTGAATTATTTAGTTAGGCTGCAGTGCCAAAAATCCTTTACCGTCCGAGGATCAGCCTGGCTCAATCTGCTGTGACGTTGGCTGTCGTCATGAGAGAGTATCTGGTATCGAGAAGGAAGGAGCTTTTCATTTTGTACTTGCGCATGCGGAGACGTACAATATATATAAAAATATAATAAAATTAATAATAATAATAAAAATAATAATGGAAGCATTTAACTTGATGCCAGTTTTGACATTCCGTTTGGCCTACCACTTGGCAGAGAAACTGGAATTATGTTGGACAAACAGAAAATAAATGCCAGATATCTTTGGCCCACAAAGGGTACCGAATGGACTTTTTCCATCCTTTAAAATTCTGGTTATCGGTACTGGGTTTGAACATGTGATCTTGGAATCTGGCCGTTGATACTCTACCACTGAACCAGAGAGGGAGCTAATTCAGTAGCATTTCCAACAAGGGAAGCAGGTGGCAATTTCTAGACTGTCAGTGTGGTTACCACTGCACAGCTATGTAATCTCCTTACAGGCCATGAAGACCCTTGGAGTGGTATAAGGTAAGTTAAAGGCCTGGCTTTAAGTGGGACAGAGTGGTTAGCTCCGCACCCGGCTGCCGTTGCCGCCAAGAACCTGGTACTCATTTCAGGTGTAAGCTGAGTGAACTTCCAGACCATGTAGCTCTCCAGAAGTAGAAGTCTCGTTTCTGAATTTTACTACCTCCTGACAGGGAATCGAAACCACATGATTCCAAATGAATACCTTTACCACCTCGCCTGGACATTTTTGATGTGAACATGTCTGTCTCACACAAATCCAGTGGTATTTTAAGCATGGGGAGTCCGTTCAGAAAGATGTCACTTTAATTGTCCAGCTAAGACGTTTGCTACCTATTATTTAGAAGCCGCTCATCCTTAGGATTATTTAAACGAGAATGACACAAGCTTGCTGTGATGTAGCTAGTGTCCTTCTCATAGTTCCCAGCTCCTGGATGGCAGCCGATTTAGCCTTGGACAGCATTTTCTAAACTCACTATCTCGATACAGGTTGACCTTGAATTAGCGCCATTCTCTTCGTCTTATCGAGATATTGCGACATAATAACTATAATACTGTTGTAGCATCAGTTCGAGTGCCGAATGATAAAAATGCATCTGCACCAGCTGCTCAGTCAAAATGTCAATAAACACGGCCCAGAAATACTAGTGCAAGTTTGAAACAGTGACAGTTAGAAAGAGCAGAGTACGAGGACCTGCGAAAGTGCACAAAATCTGCAACCGAGCGCAGCAGAGAGTATAGGAGCCCTTGTCCGTTGCACGCAAACTTCTGCAAAAAGTTCCGATAGGTAGTTCGTAAAAACGCGCACGAAAACGGTCGAACGACCCAAACCGCTGGGGTCAATTGGACTGTGTCCATTAAACATGACACTGTTCGTCGATATTTTACTCAGATCCAAGAATATTAAAGTGCCAAGTGTTTCGCATTGGTGTATAAACTTTCAATCAATTAATTTCAACTGCGTTAATGTATTAGTTTCCAGTAGACAGAAGCAGGACGAGCAGTTCTATTCTGTGTTCCACGAACATATGATAATTTTTTAAATAAAAACCCAGAACTTTAAATACCAAGTAGTTTATCTTTAACATTCAATGTATATTTATTTCACTAGTTTAGTCAGGGGAAGTAGTACAGTCAAACCCATAAACGTTCTTGTAACGCCAATATTTCATATGGTTATAAGTGTTTTCATTTGAACGAGTGTGTTATCAAACAATACAAGTGTTGCCAGTGTTGCGTGTACATGAACGCGCGACAGTTTAGACTAGATCTATGTCTATACATTTTCCTTCATTGTATATATTTCGTCCAATCTTTTTCAGACAGAAACAGGACTGTCAAATCCAAGAATGCTCTTAGAGAGCCAAGTTTTCCACACCATTATAAGTGTCCTTATTGTGTTTTGTATATATTTTCAATCCAGTACATGTAATTCCAGTGTTCCGTGTTCTATGAACACAAGACTGTTAGAGCCAGAACTGGGAACTTTCTAAGCTCCAAGTTCTCCTTGCCAAGTGTATGTTGCATTTCAAGGTAATATCTATCAACTCAATGATGTATTTCCATGCAACCACCTATAGGTGCATAGATTTTTCAATATGATGATTGTTATCAGTTTCCCCTTAATTTCGTTTTCACCCAAGAACTGATGATGACTCCATGGGAGTCGAAACCGGTCTTCTTATAATTGAATAAAATGTTGAATGGTGGAACATCCCTCAAACTCTACATTACCGTTCGTCGGTGAACGCACAAATACCTGCGAACAGCGAAATATTGAGACAGGTTTGGATTTTTCGAACGAAGAGTTGCATTTTGCAACGAATGAAATGTTGATGCTTGTGATACAAGATAGTATGTATTTATTGGTCCAACGAGAGTCTAATTAGCACATGCGAAATATACACGAGAAGTCGAACAGAGAAAGAAAAGTAACCAGACTAGCGGAATTTCTCCAGCTTCCCCTTTCAGTGTGAACATTGCATACATTAAAGTCACAGCCAAACTTTCTTCACAAGAATCAGTTTCTCGATAGTTACTCAGCTTCTTGAATTGATCTTGTATTTTATTAAATATGTAAATGCACCACATTTTGTGCGGAAATAACTGAAGTATTGTCCTTCGTCCTTTTTTAAATCAGCCCATATGTGCGAAAATTCAAGAAACATTTATTTTTCAATGAAATATAACTTTCCTACTCCCATCTCCTTTTCTAAGCTCTTCTTCACGATAAGAGAGGTGAGCCTAATTCATAAAGATTGCATCAATATTAAGTCACGCCTTTAATCCAAACATATACTAATTAATTCGGACGAATACGCAGCCAAGGAATGCATACCGTACGCATGATTTCGGACGAAGAGACTTCGCACAGATTCGTCCGAACGTGCAGATGGCAGGAATCCGCTTCGAATGGACGACTACCCGAGAATGCGAAATAAAGCTGCCTTGCTCAAAGTGACCGCCAGCTTTAGCAAGGAGACTACAGACAGCATAAAACGCAGTCACAATGCCGTGATACATGACTAAAAGTGGGAGCCACCTCAGAAGGCCATGGATCTACTTAAGGCAATAGTCAAGGATGAGAGTGCTTATAATCTTGGCAACTGTTGGTCGTAGTGTTTGCGCTGCTTTGTCACTAAGGGATAGATAACAGCTGCCGGAGAGGTCTTCTTTACATGCTAGTATCCCACGTCATGAAGTGCCGAATGAACTTTCTCCCGTCCTTCAAATATAGCACTATATCTGCCGGTTTAAAACCCACGATCCTGAGGTTCGGAGGCAGGCTTTCTGCCACAGAATGACGTTCCAGTTGCATATTCAACAGTGTAGGTGCCTCGTCCACAGTCTCTGTCTTCATAGGGAATTTTCCAACGACGATGATTTTTCTGAGGCTCGTTTCATCACGATGCACGATGTATTTGAAACGTTGGAGAACTCATTGTCTTTATATTGCTGAAAGCCTATCAAACCTCGCTCATTGATAGGGAATGCCATCCAATGTATACGAAACATTCATCACCAGTACCACAATTCCAACGATTCACTTTTACTTCAGACCAGTTGTAACAATGATCCATGTCTCAAATCCACGGAGAATAACTGAATATTAAAAAACTGAATGTACCTGTGTCTGGAATATTCTAATCTTCATTATCAGTTAAACTCCACCGATCCTTCCGTAAGTGGGTTAATGGTTACGACATATATTTTTAATATGAGTGTTTCTTGTTACCCGTTAAATTGTTTAGTTTAAGAAATAATACAAGCAGACACTTATAAAGCTGCGAGAGCACTCTGATGAGTATATAATGTTATTGGGTTCACGTCCCGCTAACTACTTTTTACGGCTTTCGGAGACGCCGAGGTGACGAAATTTACTCCCGCAGGAGTACTTTTACGGGCCAGTGAATCTACCGACACAAGGCTGACGTATTTGAGCATACCTTCAAATACCACCGGACTGAGCTAGGATTGAACCTGCTAAGTTGGGGTGAGAAGGCCAGCGCCTCAACCGTCTGAGCCACTATGATGTTAAAAATAAGATAAAAACTGTAAACATTGAAATCTTACGTCATACCGCTCCTTATCGAAAATTATCCCATATGCCACAAAAAGGAACACTTCCGAGAATGAACGACTGCCTTCCCCCCTCCCCCTCCCACTTTCCTTTCAGGGCATTTAAGTACGTCAGACTTATAATATATCAGGACTACTTATCTCAGCTGACCTCGTCGTATGCAGAGAGACTTTCAATATATGTATTTTCCCATGCATATTCAATCGTCGTAAAGCGGAATTCATCTCCTTCTGTAGGGTTGAACTTTCATAGAAATAGGAGGCAGTAGTTCACTACGATGTTCACCTGAATGTGTTGCTTAGTCACTTATTCAACCATCAGGTCATATTATAAGATAATCATAATAATAATAATAATAATAATAATAATAATAATAATAATAATAATAATAATAATAATAATACACCGAGCTAGTTAGCTGTGTGATTAGGGGCGCGCAGCTGTGAGCTTGCATTCGGTAGGTGGGTTAGAACCACACTGTTGGCATCCCTAGAGATGGTTTTCCGTGGTTTGGCATTATCACACCAGGTAAATGCTGGGTCTGCATCTGAATTAAAGTCACAGCCACATCCTTCCTATTTCTAGCCCATTCCTATCCCATCGTCACCATAAGACCTATCTGTGTTGGTGCGACTTAAAGCAACTTGTAAATAATAATAATAATAATAATAATAATAATAATAATAATAATAATAATAATAATAATAATAATAATAATAATAATAATAATAATATCATTTGCTGAAATACAAGTCTTTTAAGTTCGCACACCACCATGTCTGCTTGTTCCTTAATTTCGATCTTCCACCAACAGATCAAAATAATATAAAATACTGCTGTCAAATTTTCTAAAACTGAAGGCTGGGACGCCATGCACACTGATAACAATACCGAAAGAATTTTGATGAATCATTGTGTTCACGAGATTTCTGTTACATTCCGGGATGAGCGAGATGATATACTAAATCATACCATCCTTGGCTAGAATCGAACGCACATTCATATGCATCTTTTAAGTACGCCTCAAGTTCGCAATTGGATTTTTGGCTTCTTCTGTTTCTACACTCTTTCCTTTAAAATCATTAAATTTCCATTTCCTAGGTCAATTTTCACTTTTTAGATCTATATACCGGTCATGCGAGGTATTTCTTTGCACATACGTGTGAAAACTGTGGTGAAATCACGATACTACGAAGAGTATTTGAAGTCCTCCCCACACAACATGCTTTTACTCATAGTATTAAAAATGTATTATCGAGGAAAAGGAATTATGAAGAAAGTATAAAGGGTGACATAACAATAATTTGTCTTGAAGACAGGAAACTGTCTTACAGTTCATTTGCATAGCGCGCATTGAAGTCTTTTTCGTCACACCCTTCGTTGACTGTGCTATATAGCGTCTCTCCGGAAACTCAACAATGAAAGATTAGCTCCGTTTATTATGAAAATTCGACTCAGTTTTGATCATTAAGTCACTTTGACTACATAGACACAGTACGCAAGAAACAATGAGCATTTGAATAAAAATACCTCAGAATAAATTTAAGCACATTAAAAGCTTTCTACCACACCATCTCTTACAATCCCTTGATAGTCGTATCCTCATTGCTGTGTTAGCAATCTTCAGAACTATGTGGGTGACTTTAACGATCGTATGCCACAATAACCTCGTGATGTTTGGTTGTTCCTTGTTATGCAAGAATGATGATTTGAAATTATGTTATTGTGACTCTATGTTTGCTTCAACTGGCTATCATTGTTATGTCATTTGACGTATTCACACAACAGGCAATGCACAAACCATAGTCTTGTAGTGAAGTACCATAACCTTTGCAACATTCTTACAAATTGACAGATCTGTTAAACACAAAGATGTACCTTATGCTATAGATCGGCTGGGCTACCTTGAAACTGGCAATCAAGAGTAAACAAATGTCACGGACTAGGAAATAAAAGCTGCATTCATAAGCAAGATATAAGCGGTCAGTTAAAGGACTGACAGTCTTTTTGTAGATATCTGTGTAGATACATTGACACTTAAGGTTCGAGCGTTAAATACTTCCATTCACCAGTCCATGTGTGGACTGATCTAATGAAATTCTCGCTGCTTGCGCAAGTGTGTTTGCGTATTCCTGTAAATTAGTGCCAGCATAGTGTCTGACTAACACAGCTCTGTCCACGGGTTTAAAAGCGTCCTTTCACTTTCAATATGCTTCCATATAGGTTATAAGTACATGGGACTCGCTTAACAGACATCTAAACCATTACCTCATCATTCAAAGAGGCGTGGCGTGCCTGCCTCTCACCCGGAGGCCCTGGGTTCGATTCCCTCCAGGTCAGGTATTTTTACCTGGACCAGAGGGTTGTTTCGAGGTCCACTCAGCCTACGTGATTACAACTGAGGAGCCATTTGACGGTGAGATGGCGACTCCGGTCTAGAATAACGTCTGAGAGGATCTGTTGCACAGAACATGCGTCACCTTATAATCTGCGGGCCTTCGCGCTGAGCTGCGGTCACTTGTAGGCCAAGGCCCATCAGGGCTGTAGTGCTATAGGATTTGGCTTTTCCTACGCTAAATTAAACGTACTACATGTCTTATACTTCAGCCTCATGGTCACCTTATTATTAATTACTCTCAGGACTTCCACGTCGGCCTGGTACTGTATTACAAGCACTCTGTTTCAACATTCTCTTAATAAGTAAAATAAACCGATGTTACAAAAGTAAAAATCCAAGCATTATGATTTCATATAATATGAGTGCCCACTAACACAATTTACGTTACTTTCTTACTAGTGGATTGATAAAAAGGCGGTGACATTGATTTCTCCGACAATATCTTAAAACATGACACAATTTCTTAATACAAAGTTATTCACTATTCCTCACATATGCATTGTAAAATACTCATCGTTTAGTTCTTTCCAAATAAAGCAGTTGCAAGAGCACTATTTTTTCTCTTAAAATTAAGTCTCTGTAAAACTTCAATGTTATTACTCTTTCGTGTACTAAATTTCTCCTACACCGCCATTATCAGCTAAAAATCACGAATCTTTCCTCTATACTTGAGGTTTTTTAAAGTGTTATTTCATACTGTCCGCAAGGATTCTTTAACGTTTAAAATTAAATGCAAATTACTAAAAAGAGTAATATTATTTTCGAATGAAAGGAGAGTTTACCTAAACTGATACATGACCTACGACCTTTTACGAAACTATATTTCTTGCAGATCTGTGTAAAGAAAAGTAATACTTACTATTTCCTCTTCGTAATCTCTTTAACATAGCAAATATATTATACGGCGGAACAATAATATTCTGATAAAGGCGAAAACAAAAGTAATGGAGTGCAGTCGAACGAAGGCAGGTGATGCAGGAAATATTAGATTAGGAAATGAAGTCTTAAAGGATGTAGATGAATATTGTTACTTGGGTAGCAAAATAACTAACGATGGCAGAAGTAAGGAGGATATAAGATGCAGACTAGCACAAGCAAGGAAGAGCTTTCTTAAGAAAAGAAATTTGCTCACTTCAAACATTGATATCGGAATTAGAAAGATGTTTTTGAAGACTTTCGTGTGGAGCGTGACACTGTATGGAAGTGAAACATGGACGATAACTAGCTCAGAAAGAAAGATAATAGAAGCTTTTGAAATGTGGTGTTACAAAAGAATGCTGAAGGTGAGGTGGATAGATCGAATCACGAATGAAGAGACACTGAATCGAATTGGTGAGAGGAGATCGATTTGGTTAAATTTGACGAGAAGAAGAGATAGAATGATAGGGCACATCTTAAGACACCCAGGACTTGTTCAGTTGGTTTTTGAAGGAAGTGTAGATGGTAAGAACAGTAGGGGTAGATCAATGTATGAATATGACAAGCAGACTAGAGCAGATGTAGGATGCAATAGTTACCTAGAAATAAATAGGTTAGCACAGGATAGGGTGGTATGGAGAGCTGCATCAAACCAGTCTATGGACTGATGACTCAAACAACAACAAAGATGAAACAACTTTCGACTTTCATGTACCTCACGGCCAAGTAGGGTTTTGATGCTGTAGTGAGCTCGGTTAAGTGCAATCTATTTTTTCCGTCACTGCAACTGCAATATTTGTTGTTATTGTTGTTGTTGTTGTTGTTACCGCTTCTGCTTTTTTCCTTGCCATTGTTGAAGACACTGCAAAGATGTGTCAAACCTCTTTAACAATGTTATTTAGGTGTTTTCAGACTCCAGTAACATCCTTGTGTACTAATTGCATGTCTTTCCTCAGGTCGTAAAGCTGCTATTTCAGTACAGTTATTTACTTCCATTGTCGAATATGTGTCAGACCCTAAATTTAAAATTGTAATGTCGAAGCAGCTCAACTTCCCTAGCCTCTGCTCTGCATCTCTACTTGAGCATGTCCATTGGGCCTGCTGTGCTCATGCATCAGTTAGGGTGAGATTTACTTAAACATTGCCTACTCTATATAGCCTAATACCTCCAGATATTGTGTATTATATGACACCAAGACTATCAGGAACCATTACTCTGCCCATTGCATCGAGCTTGGAATTATTGTCTGTCATTATTATTATTATTATTATTATTATTATTATTATTATTATTATTATTATTATTATTATTATTATTATTATTATTATTATTATTATTATTATTATTATTATTATTATTATTATTATTATTACAGTTTGACTTAAGTCGCACCGACACATGACAACGATGGGATAGGAAAAGCTAGGAGTGGAAAGGAAGGATCGGTGGCCTTTATTACAGTAGAACCTCAGCATTTGCCTAGTGTAGAAATGGGGAAAAGGAAAACAATATTCAAGGCTCCCGACAGAGTTATTCGAACCCACTATCTCCCGAATGTAAGCTGACAGCTACGTGACCCAAACCCCATGGCCACTTGCTGGGCACCTGTAAATGTGAGTTTCTTCACTCTATCGAAACTAATTCAGGGTATTTATTTAAATGTCTTTCTGCACTGCAGATTGACACAGGACAATGAATACCATTTGCAATTGAAAAGAAGCTATAATGTAGATTACATGCTGAACTGTTTGATAGATTAGAGTTTTCTACTTTCACTACTAAAACCAAACCAAACCCCATGGCACTACATCCCTTGAATGGCCTGGGCCTACCAAGCGACCGCTGCTCAGCCCGAAGGCCTGTAGATTACGAGGTGTCGTGTGGTCAGCACGACGAATCCTCTCGGCCGTTATTCTTGGCTTTCTAGACCGGGGCCGCTATCTCGCCGTCAGATGGCTTCTCAATTCTAATCACGTAGGCTGAGTGGACCTCGAACCAGTCCTCAGGTCCAGGTAAAAATCCCTGACCTGGCCGGGAATCGAACCCGGGACCTCCGGGTAAGAGGCAGGCACGCTATCCCTACACCACGGGGCCGGCCTTCTTTCACTACTAGTTATAACTAATTAATATAAATGACTCCGCAGAATTTGTACTGAATCTTCCAGTGCAAGAACGGCCACTTCTTGGCTTATTAGATGAGAAGTCGAAAATAAATTTCAGAAATGTTCTTGGAATAGCTCCACGGCTGCCAATGATTGAACAAAGACAGAGAATTTCTCTAATGCATATTTCTTTTCGAAATCATCGTTGAGCCTCGAAATACCACTATGTGACAATATTGTCGGGAGAAATACTGACCCGCAGCACATGTATCGTAGAATTAAATAATCCTAGCCTTTCGCTTGCCCGCCTGGTGGCC
The DNA here is from genome assembly GCF_040414725.1 of Anabrus simplex. NCBI lineage: Eukaryota > Metazoa > Arthropoda > Insecta > Orthoptera > Tettigoniidae > Anabrus > Anabrus simplex. The sequence continues at coordinate 447,907,218 of NC_090265.1, forward strand.
ATGATCATTCTATGTGCTCTGACATCTTGGTTGGCCGGTTCGAGTCCTATTGGTCGAAAGAAAAAAGGAGATCACTTTCAGAATATTGGCCGACAGGGTATGAGAGATGGCGGTATGCAATTTCTAATCACTAGATTGTGTGCCAAAGGCCTATATTCAGTTCCAAGCCTCTCCGTAGTGGTCATATGGAGAGAGGGCATATGACGCTGTCGATGGTGATTCGTCCATAGGAAGGAGGAGTTCAGCCTTGGTGCTACTTGACAGGAGGAGGATATGTGCCGGCACCGGGTTTCACCTTCTCCGTTCCTACTCTCATATATCATGTTATTCATTTCATATCGTTAACGCCTCTGATGAGGTTTACGTCAGGAAGGGCATCCGGTCGCAAATATGTCCTACGAAGGTTCATCTCACTTCACATCCGACCCCGTCGAGCAACGGGACAAGGGTTGAGCATAGATACGATGTTGATATTTCAATTAATGGTCAAGTATAATCTGTCTTCGAATGTATTTTTTGTGTATTTATTAAATTTATTTTATACCGAATTAGTTTCGACATACTAAAGAACTTCAAGGTTACAGGTTTCTTAAATACTCATGCGAAAACCTGCATTGCTGCATCAATTAACAGACTTCGTAGTCCTGTCTTTCCCATTGGCACTCTACATGCAGTTCTATAGTAACACTATAATTCCAACTGTTGATAATATCTCGTGATCAGCTGCCTCGGTGAATCAGTGGTAGAGTCTGACTCATGGTCTCAGATTCACGGGCTCGAAGGTGATCAAAAATCTAGACACTGTTGTCATTATTCGCGTGATAAAGATCTCGGGTGGCGTACTCGGTGTTATCCGAGCAAACCAAATTAACTCAGGCATTGGAGAACCATCCGTTAGAATTCTGCCAGTCAGTAACATAATCGAAATGTTGAAATTGATAAGCAGGCCACCTAGATGGCACCACATCTGAAGGTCTACAACTACTACTACTACTACTACTAGTAGCAGTAGTAGTAGTAGTAGTAGTACCATTATCCCATTAATAACATTCGGTATGATAGATGAGGAGTAAAGTGCTAAGTGGTAAATTTAGGAGGAGGATATGTTACTAAGATAAATGTCTGAAACTAGAACAAAGGGAAATAATAATAATGTTATTGATTTTATGTCCCACACAGAAGGAAGTATATCTATGGAAAAAGAGAACGGTGTCTATAGACAATGTTCTGTCGATCTTTAGTGCAATGAGTTTTCTTGAAATACCAAATTTTCTGTCCTAAAGAATGCTATGCATCGTTTTGTTTATCCTGGATAGGAAGGATCCAGATATATAATCAAGTATTTATTTATGTATTTCTTTCTTTCTTTCTTTCTTTCTTTCTTTCTTTCTTTCTTTCTTCCTTTATTTAATTTTATTTGTATTTTATTTATTTATTTATTTATTTATTTAGTAACTAATCTTCCTTTTACATAGCTGGATACAGGCTATGAAGCCTGCTGTTCTGTCCGGGCATATATTCAATTGCGTTTAATATATAATAATTTTTTCCGCTTTCAATTGAAATTTACAATTACGCACCCATAATTTACAGTAATATCACAACTAATGGATTTAACTTTAAAATAAATATGTTTATGTTAAGGTAGGCTAACCGTTCCACTACTGCCATTGTACTTATGCACATCCATTTCCTACATTGGTTCTTAAACTTTAATGTGCTTATTCTTAAAATCTTCCAAATTCCAGCGTGTAGGGAAGTAGGTCTACGTAAATAGAGTACTGATTTCAACCAAATGAACAGTTTATTTTTTCAGATAATAAGGGTATACCAGGTGTATGCATAAGTCTTTTCCGGTTTCACTAAGAGATAGCGCCAGCGAACAGTATGCAGCGTATGAATTTGACACATACGTCAGTTTGTTCGTCTGACATTAACCTCAACACATATAAGTTGAGTCCGCCAAACACTAGCGTCTGCGTTGTATCGTTCAGTGATCATTTCGACGTTTGTGCCTGAAAAGGTACATTTACAGCACGCATTACTTTTCTTATTTAATCAAAGGAAAAGGCTGTAGAAAGTCATCGTCTGCTGGTAGAAACATATGATGAACACACTCCTTCGATTAGAACATGTGAGGCATGGTTTCGACAATTTAAACGTGGTTATTTCTATGTGAAGGACAGTGCGCTCTGGTTGACCACAAAAGTGCGAAGACGAGCGATTACAGGCGTTGCTGGATGATGACCCAACTCAAACTCATCAGCAGGCATTTATGAGCAATGGGGAAGATCAGTTAACTCGGTAAATGGGCTTGTGAAATGCTGTTTCAACGCCAGGAAAGAAAATAAAATAATTTATGTACCGAATTGTGACGGGTGACGAAAAATGGATTTATTTTGAAAACCCGAAGCTGAGAAAATCGTGGCTGACACGTGGCAAAACCGATCCTTCAACACCAAGGACAAATCGCTTCGGCTGGTGGAACCAGTGCGGTACTGTGTATTATGAACTCTTGAAGTCCGGCGAAACCGATAATGCAGAACGCTATCGTCAACAAATTATTAATTTAAATCAAGCATTGATCGAAAGACGACCGGAATGGGCCAGAAGACATGGCAAAATGATTTTGTTACACGACAATGCGCCGTCTCGCAAAACAAAACCAATGAAAGACAACTTGAAATCGCTTGGTTGGGAAATCCTTCCTCACCCGCCATACTTCCCCGACCTAGCGCCATCTGACTATCACCTATTCGCATCAATGGGGCACGCGCTCGCAGAGCAGCACTTCAGCAATTTCGAGGAAGTTGGAAAATGGCTCGACGAATGGTTTGCCGCAAAAAAAAAAAAGTTTTTCTGGCATGGCACTCATAACGTACATGAAAGATGGACTAAAAGTGTAGAAACCCATGGTCAATAATCTGAATAAACAAAATATGAATTGAATTTCCCTTGAAAATAATGTGTTTTCCTTACCACAAAAACTTATGCATATACCTGGTATACTCAAATATAATGGACAGGTTGACTTAATGCGATATTTTCCAAATGTATATTGAAATTCTGTTAGTCTCATTTCAGTCTTCCGATGTGTTGATATCATTTAGCAACAGGATGTGCGTTCTCACCACCGGATGTAACCATATGATAGGTTGACAATGCGGTCAAAGAACAAAACCCTCCAACGGTGTAGTAGAAAGTCGTCGTGGAGGTCGTGACATGTAAATTATAACTCTTGTCGGTATGAGCTTCATTTGCCTCTCTAATGCGTCATTTCCGCTCGAGATGGGGACGGGTTGTCAGCATGATATGTACTGCTCCAGAAAATACTTCCAAATTCATCCGATTTGTCTGTTAGGTCATCTGGTTGGATCCTCAAATAGCCCCACCAAAGGCTATGCAGTTATAGGGAAACTGCCAAAACCAATGGCAGAACCCAAATGAGGCGTACTAGGCAAGATGAGGAGTGAGGTGGTTTGCCATTGCTTTCCTCACTGGACCAGAAGGTAAATACTGCAGCACGACTGATCCTACGAGTAACACCTTTCATAACACTCAGACAGTAGTTGCGCTCAAATGTCATTACTCAGCACCACCCACACCCCAGCAACTTCCATATTGTCACAACCATAGACGAGACTGGGACTTCGGTGGAAGCTACACTTTGCTTTGGCCTGTGCCAAGAGACGGATACAAAAATACTGCATCCATCAAGAAATGGCAACAGGTGGTCATCCGATTTATGGTAGTATAATGTAGGAATCCCCCGGTCTAGAAAGCCAAGAATAACGGCCGAGAGGATTCGTCGTACTGACCACACGACACCTCGTAATCTGCAGGCCTTCGGGCTGAGCAGCGGTCGCTTGGTAGGCCAAGGCCCTTCAAGGGCTGTAGTGCCAAGGGGTTTGGTTTGGTTTTTTTAATGTAGGAATCCAACCACTGAGGATTAGTGTCCCAATTAATATCTGTTGAGTTTGTTGATGAATTTTTTAAGAGTCATGTCTTATATCAAGTGTTAAGAAAGCATTTATTTATTTATTTATTTATTTATTTGTTTATTTATTTATTTATTTATTTATTTATTTATTTATTTATTTATTTATTTATTTATTTATTTATTTATTTATTTATTTCCGGCTCCGTGGCTAAATGGTTAGCGAGCTAGCCTTTGGTCGAAGGGTTTGATTCCCGGCTGGATCATGGATTTCAACCTTCCATGGATATATGCGATGCTCGGAGCTGGATGCGTGCGTCGCTTCCAGCATTAGAATTAATCACAGCTAGGCTTATCCTCACAGACACACACAGTGCACTGTAAGCCCTATATTTTACCGGAAATGGATTTTTGGCTTAAGAAAGTATAGCCGGGAGAATGTATAACACTGGAACCACCAATCGAAAGATTTGTTAAGGAGGAAGCCATATTTTCCCGTGTCGACTAAGTTAAATATAAATTTAAAGTTTTTCAGTCTCTCAAACATAAAGTTCGATTTAAAAAACAAAACTAGGCCTATAACATACCTGCAAATGAAGTCTTTTCTTACAGGTATGTTGTAGTGTTTTATTTAGATATTTATAATTGAACAGGATTTCTAGCAAAATTACACACGGAACTTTTAAAAAAACATTTATAGAAGAATGATCAGATTTTAATTCACCTACTCTTTGTTTCAAACGTCCAGATGAGACTCTTGATCAAGTAATAAGGAGAACTGTTAACTTCTCGCAAATGATTATAAGATCTATTGCATTGTGAGCCCCTCAGCAAAGTCTTTCTTTTGAAAAATCCAACCTAAACTGGACTCAGAACCATCCAAATTGGAGAACGTCAAGCAAATAATCAATGAACTAATGGATAAAAATGCGCCAGGAGAAGACGGTATAACAGCTGAAATTTGGAAAACAAGTGGTGATAGCGTAGCTCAGTAAATTAACGCCATTATTGAATAAATCTGGATTATAGAAAACGTTCATGACGAATGGAAGTGTGCATTAATAAGGCCCTTGCGTAAGTAAAGGTATAAATCTGATGTCAGTAAGTTCAGAGGAATATCACTGTTACCAGTTGCCTACAAAACTCTCATAAAGCACTTTTATTTATTTAGCGTATGGCATAAAATCTACATATATGGATTTACATAAAATTGAATATATTACAATAACAAGAAAACAATTTCATATCAGTATGTCCGGCCCTTCCATTCATTCTAACACTGCCTCTGATGCAAACAAGAAATCAGCCCAGCTACCCGAGTAAGCACATAGCTTGCAGGTGCCGACTATGTGAGCGATGGTTTTTCGAGGGACTCCACAGTCGCATTCGGGTGACGTTATGCAGTTCCACCTGTAGAGTGAGTCTCTGCACCTTCCATGCCCGAACTCTGTAAAGAGTGAATATCAGGCAGATTTCAGAAAAAGAAATGCCATCTTACTGTAACAGTTTTTGTGGATTTAAAAAAGCATGTGATACTTTAGATAGACAAAAACCATTTGATATCGTGAAAGAATTTAAAGTCCATTTCTGTTGCAAGTCAAAAAACATAACATTAAAAAACAACATTAAAAACAACAATAACAAAGTAATAAACTGAATAAGTCTTATTTTAATTTTTCTTGTGAAGTGTATAATGAAACATTTCCTAAAAATCTGATTAGTTTCTTTCTGATTTTTCTTGCTGTAAAAGTTTTTATTTCAAAATATTTATTTTAACAAAAATATTCCTAATTTTTGAGAATAGACACTTTTCTATACATTTTGTAGAAATATTATCTATGTACTTGAATCACAACCATTGTTACTTGAATGAGTATATCCTCATGTTCCTTCTACTTTAGCCGTTCTTGTCTTGAACATGCCAGGTCCTGAAATGGTATCTATGTCGTTTTGTTGAGAACAGTAACATTTTTCTAGACTAGTTGTCTCGTTCAAGTGAGGGTAATATTAGTATTTCAATACCTACTGATGACAAGCATTAAAACATTAACGGTAAAGAACTACGGTAGGCTACTGATTTTCATGGCAAACAAGCCATCCTGTTGAAGCGCTTGCAACCGATTTTGTTCATCTGTCTTGAAACAAGAATCGGTCAAAAGAGCCCCTACAAAGTAGCCAGTGCCGTAGTGAATTTGTTATTATGTTAACATCCATCCATCCATGCATACGTACGTACATACATACATACATACATACATACATACATACATACATACATACATACATACATACTGTTACGTTTCAGAACCGTAGTAGCCGCTTTCGGTACTTCCAGGAAGGGGCTGGTGACTCAGACGACCTGGAATCTCCCAGCCGGCCTTTGGGGTTGGGCGGGCCTTTCCATGTATTGTTCTCGGCGGCCGGCTTACCTGTGAGTTTCTTGGAGATTCAACGGGAATGTTCTGCCTGTAATGACATCGTGAAATTTCTGGATCAAATAACGCGATTTATAAAAGAGGAAGCTAGCCGCGGACAGTCAGTCAGTGCTGGACTCGGAGTCAGAGTTGGACTTCGTGTGGGAGTCAGTGTTAGAGTGAGCGAGAGCTGGGCTCCGAGGTGGAGCCAGTGTGACACTCAGTGAGTTGGGGTTCGGTGCCTGGGCTGAGGGCTACAGAGGTGTTGTCTGTCACTAGTGTCCCACCGAGGTTTGAACCAGGAGTTGTTGTTATGGTGTCGGAGAGACCAGTGAATGTGTAACTAGAGGCGACAGAACAAAATACTGTACTGTGCGATTCTGTGGACTGAGGATCGCCGTGAGCCAACGTGGAAAGTGAGTGCGCGGATAAATGGACCGATGTTAATGTTCACCGTTGTGAGTATCGTCCTGCTGTTGAATACTGTTGAGCTGTTCAATTGTTCACTGCATGGGACTGTGCGAAATACTGGACTATCATTGGAGTCGAACCGGCGAACAGTCGTCGTGTGGTACTGTGTTCAAATCCAGCTGTCTACGCACAGTGGCTGTAGGAGGTGACTGGACTTTGGGAAAGTGAAAGTAAAGATTAGTGTCCCAGGTAAAGGAACGGGATGGACCCTTGCTGCGCCATAAGGTAGAGAGATTTGTAAATAAACTGGCAATTAGTCGTGTGGCCATTCATAACTGGTTAGAATTGTTTGTGTTTATATATATATATATATATATATATATATATATATATGTGTGTGTGTGTGTGTGTGTGTGTGTGTGCATTTATTAGGCCATCCTGAAATAAATTAGAGTAATGAAACAGATGGAGTTGTGAGATCCCAGTTGGGAAACAATGGATTCGAGCCTCACTGTCCGCAGCCCTGAATATGGTTTTCTACGGTTTCCCATTTCCACACCAGCCAAAACCTTAATTAATGTCACTGCCGCTTCCTTCCTACACATATGCCATCATCGCTATCCGACCTGTCTTGGTGCCAACCCTACTGTACATTGAGACACATAATTACTCTCACGTCAGTTCACAACTTTTCGTATTCCTTCCTGGCCTTTTACCAGTGTTCTAGGGTCGGAATTAATATGGGTTGAACTTAGTTTTACTGCCGAGTGTCCTTCCTAACGCCAATCCTATGTGGAGAGATGTAGTCACTATTGAGTGGTTCTATGGTGGTAAGTAGTATGATAGAATATATTGTGTGTAATTGAAGGTATGCATTAAGATGAACACAAGCACCCAGTCCCAGAGCTGAAAGAATTGACCCAACGTTGTTAAAATCCCCGACACCGTACCTGGAGCCCTCTCAACCGAAGATCAGTAAGCTGACCATTCAGCCAAGTAGCCGGATGCACGTTATTTCATAGAGTTCACAGTGTCCTATGAGAAAAATATTCCTATCTGTTCATACTATGGGATCGAGATCGATAGCTGCAGCGCTTAAGTGCGGCCAGTATCCAGTAATCGGGAGATAGTGGGTTCGAGCCCCACTGTCGGCAGCCCTGCAGATGGTTTTCCGTGGTTTCCCATTTTCACACCAGGCTGTACCTTAATTCAGGCCACGGCTGCTTCCTTCCAATTCCTAGGTCTTTCCTATCCCATCGTCGCCGTAAGACATGTGTCGCCGCGACGTAAAGCAAATAGCAAAGAAAAAAAAAATACAGTACTATGGGGCTGTGTGTGTGGGGTGGGGGGACAATTAGGGCTGATGATTCAAAACGTGATCAAGAAATGGTTTTCTATTATTTGCTACTCTCTGGATTAAAATTGAGGAAGAAATTGTCCTATGAGAAAGATAAATGGTCAGATGATTTCCTTATGCCCACAATTATTCAAGTACTGAAGCCAAAGGACATGAAAAAATGTGAAGAATACAGCATAATCAGCCAAAGTGCTCCTAAGAGTTCTAAATAGAATACGGAAACCTGAAGACGCAGTTGGTGAAGAACAATATGGTTTTATGAAAGGAAAGGTGACAAGAGATGTCCTTGGTCTACTAGGAACGATAGGTAAAAGTACCATGGAGAACGAAAAAAGATACATATACCGTATTCATTGACCTAGAAAAGGCATTTGACAGAGTGCAACAGGACAATCTAATAGATATTTTGTGGATAAAATCAGTGTACTGGAAAGAAATGTCTTATCAAGAATTTGTACATGAATCAGAAAGCAAGAGTGCGGATAAGGAATGAGACGTCGCAAGACAGCAAGGTTGGAGAGAAGTTGGACAAGCTTGCTGTCTCCGATCTTATTCAATACATAGGCGATTTCTGTATGGGAAAAAGACGTACCAATATTGGTGAAAGGAAGGCTGAAAGCATCATGTGCACTGATGACAAGACTCATTTAGCAGAAAGCGAAAGGATATCGAATGAAATGTTAAGTGGCCTAAATGGGGCATGCGAGGAGTATGGAATGAAAATAAATAAAGGTAAGGCAAAAGGGATGATTACCGAGCTCGATAGCTGCAGTCGCTTAAGTGCGGCCAGTATCCAGTATTCGGGAGATAGTGGGTTTGAACCCCACTATCGGCAGCCCTGAAGATGGTTTTCCGTGGTTTCTCACTTTCACACCAGTCAAATGCTGGAACTGTACCTTAATTAAGGCCACGGCCGCTTCCTTCCCAGGACATCTCTTGTCACCTTTCCTTTCATAAAACCATGTTGTTCTTCACCAACTGCGTCTTCAGGTTTCCATATTCTATTTAGAACTCTTAGGAGCACTTTGGCTGATTGTGCTGTATTCTTCACATTATTTTCCTGCCCCATCGTCGCCATGAGACCTATCTGTGTCGGTGCGACGTAAAGCCAATAGAAAAAAAGGGATGGTTATAGGGTTAAAGTACAGAAGAATGAAGCACATGACAGGACATGAGACAACAGAATAGATATTGGCCTACAAGTGTCTGGGAAGCTGGATAGGGGAGGACATGCAATGTGGAAAATAATTGAGAGGCAGGATAGCAATGGCTACAAAAGCATTTCACAGGAACTAGAGACTACTTTGTGGCTGCCTGAAAAGAACTCGAAATGTCTGGCTGGCTGACTCCTGTATAGTGTTTCTTTGTACGGGAAAAAAGGCTGGACGATGAGGAAATAGGACGAGAGAAGAATTGAAACGTGAGGTGTCGATGTGGCGAAAAGTATAAAATACCAGTTGGACAGAGCGGAAAAGTGTTAAAGAGAGCTCGAGAGAAAAGGAACAGATCGTGAAGAATAGAAAACGGAACTGGATAGGACATAATTCAAGACGGGGATGTTTGCTAGTTAATCGAAGGTTTGGTAACAGGAAGGAGACTCATAGGAAGAAGAAAACGATACCAGATATTAGGCGATATAGGCTTAACAGACGGAGGCTATGAAAGAATGAAGAGAAAGGCGAAAGATGAAGAAGAATGGAGGGCGATCAAGTGGAAACATACCGCTAGAAAGAACTAAATGATGGAGAAGATGATGTCTTATTGAATATTAGTGCTACATTCCAGAAAATGGGCTACTGAAATCAGTCTTTCAGAATATTCCATCAATTTTGCACTCTTGCTTCGCGTTGTGAATAACTTCATTCTTTCACAACATCATTATCTGTTTACAGTTCCTGTTTCCCGGGTACTGTTACTATTTTACACATTTTGTAATATAATAAAAATGATGAGAAATTCCGAGAAACTTCTGTAAAGTACAAAATGGACTCACACGTGGTGTAACTGTATGTATTTGCGTGAAGAGAACATCAGCGCACGTGTATCTAGATCTGTAAAGAACTTCTGAGAATTGTTACATTGGTTGCTCCTGAGACAACTGATCACCTCTCAGGTGTCAGGTCGCAGCTGGCGACAGATTAAGGCAGAGCCTTGGCAAGAGAAGTGTGTTCCCTTCTCGGAATGCAGAACACCGAGGCTAGAAAAATTCTTTCATCACTCAACCGTTCAACGTAGAGAGTGGCCAGCGAGGAAGCAACAACCACACAATCTTACGATAAAACTGCCTTTACTAACATAATCTAAATACCACATGTTTATTGGGGAAGGGTGGCTGGTAACGATTACACTTAGTGTACTTTCTAGACTCATTCTTGCTAATGGTCTAATAATTTACTGTAACTTGTTTGAAGCTGAGGGAGATAGAGGCAGCTTTTCCTAAATAATTGCAACTGTGCAGACCTTGAAGGATATCAGAATATATCATGTTACAGAAAAACGTTCATGAACTAAAGTACAGTGGAGTTACGATGGAACAATTCTTCGTAAAATAATAATCTATTCTACCTCAATATAATAACAGAGCAACGTCAATTTCACTTCCACATGTTGTCATTTCCTCAGTCTATGTATTCTTCTCTTTTCTGGTTATATAAAGCTCAGATTCCTTCCTCATGAGACATAATGTTTACAGTGCGCTATGCCCTGGAGTCTGCCTTTGATGGCAGGACGTAGTGTTTACAGTGCACTATGTCTTCTGGTATGGGCTAGAGCAATATTGTTACTTTCATTGATCTGTCTCAGCTTTATCCTTGGCTTTGACAAGATGAAAGTGACTGAGGTATGAGTGATGCTAGTAATGCCATTCCTTAGGCAGCCAGTCCCTGCTATGAATGGTGTGAAAATGTTGCTCATAGGGTCAGTTGGTGCATGCATTTCAGTGGGCTTGGCAGACTGATATGTAATAGCAACTTCTGGCTCGGTGAGGAAAGCAACAGGAAACTACCTCACTCCTCATTTCCCTAGTACGCCTCTTCAGTGATGCCATTTATGACAGCTGATGACGGAGCTGTTGAGGATCCAACCAGCCTTCGGGCTGAGGACTAAACATACAACATACACATGCCCTGGAGTATAGAATAAGGCAAGATTTTTATTTTCATTGATCTGCCTTAGTCTCATTCTTAGTGAGACTAAGAATATAATATGAAAGTGACCGAGGTATGAACAATGTTATAAATTATATTCCATATGCAGCTATTGAGAATGGTGTGGAAGTGTTGCTCATATTTTCAGTTCATTGGTGCATTTCAGTGGGTTAGAGAAAAGTATAGGCTATGAATGGAAATGAAATCTGAATTGAATCGATAGTATGATCGATCGATATGAATATTTTAAACCTGTATTATCTTAAGCCAACAACAGTGTCACACACACACATTATACAACATTATATAACACTAGCAGAAGTACCCGTTCTTCGTACGGGTTATCAGAAACTGGCTTTAGTTTCTCATACTATCGGTGTTACTGACTTCATTAGATATTTATATCACTGGTGTATTTACTTAAGTACGTAGAAATTATTTGTCATGTTTGGAATTATATTGTATCTTCTTCTTCTTTTCTTCATGGGGGTCTCTAAATATTAGTCCCTAATTAGCGTCGATCTCTAAGCTGCAGGTTTAGTGTAAGTATATTTCCGCTAGATAGTATTACAAATATAAATCGTCGCTTCACCGGTAAAAGGTTGTAATCCACAAAGCTCTTCCTATCGATTATTCTCTTTAAGACTGGTCACGCCTCCCAGCCACATATGGATATGCAGCCCATCAGGACAATGTCCGTTGTGTTCGTTTTCCTATGCCAACGAGTAACCGAAAATGAACCTAACATGCATTATACAATAGGAGTGCGTAAATACGTAATGCAAGCATACATTCGTATAGTACGGTACAGTAAGGTTAATTTTCCTTTACACATGGGCATAGGAAAATGAACACAACAAAATTTGTTCTGAATGACTGCATAACCATATGTGGCTGGGAGGCGTGACCAGTCTTCAGGAGACTAATCGATAAGAAGAGCTTTGTGGATTACAACCTTTTACCGGTGAAGCGACGAAATATTACGGAATGTATTTGTTTGATCCGACATTCCGTAACTATTACAAATGATTAAGGAAATACGCGAAGCATAAAAGAAACTACTATAATTATCGAGGATTATAATTCCCAGGGCTTGTCACTCATTTCGCACATCATATAATGAATCTGAGTATAAATGTTGAGAAATTTTTTTCAAGTCATGGGCGCACCATCTTGACAATTGTACACAGTATATAGGTTGCTTTCTTTGTTACAATGATCGTAAAAGTGGACCAAAATATAGGCACTAATAACAACAGTGATCCTCCATGATTTGATACAAAATGGAAAGGCGGAAAAATTAATGCCTCTTTAGGCCTCGAATGCAAAATCTATCCCCTATACAGGGTGATCGGAAACAGCGTGAACCTTTATATTATGAATTAATGAACCAGCACATATAAACAAAAGGACCTTAAATAACGCATGTGTTAAAAGATTAAAAAAGCCAATTTAGGAAATCCTATAGCTAAAATTCTTATTATTAAACCCAACTATAGGTAAGAGACTCCGCAAAATGCTGAAACCTAAGCCAGTACGTAAAAACGGAGGCCCGTCGGCAACCGCTCGTCGCTGTTCTACGAAGATCTCCGGGGCTATTATTTTATACTTCACTCCCTTTCCATCCGCGCCCAAAGGAGTGCTATGAGCGTCTTACACAATACTTTATTTTCTTCAGATAGTAAGTGATATGTGTATCAATTTTGGTTGGCAGCTATGCCCAAACGTACATGCATAATCTAGCTGCTGTAGAATCCCGGAGCTGACGTTGCTATGGTTATGGCAGTTTATTACTTTATCCGATTCCTAGAGCAGGGGTAGTGTGGTGCCAATATCTCTGTAACGGTTGGTTTTATGGCCTTAAAACATTGTTTTGGGCCCGTAGGGCTTACCGAATTTTGTTATTTGCGTCAAGAGGATTAAATTGAACTTTGTCTCGCCCTTATACGACAAATTCGATATTTTGCCTATATTAGCCTATTGTTTTTATATCCCCCCCCCCCGTGCCCCCCACCACGAATTGTTTAGAAAATAAAATACAGCCCATGTTACTCACTGGCAATGTACCTTTCTATAGGTGAAGTAATTTTTAAAATCGGTTGAGTAGTTTTTGAGTCTTTTCGTTACAAACAAACATACAAAATTTTCAATATTAGTATAGATCATATAACATTTTTCGATGCGAATCTTGTTCCTAGCACGAATTATATAGTTTGGCTTTGCTGTGTAAACAACAACAGTACTAGTACGAAAAGTGTACGCCAGAAGTCGCACGGTGATGCATAATCGATTCATTGTTTGTGCTCAAAGGTTGCCAATAAGAATCTCGAAGATTACCGAGGTCTACCGATTCAGCACTAGGGTGTAAATCTATCGCTAAAAAGTGTCCGATAATAGTAGCACCTTCTAGTTCAGTGAGTAAATCAGGGGAAACAGCGAGACTAACTCAATTCCATACGCCTCTTCAGTGGAGTTGTAGGGAATACGACCAGCCATCGGTCTAAGGACTCATTATGGATACCTCGAATGAACACCCCCTCCATCCCCCCCTCCCCGGGCTGAATAGCGCGGATGGCAGAGCACTGGCCTTCTGAATCCAACTCGGCAGGTCCGATCCTAGTGCAATCTGGTGGTAGTTGTAGGTGCTAAAATACGTCAGCCTCGTATCGGCAGATTTACTGACACTTAAACGAGTTCCTGTGGGATGAAATTCCGGCACCTCGGCGTCCCCGTAAACCATAAGAATATAGCTTATTGGACGTAAAAACGAATAGCGTTACTATCGTTATTCGAGCGAACCCGTAAAACGAGCACAGATACGAAGAACATTGTACAGTAACTTACACAGGAGCATACACAGACCAGGAGCAGGTATTGTATAGGCTGGGAACTGCGCGCTACATGTCAAGCCTCTTAGTAGCTTAAATGGCAAGGGCGCGGTGGGAGATGTATTGGTGTACAGAGTTCGAAGTTTCGAATCCCACACAAGATTTTTGTTTATTACCGCCAGCTACCTGGGATGAGGCAAAGTTGCATACTTGACAGCTTCCACACACTGATTTGTTCATTTAGCCCTGTAAAGGGCCTATGTATCGTGGCATTGGGTATGGAGTTGGGTTAGATGGAGTTGAGGAGATGATGGTCTGTGGTTAGGACAAAGGCAACCAGTTAGCTACGTCGTACGTGTCGCAAGCTTCGTAGACCACAGGTATTACTATTATCGTTATTATTTTTATTATCCTTTGGCAATTCTGTCATCCTGTCCTTACACTCTTAATGATTTCAACTCAGGAAATCCGTGCTTCATGGGGAGCTGCGGAGGTGGCCAATTAACTATTATTGTTACAGAAAACTGGAAAATGTTCTACTCAATTCTGTACTTAAAATCTATTTACATATAAAACTATTAGTTTTCAACTAAAGTAGCATACACTTGTGCACCAATACGAACCAGGTGTATGCATAAGTTCTTCCCGGTTTTCGTGGTAAAGAAAACACGTAATTTTGAAGGAAATTCATGTCTTAATCTATATAATTATATAAAGTAAGAGTTTTGTCTGTACATTGCTCAGAATTTAAAAAATGGTATTTCTGTATCGGCCGTATCCACAGTAACAAGGAAGTGCATTTTTTTTTTACTTTCGCGTAATGTCTGTCTGTCTGTCTGTCTGTCTGTCTGTCTGTCTGTCTGTCTGTCTGTCTGTCTGTCTGTCTGTCTGTCTATATCGCAAGTATGTATGTATGCACACGGATCACGAGAAAATGTCTGAACAGAATTTAATGAAAATCGGTATGTAAAATCGAGGAATGAGCCACTTCAATCTAGGATATAAATAATTTTATTCACGCTGAGCGAAATGGTAGTTTAGGGGGAAGGCCTAAAATTTACCTCGAATGTTTATGTTATTAGTTGTGCTATCGATAAATACTGCATAATATCAGTTATACAGAGTTCAGTTTCCATCATTTACGACATACATTTTTACCGTACCGGCTATGATAAAAGACATATTCATGAATTTGTATTTTTGTTGCTAAGTCAATATTAACGCCGAGCCACGAGAAAATGGGTAAACAGAATGTTATGAAACTCGGTACATGGAGTCGGAGAATAAGAAACTACAGTCTAAGCTATAAACAATTTTATTCACCCTGGATAAAATGGTAGTTTAGGGCAAGGCACCTAAAATTTAATACTTAAATTCCTATGTTATTGGTCCTATCGAAAAGTAATACATAACAGAATTAGAAAAAACAATTCCCGATCATTTACGTTTTGTACAGGTTTACCGTACCGACTATGATAGGAGTGGTATTTCAGAGTCGGAAGAAAACTGAATGTGCAGGCCTACAATATCGAAAGGTCATAAAATTGATCAAAAATAACATTACATTGACCGCTTGTTGTGATATTGTTTGCTTCTTATGCTGCCACTCATCTCCGATAGATGGAATTAGTGCTGCGTATCGAGTATAACAGCCTGCCTGAATGTTGGTGGGAAATAGCTGCGGAGTTAGATACATTTCTTTGTTAGCATGCCATTCCGCGTGACACACTGGTTCATCATAGTAGTCCAGTTATTCGATCCCTACTCAGACGCGCTGTATGGAATGATCAGTGTGCATACTTAACGGAATAATGGCAGATGCCCACTTTCGACCTGGTCTAGAATTACAATTTCGGCCTATAGCACCACACACTAAATAACTCTAAATTCAACCCTGAAAAGAGATTTTCTGGCATGCTCTTCTCTTGTATTAAATTCTACATTCATTTTTGTTCCAAATTAGCAGCGAAGAGAGGGTTTCTCCTCTGGCTTGGTGGAAAATTTTCTTCCAAGTCAGTTTATCCCCCGCCAGTGTAGCGAATTGAGATTTTCCGACTCATCGCGTACTCCTATTAAACAGATGAGTAAAAATGTATAGTTTTTGCCCTGGATCTCTACACTGACCCCCCCACCACCACCGAAATTAAAGAATGTTCTCGGCTCACGGCTGTCTACGGCCTGGTCATTCCAGCTCTGGAACCTTGGACTGTTAGATCGGAAGCGTAGTAGCCTACTGTTCGTTAAAAATTAGAAAATATGTGGTTTTTCATTTGATTGAGTATTTCATATGATAGAATAGCTTTTAATCTCGACATTCCTACTGGCGTCATTGTAATGACCTATGTTAATTTCAGTTGGGAAAAGCACTACGGCAGTCTTCCTGAGGATAAAAAAAGGCAGGTAGAGAGTGAGAGTCTGCCATTATAATGAAAATTCCCTAAATTTGATTGTGACTGATGGTAGGCAAGAGGGCCTACCATTACAATGAAAATTCCCTAACCCAGTCTTCACATAAGAAAAGACGTTTGGTGACTTCCCCGTCGTGTTTCTAGGGTAACATTAAGAGCAATACAATTTATTAC
Organism: Anabrus simplex; assembly: GCF_040414725.1. Taxonomy (NCBI): domain Eukaryota; kingdom Metazoa; phylum Arthropoda; class Insecta; order Orthoptera; family Tettigoniidae; genus Anabrus; species Anabrus simplex. The sequence goes on from NC_090265.1 coordinate 447,923,893, forward strand.
AATCTTACTCACAACGTGTACACTACCTAACCTAGAATTTTGTATACAATGCAGAATTTCGTAGCGAAGCACAGGTACATCAGCTAGTTAAAAATATTGGCCATCGGCGTCTACACACTCCATCCATCTTTCAGATAAGTTATGAATAGCATGCCAGAAAAACTGCTTGTCTTTTGGGCCAAACCATTCGTTGAGCCATTTTCCAACTTCCTCCAAATTGCTGAAGTGCTGCTCTGCGAGCGCGTGCCCCTTTAATGCGAAGAGGTGAGTCAGATGGTGCCAGGGAGTAAGGCGGGTGCGGAAGGAAGTTCCCATCCAAGCGATTTCAAGGTGTTTTTCACTGGTTTTGCTGTGTGAGACGGCGCATTGTCGTGTAACAAAATCACTTTGCCATGCCTTCTGGCCCATTCCAGTCATCTTTCGATCAATGCGTGATTTAAATTAATAATTTTTTGGCGATAGCGTTGTTCATTAACGGTTTCGCCGAGCTTCAAGAGTTCATAATACACAATATCGCTCTGGTCCTACCAGACACACAGCATGGTCTTCTTGCCGAAACGATTTGGCCTTGATGTTGAAGGATTGGCTTCGCCAGGTGACAGCCACGATTTTCTCCGCTTCGGGTTTTCTAAATAAATCCATTTTTCGTCACCCGTCACAATTCGGTACAGAAATTATTTACTTTCGTGGCGTTGAAGTAACATTTCACAAGCGACTTTGGGATTTTCCATTTGCCGTTCATTCAAATCGTGTGGGACCCATCTACCGAGTTTATTGATCTTCCCCACTGCTCGTAAACGTCTGCTGATTGTTTCTTGTGACACATTTAATGATTGTGCCATTTGCTGTTGATTATGAGTCCAGAGCGCGCACTGTCCTTCACATTGAAATCATCACGTTTAAATTGTCGAAACCATGTCTCACATGTTCTAATCGAAGGAGCGTATTCATCATATGTTTCTACCAGCAAACGATGACTTTCCACGGCATTTTTCTTTTTTAAATAAGAAAATCAATGCGTGCTGCAAATTATTTTTTTTTTTTTTTTTTTTTTCAGACACAAACGTTGACATGATCACTGAACGACACAACACAGACGCCAGTGTTTGGCGGACTCAAGTTTTGTGTATTGATAGGTTAATGTCAGCGTACTGTTCGCTGGCGCCATCTCTTAGTGAAACTGGAAAAGACTTGGTATACAAATTTCGCACAGGTGCAAACAGAAAATTATGAACGAACAAGGTAAATCTTTGGCGCAACAGCCCATTAGGACCTTGGTCCACCAAGATGGCTACTGCCCATCCAGATGGCCTCCAGATACTGGACTGTCAGGTAAGTATGATGACAAATTCAAACCCCATGGCACTACAGCCCTTGAAGGGCCTTGGCCTACCAAGCGACTGCTGCTCATCCCGAAGGCCTGCAGATTAAGAGGTGTCATGTGGTCAGCACGACGAATCCTCTAGGCCTCTAGAAGTTTAGAGTTTACATATTGAAATATATGTAAATATCTTGGCTACTAAGGTTAAGTTAAGAGTAAGTTCCCACCTTCCAATACTTAACAATTTCTATATAATAGACTTATTAATTACATAATATAATCCATATAACCTCTAGTACATGTTTCGTTCCGATATGGAACATCTTCAGCTAAAATTGGTAAAATGGCAAGACAATTAAAATACATTGATGTTAAGATGATACATAAGCTAAAAGATATGATAAAATGGCTCGAAAATTAAAACATATGATAAAGATGATGAGATAAAGTTCATTCATGTTGGTTAAAAACACAACAAGTCAGTTTTCAAGTGGCGAATTAAAAACAGCGATAAGGTTCTTCATGTTGGAGGCGTGTACATTTTGTCGATCTTGCCACATTTTGCCACTTGAAAACTGACTTGTTGTGTTTTTAACCAACATGAATGAACTTTATCTCATCATCTTTATCATATGTTTTAATTTTCGAGCCATTTTATCATATCTTTTAGCTTATGTATCATCTTAACATCAATGTATTTTAATTGTCTTGCCATTTTACCAATTTTAGCTGAAGATGTTCCATATCGGAACGAAACATGTACTAGAGGTTATATGGATTATATTATGTAATTAATAAGTCTATTATATAGAAATTGTTAAGTATTGGAAGGTGGGAACTTACTCTTAACTTAACCTTAGTTGTGTTGAGCCAATACGGAATAAACATGAGATTTATAAGCTGAATATCTTGGCTGCCAAGGGATTCCAATGGGATATCTGACATCAGTCGTGACATTTCCTACGTAAAACTCACTAGGCTCCGACATACTTTAGCCTTCCCATAGGAGGAAGTAAAGTGAAAAAAATAACTCAGAAGGAATATGCTAAAGGGACATCAGTCTTCTGATGATTTTGAACAAAATTCTGTTCTGTTCTGTTCTGTTCTGTTCTGTTCTGTTCTGTTCTGTTCTGTTCTGTTCTGTTCTGTTCTGTTCTGTTCTGTTCTGTTCTGTTCTGTTCTGTTCTGTTCTTGGCTTTCGAGACCGGGGCCGCTATCTCACCGTCAGATAGCTCATCAATTCTAATCAAGTAGGCTGAGTGGACCTCGAACCAGCCCTCAGGTCCAGGTAAACCGTCTCTGACCTGGCCGGGAATCGAACCCGAGGCCTCCGGGTAAGAGGCAGACACGCTACCCCTACACCACGGGGCCGGCTAAGTATGACGACATATTTAGCCATATCGATTGTCTTTAAATATCAAGAAAATAACTTTGATAATAATATCAAATTAAACAAATCTTACCTACAGAATTTTAGCAGAGATCGTAATCAGTAACCCAATATGTAGGCTAACATATTGTTTCGTCTTTATATGCTCGAACATCTGAAGTGATAAATTACTGCTAACAGGTATTGACATGAGCGACCGCTCGGCATCGCAGCTTCTCGCTCCGAATTTGCATGACCTTAGTTACACTGAACTTTGGCCTGAATACGATTTGAAGATTAAAACAGTACGGAAACAGTAAATTAGGAGGGAAGATGATCTGCATGAAGGAAGGCAACTTCGTACCTGCTGCCAAGTACTCTAAGACGAACGCGGTTAACCCATATTCCATCCTGGATAATTCAACATCTTAGACGTGGTCACCCACACACTTCGGAAATTCTGAGCGTAATGTTTCACTCTGCATTCATTCGCTGAACATTGGCAGGGAGAGTGTACTGTAGCTAAATAGAGATCTAGAACTTGGAGTTTACATATTGAAATGTATGTAAATATCTTGGCTGCCAAGGGATTCCAATGGGATATCTGACGTCAGTCGTGACATTTCCTACGTAAAACTCACTAGGCTCCAACATACTTTAGCCTTCCCATAGGAGGAAGTAAAGTGAAAAAAATAACTCAGAAGGAATATGCTAAAGGGACATCAGTCTTCTGGTGATTTTGAACAAAATTATGTTCTGTTGTGTTGTGTTCTGCTTCAAATTAACCGATCCGAGTAGCTCATTGTGCCAACAGTCTCCGAACTCCACAGGTAGACGGGCTAGAATATTTCCATTCACATTCCTTGAAATTTATATACCAGTACTAAATGTATGCACGTTCATTGACTTGTCCTTTTGTTTGTTTGTTTGTTTGTTTGCTTGCTTGTTTGTTTGTTTGTTTGTTTGTTTGTTTGTTTGTTTGTTTGTTTGTTTGTTTGTTTGTTTGTTTGTTTGTTTGTTTGTTTGTTTTTTGTTGAGTAGGCAGCCCGAAGATGATTGTATACAAAACAGTTCTACCATTAACTGTCATAGATAACCTGGGCTTTGCTGAAGAGGCATACCGGAAATAAAGAGCGTTGTAGTACCGAGCCAGAAGGTGCTGTTACAGGTCAGGCTGTAAAGCTCATACACACACACACACCAGCGAGCCTATGAGGAACAATTTCATACTAACTGCATAAGAAATCACCGTCTTAGCATTGTTCACCTCGGTCACTTTCATATTATAAAAGCGAAGAATTGATATTGATCAATGAAAGTGACAGGAGATATAAGGCACTGCATATACCATATATATGTGTGTGTGTGTTCAAAAATGGATCTAAACCTTCCATGAAATGGTTTTCAGTAATTTTGCATTTTTGTAGCAGATGGTTTCTGGAACGGCGCATTTTACACACTAGTTTCTCAAATGTAGTCTCAATTACTTATAGACCTATATTATAACAGTGCAGATATCGCTGTAACATCCGATGCCACAGAGATTGTACAGGTAATAATTACACGACGTCCGCCTCTGTGGTGTAGTGGTTAGTGTGATTAGCTGCCACCCCCGGAGGCCCGGGTTCGATTCTCGGCTCTGCCACGAAATTTGAAAAGTGGTACGAGGGCTGGAACGGGGTCCACTCAGCCTCGGGAGGTCAACTGAGTAGAGGAGGGTTCAATTCCTACCTCAGCCATCCTAGAAGTGGTTTTCCGTGGTTTCCCACTTCTCCTCCAGGCAAATGTCGGGATGGTACCTAACTTAAGGCCACGGTCTCTTCCTTCCCTCTTCCTTGTCTATCCCTTCCAATATTCCCATCCCCCCGCAAGGCCCCTGTTCAGCATAGCAGGTGAGGCCGCCTGGGCGAGGTACTGGTCATTCTCCCCAGTTGTATCCCCCGACCCAATGTCTCACGCTCGAGGACACTGCCCTTGAGGAGGTACAGGTGGGATCCCTCGCTGAGTCCGAGGGAAAAACCAACCCTGGAGGGTAAGCAGATTAAGAAAGAAAGAAATAATTACACGACACCCATACCTCTATACACCATGAATGAAATAAGCATCCCACTAGGGTCTTGGCCTGCTAAGACGTCTACTGCCAAGCAGATGTCCTGCAGACGCTGGAGTGGCATGTGGTAGAAGGACGAAATCCTCAGTCTATTTATTGGCTTTGATGACCGGTCTGCCACCTTTCGTATCAGACAGACCGTCAGTGGATCTCACAAGGCTTAGTGAACCTCGTTTCAACCCTCAGTTCATAATTAAAATCTTTGGACTAGCCAGGATCTGAACAGTGGTTCTCCGGTTAAGAGACAAGAACGTTACCCCCACATCATGGAGTTTTCCTAAAGGAAATAACTTAAAGGAGTCATCAAAGAGAGGATAAATATGAAATTTGAAATGTTAAATATTCATTAATCACAGTCCTTTCCGATTAAGACTCTTCTCGTTTCATCAAAATGTCGAAACTATTTCACTACTGGTTTTACTCGATTTCTTGCCAGGGCCGTTGGTTGTGTTAGTTCCTTGCGTCCTCCATCGCGGGTATGATCCTGACAAACATCTCTGGTGTTCGGAATGTGTTGCTGCAAACATAAACATCAGTGCACGAAGCCATAGGAGAAACTTCACGCGGCTAAATCAATGACCGGGCTGGAAAACGAACCCGAAAACCTCTTATTCGAAGACTGCGACACTGCCTATTCATTCAAGGAGCTGGTTTGTTTTAGTGGTAGTAATAGTTGATTTCTTGTATTGCCACAACACTTGACACAATGTAAACAAATGCATATTAAGTCAACACTGGCAAGGAAATATATTCAGTTGATTTCACAATTTGTTCCTCCAATCAATTGTGAAGTAAACAGTTCCTTTTGTAGACTTAGTTACCTGGTGTCATAAATATTTCATACTTCCGGTTTTGTTTGTGTTAACTCTTCGGTGTCAGAAATGTTACCTATACTGTGATATCAGACACATGATTTCCTGTAATAAGTGTATTCTCAGCCAAAAACGAATATTGGTAGATCATAATTGATCTAGTCGCCATTAATAGAGATTCCTGTTTTTGCCTGGATTATCAGTTATTCCATATCTATACATATGTATATACATAGTCTATCTACAGAACATTCCTTCCGTAATCATCCAGAAGAAGGTATAAGGTAGGCCTACATGCAAAAAAAAAAAAAAAAAAAAAAAAAAAGGAAAATTTAAAACGGTCATGCTTCATTTAGTGTTGCAATTTATTTATTTATTTATTTATTTATTTATTTATTTATTTATTTATTTATTTATTTATTTATTTATTTATTTATTTATTTATTTATTTATTTGACTCCTTGACTGAATGGTCAGCGTTGAGGGCGGGATTTTAAGTGTCAGATTAATTATTCTGGCTCGGGGACTAGGCATTTGCGTTTGCCCCAGCACTCGTATGAGACAGCTCCTCAGTTAGTCTCATGAAGCTGAATGAGCTCGTTTCACCCCTCACTCCCAGGCTCCATGGCTAAATGGTTAGCGTGCTGGCCTTTGGTCACAGGGATCCCAGGTTCGCTTCCCAGCAGGGTCGGGAATTTTAACCATAATTGATGAATTTCGCTGGGACGGGGATGGGTTTATGTGTCGTCTTCATCATCATTCCATCCTCATCACGACCCGCTGGTCAACTACGGGCGTCAATTCAAAAGACCTGGCAAGCCGAACTTGTCCTCAGACACGCATGGCACTAAAAGCCGTACGCCATTTCCATTTCATCCCTCACTCCAAAATTTCAATCCCTTGACTGGCCGGAAATTGAACACCGGGCCTCCGCCAACCCCACAGGGATGGCCATATCCATGCTATAGTCAAGAAAATAATGTTACGTATTTCAAAATGTAATTGTTGAAGTCACACCCCTGATATTTACTACGGTCCATTCTTTCTCAATGTTCATTCTGTATCAACGACTATGAGAAGCCTCCGTGGCTCAGGCGGCAGCACGCCGGCCTCTCACCGCTGGATACCGCGGTTCAAATCCTGGTGAGAAATGAAATGGTGTATGACTTTTAGTGCCGGGAGTTTCCGAGGACATGTTCAGCTCACCAAGTGCAGGTCTTTTGATTTGACGCCCGTAGGTTCCCTGCGCGTCGTGATGAGGATGAAATGATGATGAAGACAACACATACACCCAGCCCCTATGCCAGCGAAATTAACCAATGATGGTTAAAATTCCAGACCCTGCCGGGAATTGAACCCGGGACCTCTGTGGCCAAAGGACAGCACGCTAACCACTTAGCCATGGAGCCGGACACTCCATGTGAGATTTGTGCTGGACAAAGTGAAAGGAAGACAGGTTTTTATCCGGGTACTCCGGTTTTCCATGTCATCTTTCATTCCACTAACACTCTCCATTAACATTTCATTTCACTTGTCAGTCATTAATCATTGCCCCAGAGGAGTGCGACAGGCTTTGGCAGCCTGCACAATTCCTATCCTCGCCACTAGATGGGGCTTCATTCATTCCATTCCTGACCCGGTCGAATTACTGGAAACAGGCCGTGGATTTCCATCAACGACTATGCACAAGGGGAGACACATGATAGTTATCAAGTTCTCAGGGAGATTTCAGATAGTAAATGCAAAGTTTTAATAAGCAATTTGACCCTGCCCTTAAGGGTAATATATCTCTGTTAGCAGCCCACTACGTTTTTGAAGGGTTCTCTTAAATTTTCGTTCTAGAAGATTTTCCGAAAGGTACGATGTCTTACATTTAAGGAAGTAACTCCTCTCTCAATCATCTTTTCTTCTCCGGAATAAGGACCACGACGAATGATATCTTACATTTAAAAGAGGAAAATTACAAACTTCCCCCATTTTTCAGAACGAGGACAAAGTTTTAAAGAAGAAACTACTGTCTCAAACCTCCGTTCGTCATGGAAATAAAAACCAAAATTTGAAGAACTACAGTCTCAGATCTCCTGTCGTCTCTGTAACAATAACACAGATATACGATGTCTTACGTGTAAGGAAGAAACTCCACTGAGTGAGTTGGCCGTGTGGTTACGGTCGCGCAACTGTGAGTTTGCATTCGGGAGATAGTGGGTACGAATCCCACCGGCGGAAGCCCTGAGGATGATTTTCCGTGGTTTCCCAATTTTCACTCCAGGCAAATGCTGGGGCTGTACCTTAATTAAGGCCACAGCCGTTTCCTTCCCGCTCCGTGCCATTTCCTATCCCATCGTCGTCATAAGACCTATCTGTGTCGGTGAGACGTAAAGCAAATAAAAATTAAAAAGGAACTCCTATCTGAAAAATATTTCCTTCTTCGGAATAATAACGAACATGTGCGATGTCTTATACTGAAAGAATGAACTCCTGTGTCAAACATCTTTTCTTCTTCGAAACAAGAACCAAGACTTACGAAGTCTTACGTTCAGAGAAGAAACTACTTTTTCAAACTTCTGCGCCTCCTCAAAACGATGAAAATATTTACTACGCCGGGCTGAGTGGCTCAGGCGGTTAAGGCGCTGGCCTTCTGGCCCCAACTTGGCAGGTTCGATCCTGGCCCAGTCCGGTGGTATTTGAAGGTGCTCGAATACGTCAGCCTCGTGTCAGTAGATTTAATGGCACGTAAAAGAACTCCTGCGGGACTAAATTCCGGCACTTCGGCGTCTCCGAAAACCGTAAAAGAGTAGTTAGTGGGACTAAAACAAATAACATTATTATTTATATTTACTACGGATAATGAAGGCTGATATTGTATCTCTACTGTGATACCTGTAGGCTGCGGAAAGTTTGATGTTAGGCATACTAATTCCATTTCGATCCAGCTCTGAGCTATTCATTTGTAAATCGAAGATGTTATTTGTATTCTTCTCAATATACCACTGAAATAGTTCACTAAATCTCATCGTCAATTAACTATCTCCTGCCTCAGGTTCTGGTATGAATAGTAAAGGTATTAACGTCGGTGATTGCATTCGGCCGTGCAACGAACTACTGCTTGTATACGACCGGTGCTCTGTCATTCGGCGTAATTCTATGACTGCTCAGTTAGTCAGTCGGTCAGTCCGTGATGAAACAGCGGTTCTTCTTTATTTAACGTCGCTAGCTCATACAGGACCAACTCATATTCCATTCTGAATTTTTCCTATTGCCTTTGCACTTTTAGCACTCATAAACTCAAAATTCATAGTTTCTTGTCAGGCATGCGAAACTCCTATGATGACACTTTAGTCCACTGACATGCCCATTGCTCGCTCTACTGTAGTCTACCAACCGCGGTGTACAATCACTAATACCTCTTTACATAAGTGCAGTCGTATTTTTAATATGTAATATTTGCATGTGGAAGTTCTCGTCCTGACAATAATTAATTTGAGGTACGCAAACATTGAGCTGTGCGGGTGAGAAAAGACGTTCACATTTCGAACTGCTAGTATACAACATTATTCGAGACGACGAGGTGACGTTGGGTAACCTTTCAATGTAAAGCTAAACCGCATTTAAAAACTGTTGTGTTGAGCAGTATCTCCATTTCAAATGAAGGGGCACGTGGTGGCTCGAAATAATTCAGGGAGCCCCTACCCCATTACCATGTCCTTAGCTCGAGGTAACCGCAGCTCCGAACTGGCTCCTTCACTCCGCACTCCAATCTTCATAAATAAACTCGCATCATAAAGTGAAAATATCAAGTAGCAGTAGCAGAGTATTTCCACCGTGTTTTAACATTTCAGAATTAACCATTGTTATTATGATGTGTATAGTTAATCGTTTGCTTGATAATAATTCGTCAGTTCATTGCATACCTTATTACCTGACTGTAAGACAACTCCATGTAAGTCACTGGTTCTTATTTTCACTGAGAACATCTCCCAGGAGAGTCTTCTGAAGAAGATGCTTTATATAGGCCTAACAGGAGAAACTTATTTTCTTATTTATAGCCGTTCAAGAAAGAATGGTAATGTTTATCACATGTACTCTACTCTCCGAAAAAATCGAATCTATAGATATAATTTTTGTTGGCATGATACTGTATAGGCTTTTGGGCTTATGCCGTGTCAAGAAAATAAGGTGAAATTCTGTACGTTTCGCAGAGAACTAAGCCCAAAAGCCTAAACAGTATCATGTCTATAAGTACGGGCCTGAAAGCATCAATGGCAACATAATATTTGTTGTGGGTATCCATAGAGATTGTGTCTACAGGGGAGGTGAATCATATATTGATAATAATTAAAATTAGGTCTGATAAAAACCTAAATGCAAGGAACATACAATAGCATAAACTCATTCTCTTCCACTTTTTGGAGCGACAAATTCAGTATGGTAATGATTTAACCTCTTCACTCCCAAGTTTCTTTCAACTTATGCATGCCCCATACCAGATTTTTCTGGACGTTTCGACAGTGGTTGTAATAGGCCAAAAATACTTTGTATTTACACAGCTACTGAAAAGTCATGGAACGACAATATTAGCAATAGTTTTCTCCTAACACTTTTCCTTAAACTTGAAAGAACTTGGCGTGGTAAATGTCGACAGCTTGATTCACTGAAACTTATCTCCACTATATTAATAAAAATCAGACTCATCATCACTGCCTAAAATTTCTAAAATATGATATTTCGTTATGCTTTCTTTACACTCCCGTGCACCCATCTCAGAAGACAGCTGTGAAAGAAAAACACAAGGCACATAATATCGTCACAAAACGGTAAGGCGATTTATGAATCGTCCGTCGTCTGAACAAAGCATGTCAACAGCGTTGGACTGAACTCGGAAGTGAACAAGAGCGCATTGCTTTAAATCCTAATTAACTCGTGTTTGGGGCAGCGGGAGAAATGTCGACATCCGAGTTAACTCGGGCATGGGATGGAAAAGGTTAATCTGAACCGAGTTTTGCTGCTCCAAGTGCCTAATATTAACACCACATTAAATATAACAAGTATGGAGTAGTTAAGCAATACAATTTTCGACACCGAGTAAATTAGTTACGTGGTTCGGGCCACATAAATGCAAGCTTGCATTTGAGAGAGGTGTGTTCGAACCCTTACCGTCGGCAGCCCTGAAGATGGTTTTCCTTGGTTTCGCATTTTCACATCTGGCAAATTCTGGGGCTGTACTTCAATTAAGTCAACGACCGATACGTTCCCAGGATTCCCATCTTCTCGTCACTAAGTCAATTCGAAATTAAAATATTTCAAAAAAAAGTTCACCATTTTCGTTGACTGAGAAAAGGATGTTCAGTTTTGGAGTATAGTATAGCTCTTTGGCTGAATCGTCAGAACATTGACCTTCAGTTCAAAGGGACCCATCCTCGATTCCCGGTCGGATCCGGGATTTTAACTCCATATGGTTAATTCCTCTGGCTCGTGGACTAAATGTTTGTGTTCGTCTTAATACGCTGCTTCATTTACATGCAACACATCTCACTACAAAACAATACGGAAAACGGCAATAGTGAATACATTCTCCACATGGCGTTGGCGTCAGGAAGAGCGTCCGGCGTTAAAGTTGGCCCAATTCAAACATAGTGCCGACCGCAGATAGTTCGGAAAAAGTCTAAGAGGGAGAATAATAATAATAATAAGAAGAAGAAGTTCAATTCTGTAATAACGAAATACATGTATTTTCTTTGTTAACTATGAAAGCAAGGTTGTGCTCGATTTACTCAGGAGGACGTGGGTTCGATTTCCCATCGAAAGAATGCAAAATTTAGAAACAAGACACCCTATTCCGTGAATACTACACCAAGAATGATTACAAGCTTAACTCCTGGACACAAAGATGACCGAGATACTTAGTTTCCGAATAATGGAAATCTTCACCATTCATTCCCCGCGGGTCTTCATAGCCTGTACGGATATGATTTTGTTTTGATTTGTTTCACTTGAAGAAATATATATTTGTAAATATAGACATATTGTTAGCTACGTTACAAAAACTTCACATAGCTCATTCTGCTATTCAGCTCTTGGGCTCATACCTCAAAAACAGACGACAGCGAGTTGTATCAAACATGAAGACTACAGAATGGAGGACTAACCTGTCTGGCGTTCCCCAAGGGTCTATTCTTGGACCTCTTTTATTCTTAATCTATATTAATGACATTTCTCCTCATCTGAACGACTGCAACTATCATCTTTATGCTGACGATCTTCAGATATACTCACACTTTAAAGTCGCCGACATTGACAAAGCAATCCACCATATGAACTCGGCATTAAATTCAATTAGCTTGAATGCTAAAGAGAACTGGCTATTAATTAACCCGAAGAAAACGCAAGCAATCATAATAGGACAATCTAGACTTTTAAATATGCTAAACATCATACAACAGCCTAACCTCATGCTCTGTGGTGTAGCTATACCTTTTCAGAAGTCTGTAAAAACCCTAGGCGTTGTCATGAATGACACATTAAACTGGAATGACCATATAACAAGTGTCTGCAGAAACGTTTATGCATCTCTTCGCCCCCTAAAAATGAAACAATCCATTCCGCCACTCAGCATGAAAATGAAACTTATTCAAACTCTCATTTTTCCAATAATTTATTACTGTGATGTCGTATTAACCGATGCAACTGCAGAACAAACTATGAAACTTCAAAGGGCAATGAACTCTTGCATACGATTTATATTTTCTTTGAACTTTAGGACACATACTTCCCCCCAATTATGAAAAGCTATCCTGGCTGAAAATCTATCAACTAAGAAAATTACATACTGCGACACTAATTTTTCGACTTCTGGACAAATCTACACCTGAATACCTATCCTCACATTTTAACTTCCTCTCATCTATCCATGGACATAATACCAGATCGACTTCTACCCTTATGATACCGGTTAATCATTCATCTGTATACAGCCACTCTTTCCAAGTGTCTGGGGCAAGGATATGGAACACACTCCCAGTCAGTATACGTAATAGCACTTCAACAGTCTCATTTAAACGGTCTTGTCGAGATTTCCTCTGAAATAGGTGATCAGCTTGTATGAATGTTAGTGTGTAAGAGTGCAAGTGTGATTTAGAACTATTGTTAGGTGATGTAGATGTAGATAGGCTACATAATATTAATCATTAAAAATAACAATTATAATCTGTTATAACACTACTTCATAAATTTATGTAGTTCCTAAGGATTGTTATTTTTCCAAATTATGTGATTATGTACTGTATGTAGTAGTTAAGTGTAAGAGAGGGCCGTTACCCCTAACGTCGCCAAATATAAAGGCATAAAATAAATAAAGGAATATATCGCTGTTTTATTTGTTTACTAGCTGATGTACCCGTGCTTCGCTACGGAATTCTGCATTGCATACAGAATTGTAGGTTAGGTAGACTACACGTTCTGAGCAAGACTGTAGTAAATTGCATAGCTCTTAACGTTACCCTGGAAACGCGACGGAGAAATCACCAAACGTCTTTTCTCATATGAAGACTGCTTTAAGGAATTTTCATTGTAATGGTAGGCCCGAGTCACAATCAGGTTGGGGAAATGCATTATAATGGCAGACACTAACTCTCCACCTGCCTTTTTACATCCTCAGAAAGACTGTCTTAGTGGTTTTCCCAACTGAAATGAGCATAGGGCATTACAATGACGTCAGTAGGAATGGCGCGAGTAAAAGCAATGATTTCACATGAAATACTCCATCAAATGAAAAACCATGCATTTTCTCACTTTTAACGAACAGTACTACGCTGCCGATCTAACAGTCCAAAGTTCCAGAGCTGGATTAACCAGGCCGCGGACAGCCGTGATCCGTGAACACTCTTCGACTTTCTTCGGTGGGGGTGGGGGGTTCGAATAGTGGAGAGTCCCAGCGTAAAAATTATGCCCTTTTACTAATCTGTATCCTAGGAGTACCCGATGGGTCGAAAAATCTCAATTCATTACGCTGGCGACAGAAAATCTATCTGACTTGGAGGCAAATTTTTCCTCCAAGCCAGAGGAGGCACCCCCTCTTCACTGCTAATTTGGAATCAAATTAATGTAGAATTTATTGAAATGAAGAGGAAAGAGCTTTTCTTAAGAAATGGCTCCCTTCAGGGTTGAATTTTGAGTTATTTAGTGTATTGTGGTGCTATAATTTGGAATATGCCTGAATTGTAATTTTAGAGCAGGTCATACTACTACTACTACTACTAATAATAATAATAATAATAATAATAATACTAATACTAATACTAATACTAACACTAAGTGAGCCTCTGCCTTAAGGGTGCACACTGCTCATTCAAAACAGCGCGTCAGAGTAGGGATCGAATAGCTGGAATACTATGATGAACCAGTGAGTTACGTACCAGCAGTACGGTATCAAAAAATGTATGAACCAGAGGAATGACATGCTAAAAAATAAAGTTTTCTAACTCCCCAGCTATTTCCCACCAATATTCCGTCAGGCTGTTATACTCGGTACGCAGCAGTAATCCCATCTATCGGATCTCAGCGCCAGCATAAGAGACAAAGAACATCACCACAAACAATGGTCAATGTAATTTTATTGTTGATCAATGTTATGCGCTTTCAATATTGTAGGCCTTCACATTTAGTTTTCTTCCAACTCTGAAATAGGCCTACCACTCTTATCATAGTCGGTACGGTAAAATTGAATAAAACATAAATGGTCGGAAATCGATAACTTTTTTATGTAGCACTTTTCGATAGGCTTCCTCCCCTAAACTACAATTTCATACAGGACGAATAAAATTGTTTATAACTTAGACTGTAGTTTCTTATTCCCCGACTTTATATACCGACTTTCATTAAATTATGTTTACCCATTTTCTCGTGGCTCGGCGTTGATATGGACTTGGCAACAAAAATACAATTTCATGAATATCTGTGTTACCAAAGCCGGTACAGTAACAATGTATGACATAAACGATCGGAAATTTAATTCTATATAACTTTAGTTATGTAGTGTTTATCAATAGGACCACTAATAATATAAACATTTGAGAATTCAATTTTAGGCCTTCCCCTAAACTACCATTTTACTCAGCGTGAGTAAAATGATTTATAGCTTAGATTATAGTGACTCTTCCCCCATCTTCACATTCCGATTTTCATTAAATTATCTTCAGCCGTTTTCTCGTGGTGCGTGTACATACAGACAGACAGACATAAATTACGGAAAAGTAAAAAGTGTTTCCTTGTTACTATGGGCATGGTCGACACAGAAATACCATTCTTTTCAAATTCTGAGCAATATACAGACAAAACTCTTATTTTATATATATAGAAGTTATTCAAATATCACATATCTCTATACAGGGTTGCCGTCAGGAAGGACATCCTGCCGCAAAACTGGATAGAATTCGTATCATGTTTCAGCACGACAAACTGGAGGGAAAACAAAAATAAAAAAATTATAAAAGGAATAAATCTCCTCAAACCATTATTTCCATTACAGATATTGTCATTCCTAATTTTTTTTTAATATTGAGTCCTATACTAAATTTCTAATTTCGATTTGTGGCATATAATTATTGTTTCACACTAAGTATTAAGTTAAAGAGAGGCGTTTTTCAAAATTCTTGAAGATCTCTCTTTCCGAAATACCTCGCTCCTACATCTCGACATTAAAGGGAAATTGTATTGCATGATTCACACGCAATGTTTTTTATTTTTATTTTTTTAGTTCACAGAACTACGGTAAGGTATGTATGTACATCGGCTGGCTGGTAGAATTCTCAGCGATCGAGCGAGTTGGCCGCCCGGTTAGGGTCGTGCAGTTGTGAGTTTGTATTCTGAAGATGGTGGGTTCGAATTCCATAGTCGGCAGCCTTGAAAATTTTCTGTGGCTTGCCGTTTTCTCACCAGGCAAATGCTGGGGCTAAAACTTAACTAAGGCCACGCCCAGTCCTAGCAGCAGCCATAGGAATTCCTGGCGTTTCTGAAGAGGTATCGTGTAGAAATGAGGAGCGAAGCAGGTAAGTAGGTAGGTAGGACCTTCCTTTTTTTTTTCTTTTTTTTTTTTAATATTTGCTTTACGTCGCACCGACACAGATAGATCTTGTGGCGAAGATGGATTAGGAAAGTCCTATGAAAAGGAAGGAAGCGGCCGTGGCCTTAATTAAGGTACAGCCCCAGGATTTGTTGCCTGGTGTGAAAATGGGAAACCAAGGAAAATCATCTTCAGGGCTGCCAAAAGCGGGATTCGAACCCACTATCTCCCGGATGCAAACTCACAGCTGTGCGTCCCTAATCACACTGCCAACTCGCCCGGTCCTTCCTTCCTTCCTTGTTTCCATGTCCTATTCTTTTTGGAAAATCTGGGTGTTACTTTTTCTGTGGCCAACGTGCACGGGTCATTCTTTTCCACATCCACATCTCCGTTGCTTTCAATCTCTGTTCCCCAGTGTTCAACTTTCACATTCATACGTAAGTATACTCTAGACAAAGATCTTGCAAATTCCTTCCTTGTTTTTATGTTTATGTTCTTCCTGCTTAGTAGATGACTTTTGCTTTGGAAGGTTTTATTGGTCAAGGCTATCCTTTGGTTTACCTCAAGGACACTTCTGCTGTCGCTGGGGACAGTGCTTCCGAGGTAACGAAATTGGCTCACCCGCTCAATTTTTGTATTACCAATCTTCATTTGAGACTCGGGTCTTAGAGTGGCCTTGCTTATAAAGTTCACTACGATGCAAAATGTTATGCAAATATATGTAATATTTTAGATTATAATGAATATCAGGTGTGAATATTATGTTTGCAGTAAATGGTGAATAAACGTGTGGCAGAGCGGGACGTAGTGTGTGACATACATGGACATTTACAAATAAGCGGAGAGAATTATTAATTTTTTTGTTTACTGTGTTAGAAAGGAAAGTAGACCCTATATCCTATAACGAAAAGAAATAAATTGAGAAATGCTATTTTTATTCAAAATGGTGTACTTCCCCGCGTGTTACTTCGGTTCCCAGTTTCTTCTTAATGGATGAACATGGGATCTGGTCAACGTAATTCTCAGTTAGCTGTGATAGCATCGTACTGACTAACTTGATGGTGTCACCTACTAAGCTAAACGTCTTTCTAATGAACAAAAGTTGTGAGTATATAACTTCATCCTCTTTGATTCAAGAAATTACGGCTACTTATAGGCCTAAACGCCTAAATTAGATAATACTTTTCGGGGTAGAATCGAGCTCTGTCTAAACCAGATTTTCAGGACCTCCCTTCTTTAACTTCTCCGCACTTAAAACTTCGCTTTTACCTCGGTCCACTTTCTCTATCAAGGTTGATTAGATACACTTCCCTGTCAAAGACCATTTATCGTAAAATTAATTTCCTTTCTTTTGACCTGTACCTTTCCGTAGGTATTCTGATGTTTACAGAAAAGGTGAAAAAGGAAACAGCAGGCTCACTTGGATTACGAAGTAACCTCGTCGTGACCGATGCGTTTTTCATCTTGTTCCACATCTTGTCAACAAGATAAAATACAACCAGAAAACAATCGCAGGGAGGTCCGATCGTCATTTGTTAAAATGAATGTAGAAATCTTTCAACGTCAACACGGTGCAGGCAATCCTGATGTTTCGTTTAACTTTTAAAAAAGGTTAAGGCTTAAAATATTACAGACTAAGAGATTTATCCGTTTTCACATAATTTTTCACTTTTCTAGGACAATCAGTATTGACATAAAGGTTAATCGATGAAAAGGAGTGGAATTAGTGTTACCGTCACATTTCCTGAGAAAAGGTCTAGGATCTCGAGTTCATGCCTCGGAGATAACTCTAGACCTGATGAAGCATAAGATTTTAGATGCTCTGAGCGATTTGGCCATGCGGTTCAGTTTGCATTAGGAGGAAGATGGTTTCGAATCCCATCATCGTCAGCCCTGAAGAAATTTTCTCCTAGTTTCCCTCTTTCACATCTAAATGAAGGGCACGACAACTAACTACTCAATGCTAGTCTTTCCCCTTCTTGCGTCGCATGAAACCTTCGACATGTTAGTGCGACCTTAAACCAAAAAGAAAACAGCATCTAATTACACTTCGAATTGCATCCCTTAGCTGTGTTGACAGTGCAAATCTTGGGTGTCTCGAGCAGTGTCTATCAATCTTCCCTTGCACAAATTTTGTCACATTGTTCTCCTCTTAGATTTACGGACTCTTCTTTTGTGATCCCTTCGCCAGTCCTCGGTTTAATGCCATGTCAAAAGGGCCTTCTTTCTTTCTTTCTTTCTTTCTTTCTTTCTTTCTTTCTTTCTTTCTTTCTTTCTTTCTTCTTTGCTTATTCCATTAACTTCCATAAAAGGCTATCGTCCACACAAAAGTCTTCAGGAACATTTTTCTAATAAACATATTTGTGTTTGATCAGATCAAATTTCTTCGGACACTAAATGGCTGCAGTTTGTGATGACTTATGGTACTATGACAGTTTTCGATTTATGAGATTACTGCGTATCTTGTATATCGTCACAAAAGGGGGCGTTACTACACATCGTATTGTTCAGATCATTGTATGTTAGTTATACGAGTTTAAGAACACACTAGTCAGCCTTTTGAGTAACATATAAGGCACATTCACTGTATCCCTTGGCTATCTGAAGTAGGTTCGAATCCCACTGTCGGCAGCCCTGAATATCGTTTTCCGTGGTTTCCCATTTTCACACCAGGCGAATGCTGGGGCTGTACCTTAATTAAGGCCACGGCCGCTTTATTCCCACTCCTAACCCATCTTCGCCATAAGACCTATCTGTGTCGGTGCGACGTAAAGCAACTAGCAAAAAAAAAAAAAAAAAGGCGGGGGTTATCAACTTGAGCATGTAGAATGAAGACGAGGGAGGGCTAGCTCACTTTCACCATTCTTTTCCGACCCCGAAGGTGAGATGTTTGCGAGACTTTCATGTCCGTGCCTTTCATGGCCCTTCTGTCTGATTTGTATAATATCTTTCCACTTCTTTTTCCAAATATGTTCAGAGCTGAGAGCAGATATTTGTTGTATTTCCTCCGTAACCATTTCAGAACACTCCAGAGAGGGTCAGTCAACTTGTTGTTGCTTTCCTCATTGAGCGAAAAAATGTTACCGCATTAACATTTTACAGACCGAGAGATTCTAACTCCAAGTTGGAGGGTTCAATCCTGGCTCGGTCCGGTGGTATTTGAAATTTCTCAAATATCCAAGCTTCGTGTTGATAGATTTTCCGCCAAGTAAAATAACCCCTGCGGTAGAAAATTCCAGCACTTCGGCATTTCCGAAATCCATACTAGTAGTTAGTGGGCCAAGGCCGCTTTATTCCCACTCCTAGCCCTTTCCTATCCCATCTTCACCATAAGATGGCATTATTATTATTATTATTATTATTATTATTATTATTATTATTATTATTATTATTAAGTTTGTTTCGACCCATAAAGGATCACATGAAGCAAATTAGGATTTTTTTGTTATTTTTCTTGTTCCTCCAGAATTCTTTCATCATGTCGCTATGTTTAGCTCGACGTTCGTCAGTCCATTTTTTCCTAGATCTGTTGGAGTTATCTTCGGAAGTAACTCCCCAAGTGTACATCTTATGTCTGAAAGTTTTGTGGTCTACGATATATGAAGGTGTGATGTTGGCATTATTGAGATCAGTTTGGACTTGTTTGCTAAGTTGCTATTTGCTTTACGTCACACCGACACAGATAGGTCGTATGGCGACGATGGGATAGGAAAGGCTTATGAATGAGAAGGAAGCGGCCGTGGCCTTAATTAAGGTGCAGCCCCAGCATTTGCCTGGTATGAAAATGGGAAACCACGGAAAACCACCTTCAGGGCTGCCGACAGTGGGGCCATCTCGCCCGGTAGGACTTGTTTGATCCAAACCGTTGACGTCTTTAATGTTTGTGAGTACATCAATATTTTCTTTGTTAGTCGGTTGTCATCTAGCCTCATAATGGGTCCATAGAATTTCAGTCGTCGTTTACGGAGATCTCTTTCAATGTTTGAGTATTGTTCTGTGATCTTGTGCGATTGTAGACGAAATCCTTCATCTGTAAGTTTTGGGCAAAGGATACTTCAGATCATTTTCCTCAGCTTACTTGTTAAATTCGAGATCCCCTTTATATTTGAGGTTTAAGGTCTCACTGGCATAGAATGTTTCAGGTTTGACGACCGTCGTGCAATGTCGAATATTTGTGTTAATGTTCATGCTCTTTTGTTGTTGTTGTTGTTGTTGTTGTTGTTGTTGTTGTTAGATGTTCGCCGTTTTCCCACACGCTTTCCGCATTTTGAGTTCACGTGATTTTGTACTATTCTTTCTGTACTTGTAGGTTCAATGATTTCACCTAAACATTTGAAATGATTAACCTTGTTTATTGTGCCGTATTTTATTACCATCGTTTGTGGTTCAATGCGATTGGTAGCCATGAATGCAGTTTTTGTGAAAGAGATTTGTAAACCAACTTTCCCAGCACATTTTTTGAGGACTTCAATCTGGTCTAATGCCGTCTGCTCATCTCCGGAGAGGATTGCCAAATCATCAGCAAACGCTAAGCAAGTAACGTTGATATTATTCTGTTTTCTTCCTAACATGACAGGTTTCCAGATGTTGCGACTTTTCAATTCTTTTTCCCATTCTTTGAGGACCTTATCAAGAACGGCGTTGAACAGCAACGGAGAAAGTCCTTCACCCTGTCGGACACCGGTTTTAATGGGGAAAAGGTTGAGAGAACTCTCCAATGAATTTGATTTTGGGAATTGTGTCGGTTAGAGTTTGTTGGATGAGCCGTCTTTTCTTCGATCGAGATTTTCATCGAGTATATTTAAAAGAGATTGTCGGTTAATGGAATCATAAGCGTTCCGGAAGTCAACAAATGTACAGATGGTTGGGAGGTTTCGCGTGGCTCGAAGTTTCAAGGTGGATTTTAGATAGAAGATTTGTTCGACGGCTGGTCTGTTTGGTATGAAGCCAGCTTGATATTCACCGATGAGGTGGTTCAGTTGTTTTTGCGTACAATGTAAAAGACAGGCGGAGAGGATTTTATAAGCGATTGGTAAGATGGAAATTCCTCTGTAGTTATTTATATCAGATTTATCTCCTTTTTTGTGGAGTGGGTGGATGAGTAAGCATTTCCATTCGTCCGGTAGTTTTTCACTTCGCCAAAGCAACTTGTAACAAAAAAAAAAAACAGATTCATCTAACTGACATTGACATTTCAGACACGTTCCACAAACGTCGGGTTTGTTGATGACTTTTATGATATCTCATTTACTGTATATATTTTTGTTTTGCACAAATATTATGGATAACACTCCCTGAAAGAAAGATGAAATAATAACCTTGAAAGTAACGTAACTATACGTGTTCTTTCTTATCCGACTCGTTGGTTGAATGCGTACTGGCCTTCGGATCAGAGGGTACCGGCTTCGATTCCTGGTCGGGTCGGGGATTTTAATCGTTTCTGATTGATTCTTCTGGCTCTCCTCATCATATTCAGACAACATAAAACACTACCAACCACCACAGAAACACGCAATAGTGATTACATCCCTCCATATAGGGTTGGCGTCAGGAAGGGCACCCGGCTGTAGAACAGGGCCAAATCCATATGTGCGACCCCACAGGTGTGGGAAAAGCGGTAACAAAAGAAGATACGTGTTCTTTCTTGTAGTATTAATCCTAAGTCGGTGATAACAGAAAGTGATAATTTAATGTAGGCTATTTTATTGGGTAAAATTTTTTCATGTTTACACTAAAAATACTACTACTAGTGGTGTATTTCCGTACCTCCAAATACCACTCGAATGAGCTGGTATGGAACCACCAACTTGAGCTAAGAAGGCGAGTGTTTCTTCTGTCTGAAGCACCGCACACGACTTAACAATCCATTTCACCACCAAAGCAGCATGCAATGGCCAATGAAAAATATTAGTATCCACATAATCAGTATACGCAAGAGGTGTCTGCAAATACCTGAACGCACTGTACGTCGGTCCTCGTTGAGGTAGGTCTGGCTGCACGTCCACCGCTCCACAATCGATTTCAAAAATAGCGCTTGGCTATAGAGCATCGTGAGCTACTGCGATCTGGTGGCAGTTCTGGCAACCAACTTTTACCTCCTCCTGAACTCTGACGGCCAGCCTGCTTATTATTTATGATTTTATAAGCTAATAATCCGTCAGGCTCGGAAATAATGTATAAATAAAACTGATTTGACGTAGGTTATGCCATAATATGGTTTACTTTCTTGGCGAAAGATCTGCACAAATAGAATAATCCCTCAACGAAATATTTTACGAATGTAGGCTATAGCTTATTCTGAAATTTTCCATTTAATGATTCATTTAGTAGTTATAATGCAAAATTAATAATAATAATAATAATAATAATAATAATAATAATAATAATAATAATAATAATAATAATGTCCACCTCTGTGGTGTAGTGGTTAGTGTGATTAGCTGCCACCCCGGGAGGCCCGAGTTCCATTCCCGGCTCTGCCACGAAATTTTAAAAGTAGTACGTGGGCTGGAACGGCGTCTACTCAGCCTCGGGAGGTCAACTGAGTAGACGTGGGTTCGGTTCCCATCACAGCCATTCTGGAAGTGGTTTTCCGTGGTTTTCCACTTCTCCTGCAGGCTAATGCCGGGATGTTACCTAACTTAAGGCCACGGCCGTTTCCTTCCCTTTTCCTTATATATTCCAATCTTCCCATCCCCCCTCAAGGCCCCTATTCAGCATAGCAGGTGAGGCGGCCTGGGCGAGGTACTGGTCATCCTCTCCAGTTGTATCCTCCGACCCAGCGTCTGAAGCTCCAGGACACTGCCCTTGAGGTAAATAAATGAAATGGCGTATGGCTTTTAGTGCCGGGATGTATCCGAAGACTTCGGCTCGCCAGGTGCAGGCCTTTTGATTTGACACCCGTAGGCGACCTGCACGTCGTGGTGATGATGATGATGATGATGATGAAATTATGATGAAGAAGACACATACACCCAGTCCTCCTGCCAGAGGAATTAACCAATTAGGTTAAAATACCCGACCCTGCCGGGAATCGAACCCGGGACTCCTGTGACCAAAGGCCAGCACGCTAACCATTTAGCCATGGAGCCGGACTGTCCTTGAGGTGGTAGAGGTGGGATCCCTCGCTGAGTCCGAGGGGAAAACCGACCCATTATTATTATTATTATTATTATTATTATTATTATTATTATTATTATTATTATTATTATTATTATTATTATTATTATTATTATTATTCACCGACCAAGTTAGCTAAGTGGTACAGGTCGTGTAGCCGTCAATTTCATTACGTAGTACCGGTGATGGTTTGTTCATACCTTTCTGTTGATAACCCTGCTAATCGCTTTCCGTCATTTTACATTTTCATACCTGGCAAATATCCATAGTTATAAAATTTACTCCCCTATCAAATATGCAGTTCTTGCAGGAATTTGTTTTTGAATCAGGTTTAAGGGAATACATTTTTATGTATACTACTAGGCCATCGGAACGTCATGGCATGACATTGTGTACTAATCAATTTGTACCATCACTTGACGGGTCGGGACAGTTTTATAAACTGAGTGTTATAAATTTTCAACTACTCTGTATTTCCTCCCAAGTCACATTTACATTTCAACAAACTCGTCCGCTGTTTCTTAATGCCATTATTACAAGGTGGTCGGGGATTGTTCAACTTTCAGGCTCTACGATTTACCCAGCGGCTCATTTGAACTGTACCTACCGAGGAGTGACAGCGTGGTTTGGGGCACCTAGCTGTCAGATTACATTCGGCAGATAGTGGGTTCGAACTCCACTGTCGGCAGCCCTGCAAATGGTTTTCCGTGGTTTCCCATGTTCACACCGGGCAAATGCCGGGTCTGTAATTTAATTAAGGTATCGTCCGCTTTCTTCCTACTCCTAGCCCTTTCCTATACCATCGTCGCTATAAGACCGGATCTGTTTCGGTGCGACGTAAAGCAACTTGTCAAAAAAAAAATCAACACTACCTAGCTCTGCAGGCCAGTGCAAGAGTGTCGATAGTCCAGTCTCAATACCGTGGGTTTAAACCTGGCGGAGGTTATCAGATTCTTCAAGAGTGGGATAATTTCCACTTGTCATTCCCTGTTGTAGCCTACATTGTCAATGTGTAAAAGATGTCCAGTAATATATTTGGTATTTACCCAACAAAGTTATTTAAAATTCAGTTATAGAACACCGAGTAAATTTCGCTGCGTCTTATTATTATTATTATTATTATTATTATTATTATTATTATTATTATTATTATTATTATTATTATTATTATTATTATTATTTTCCTACTGCTTTTCCCACACATGTACGGTCGCGGATGCGAACTGCGTCGCACGTGTGGATTTGGCCATGTTTTACGGCCGGATACCCTTCCTGACGCCAATCCTATCTGGAGGGATGTAATCACTATTGCTTGTTTCTGTAGTGGTTGGTAGTGTGTTATGTTGTCTGAATATGAAGAGGAGAGTGTTGGGACGGACACAAATACCCAGTCCCCGAGTCAGAAGAATTAATCAGAAGCGATTAAAATCCCCGACCCGAATGGGAATTGAACCCGGGACCCTCTGAACCGAAGGCCAGTACGCTGACCATTCAGGCAACGAGTTGGACTTCGCTGCGTCTATTACCTGGTAAAGTAAAATGGAACATCGACACTGACAGACTGACAGCCTAAATAGCAGGAAATGAAAATGCGTGCCCGCAGTAGATTAGAATATGATTGCTATTTTTTTGCTAGTGGCTTAACGTCACCCTAACACATTAAAATGTTTTCGGTGGCGAAATAATGGGAATGGACTAAGATTGGGAAGGTAGTGGCCGTGGCTTTAATTAAGACCCCACAGCCAAACCATTTTCAGAGTTGCCGACGTTGGGAATAGAATGAATTAATAATTGTATTATGTTTACTTCTCACTTACTCAAAATGATTGAATTTTATGATCAAAGTTAATAATTTTCAAAGACACCGAGGTGCCAGAATTTTGTCCAGATGGATTTCTTTTATATGCTATTAAATCTACTGACACGACGCTGACGTAAATACGCCAAATTAAACATCAAACTCCAAATAATCTGTTAATACGTCATAAAAAACCAAAACCTATTTATCACCAACACCACGTTTCATACTCTCCTTTAGATTCATAGAAACCCCATCGACGAGATTGTACGTGAGTTCTCAAGAAAGTTCGTTAATTTAAACAGAATTCCTTTTCATAGATCTGCATCTCTACAACTGGCGTTCGATAGTAGACTTCTGGTAGTTGATGAAAGGAAATTCTTAAATATTCTTTCTTACAATCTGGTCCCAGTAAACTCTTTAATTATTAACCAGGAATCGATCGATCAATAAAGTCTACAATCTAGCAAGTGTAACTCGTGTTTCAAATGAGTGGTAGAATAATGAATATACGAGACCTTTCTTCTCCTCAGTATCATTCCTTCTCATTGCAACCTTCTCTAGTCCTAAATTTGTTAAAACTTCGTCATACAAAATATAGTACGGTAACGAAACCTAGCTTCTAGGATTTATGTCTAACAATTGCATTACGGAGTACCGGTGAAGAAATATTCTAGGACATCACTTTGTCTGAGGCTAATAAATTATACTTGAAGGAATGTATTCGCTTGCGTGCAGAAGAGAAGGGAAGGGTCTTGTAGTTAGTTAGTTAGTCCCTTGGCCTCCCTAGGGCAGCCCGAGCTAGACACCACTAATACCAATTTACATTGATAATGTAGCTGGAGTGTAGGACTTTTAACACGTAACATTACACATATGGTACTATAATACAGCAACAGTCACATGATACCTTC
Source organism: Anabrus simplex (assembly GCF_040414725.1). Classification (NCBI taxonomy): domain Eukaryota; kingdom Metazoa; phylum Arthropoda; class Insecta; order Orthoptera; family Tettigoniidae; genus Anabrus; species Anabrus simplex. The sequence continues at coordinate 447,949,393 of NC_090265.1, forward strand.
TCGAGTGGCCTTCTTCAATTAAGACTTCTTTATGAAAAGACGAAGGATATGCTTCACATTCCCTCCTTTAATCACTTAACGTTGCATGCTCTATCGTATGATATTCAGCAGTACTTACTTAATGCCTTATTACTTTCTGTAAGAAAGAGGTGAGTTCTAGGACGCAGTTAATTTGACATTGGTATCGGTCTGTTTTCAGACCGACTTCACTGTACGGGATCGAAGGCTGTGTGGACTCAGGATATTTTATTCATAAGTTCGAAGTAACAGGCATGAAATTAGCTATAATGACTCCTGATAAGAACAGATGAGAACAATGGTAGGAAGGTACTCGAAACAAATAATACAAGGTTAAGTTTGCAATAAACTCGATGTATGAAGCTGTACGCAAAACTAACTAGCTTCGGTGTTGGGGTTATGTGAGGCGAATGGAGTAGAACAAGTTATTCAAGAGATTAATTGGCTTGGCTATGGAGAGTAAGAGAAGTAGAGGTGGACAAAGGCAAGGATAGTTGGACGCAACAATTCAGTGTTAAGAGGCTTGGGACTAAACACGACCACGAAGCTAGTTTCAAATAGAGAATTGTAGAGGCACCTTTTTAATCCGCGGACGCTTGCAAACTTAACTCTGAAAGACATTACGGTCTATAATAATGTTAATTAACTTAACTTCACCTAGGGATCTGAACAAAAATTATTTTTAGTAAGTTTATTGTAGAAGCAAATACTTTATATTTAATGTGCAACCTTGCAACGTAATGTACAGTACATTCAGTGTGCATGACACGTTTGTTGCCTCTTAATTAATTTCCCTTCAAGGATGAAATATAAAAATTATCTAGTCTTTAAATCGATAGTTTTAACGTTCACTCGTAGAGCTAGTGCACCTATGTACCTTACTATTAGCGGAAGCCTATTTCTTCAAATTACAGGGAATTCATTGTTTTCACAAATATCTCACCTTGTTGATAAAACATCCTTTCATGTAACTTGGATCCCTAAATTGTACCGAGCTTTGGTAAATAATAATAATAATAATAATAATAATAATAATAATAATAATAATAATAATAATAATAATAATAATCTCATAATCATGATCATACATGGTAATCAGTGAGATGGTCATCACGAAAAGATTTAATTTTGCAGTTTAGAGAGTTAAAATGAATTTGTTGTCAGGATTCGATCACGAATTCTCCTTTTTCTAGAATCATCAGCGAACAAAAATATTTCATAACATTAAAAAGTTTCCGTTAAAGCATGGGGATCTAAAATGTAATGCAAAAGTTGTTGCTATCCGAATCGATTACTTAACAGTGTGGCTATTTCTAGCCGAGTGCAGCCCTTGTAATGCAGACCCTCCGATGAGGGTGGGTGGCATCTGCCATGTGTAGGTAACTGCGTGTTATTGTGGTGGAGGATAGTGTTATGTGTGGTGTGTGAGTTGCAGGGATGTTGGGGACAGCACAAACACCCAGCCCCCCGGCCATTGGAATTAACCAATGAACGTTAAAATCCCCGACCCGGGCGGGAATCGAACCCGGGGCCCTCTGAACCAAAGGCCAGTACGCTGAACATTCAGCCAACGAGTCGGACTATCTAACATTGAAATATATAAAATCATTCACATCCTTCTTTTCAAGCAAAATAGCCATACGTCAAAGGGTTATTAGTAAAATTTGGGTTCATTCAGAAAACAATGTACGAGTATTTTACTCAGAAATATTTTAAAATGGGCCGTTCCCAAGTTAATTCTTATTCGTTTAGTTCTTGTTCTATTTCCATTGTTTTTTCATGAAGTACCGTACTTGTCAATTGTTTCTACCGGGGAGCACAAAGTCCTATTACCTCCTATCTATTGCTCTTGTATTCATACAGAATCCTTAATATAACGACTACCGGGCGAGTTGGCCGTGCAGTTAGGAGCGCGCAACTGTGAGCTCGCATCCGGGAGATAGTGGGTTCGAACCCGACTGTCGGCAGCCCTGAAAATGGTTTTCCGTGGTTTCCCATTTTCACACCAGTCAAATGCTGGGGATCTACCTTAATTAAGGCCACGGCCGCTTCCTTCCCATGCCTAAGCCTTTCCTGTCCCATCGTCGCCATAAGACCTTTCTGTGTCGGTGCGACCTAAAGCAACTAGCAAAACAAATAAAATAATAACGACTTATTTCAGAGTGTTTCTGTGTACACCATCATTTTCATATCAGAATTTGATTATCCTCAGTGTACGATGCGTTACTCTCCTCAACATCGCTTTCGAATGGGCTTCTCTGGCGAATGTTCGACGGACGTTCCAGCATCCGAACACGTTTCTTGTCCTGTTGATTGTCGCCCTGAGTGCGGCTTCTCTTCTCTTCTTTACAACCACTTGCAAAGAGCTTTTTCTTCCACCGTAAAATTGTTGGTATTGATGAGAAAGATTCCTGAAAACTTACAGTGAAATCATGCCAAATATATATCTCATTGATTTTCCTGTGTAGAGTCGTTCGCCATCACACGTGGCTCATTATGACCCGTTCCTCCATCGGCCACGACCTAGGTGTGGAGTATACCACCCACCACCTGCAACAATAGAAAACAGCAATAATCAATAAACATGTCTGTAATCCACAGGCGGTAATGGGACATTGTCCTCACTCCGTAGTCTCCGCTAACCATTTAACCATGAAGCCGGACGGTGTGAAAGGAGAAACCACAGAATACCATCTTCAGGCTGTCGACGGTGGAATTCGAATCCACCATCTCCTAATCCAGGTTGACGCGTGGGAGATTGATTACCTCGGATCGAGTTGGGGATATCACTCGCTTTGAAACAACAACACTGTCCAAATAGGGAAGAGTACTTAATAGTAATTTAACAGACCGAGGTCCGGCTACATGGCTAAATGGTTAGCGTGCTGGTCTTTAGTCACAGGGGTTCCGGGTTCGATTCCTGGCAGAGTCGGGAATTTAAACCATAATTGGTTAATTTCGCTCGCACGGGGGCTGTGTCTATGTTTGTCGCCTTCATCATCATTTCATCCTCATCACAGCGCGCAGGTCGCCTACGGGAGTCAAATCAAAAGACGCTGCATCTGGCGAGCCGAACTTGTCCTTGGACACTCCCGGCACTAAAAGCCATACGCCATTTCATTTCAACAGACCGTGAAAATCTTACCTTTAAGATAGATCGCGGTGTGGCAGTTAAAATCAAACCAGCCAGTCAGAATTTTAAATATCTAAGAAAAGATAACTTTTCAGCAAACCAGAGTAGGCCCTACTTAATGAGCTGCACTGCTCACGGGTTAATGGAACCATAAAGTATCATATTATTAACCCTATTAATGTTAAATTGACTGTATCGCTATTGACCTACCCGAGGCGCTTTTGATAGGACGAAAATGAGGACCATTGGACTAAACAAAACTATGATTGAATTGGTGGCTAAATTTCTGGGAGAACTCAGAAAATTAGTGTAGGTCTGTTCCTGTAACGATTACTCTTTTTTTTTTTCACAAGTTGTTTACTTCGCACTGATAGAAATAGGTCTTTCGGAAAATCTTCGGTAAACTTCCAAGTACTTTGAAATCATTTAAGAAAAGTCTAGCTAAACAACTGATAGGGAATATGCCAGCTGGTCGACATCCCTAAATAAAGATCAGTGACAGTAGATTGATAATCCCTCTTGTTCCTTAAAAAGAAGACTTCACCACCAGTGAAATAGTACAGGTAGACTACATGACAATTATCAAGAAAGGAAATTATCCTGTATACCTTTAATAAGTTCATAGGTTATATAAAGTGCATACATTAGTACACCAAGCTAGTTGGCTATATGGTATGTGCTGTGCAGCTATAAGCTTCCTTTCGGGGGAAGTAGATTTGAAATCCAGCATCGGAAGCCTTGAAAATGGTTTTCAATGGTTTCATTATTTTCAACCAGGCAAAACCTTGAGGTTGTTCCTTAATTAACGTCCCGGTTGCTACCTTCCTAGTTTTCATCATTTCCCATTCCAGCCCGGAAGGTTCGCAAGATAGATTGACAATTATTATCCCACCTGTTGCAGTTTCAGAGTTTTTATATCCGACTGATAACATGTCTCAGTTAAATCTTGCGGCTATGAAATATCGTATGGCTTTTAGTGCCGGGATAACCCAGGACGGATTCGGCTCGCCAGGTGCAGGTCTTTCTATTTGACTCCCGTAGGTGACCTGCGCGTTGTGATGAGGATGAAATGATGATTAAGACAACACATACACCCAGTCCCCGTGCCATTGGAATTAACCAATTAAGGTTAAAATCCCCGACCCGGCCGGGAATTGAACCCGGGACTCTCTGAACCGAAGGCCAGTACGCTGACCGTTCAGCCAACGAGTCGTACAATCTTGTGCCTGCTGAGGTAATGGCGGTGTTGAGTGATGAATTCAGGACACCGACAGTGCGTCTCAGTGACCCGAATATTACTCACTTTTTATTTAATTTTACTGATTTTAATGTATTGGTTAGAATTTGCCACTGATGCCAATGAGTCCCTTTCTGTAGCATCTACACTGAAAACAATACAAGAGAGAGAGGGAGAAAATTAAACTAAAATTTAAGTTTGGCAACTGAATAACATACACTGCTATAAACGTAACACTATATTATGGCTATCTATAGTATTATAAACAATGATACTGGTTAACGTGGTTGCAATAATGAGCGATCTATTATTTTGACCATAATAGCCACCTATGGTTTGTATTGACTTAAATCACTATTATTAATTATTTAAAGATCCGCCTTGTCAATACGTTGCAAAGCCTTGTATATTTGCTAACACATTAAAAGTTCATGTTTCGACAACCTGTGAATATTCTCTTCTTCGGCTTACGGGTTAAAATTCCTTAATGTACAAGTATTCGACCTAATATAAAACTTTTTAAAAGGTCTAATACATTTAAGTGATTTTAATATGGTTATGAGGGTATTTAGGGGTTGTAGTAAGGATTTAATGGAGAGGGCATATAAATCTCAGGTAAGACCCGATTCCAGTGTATGGGACCCTCACCAAGAGTACTTGATTCAAGAACTGGAAATAATCCAAAGAAAAGCAGCTCGATTTATTCTGGTTGATTTCCGACAAAAGAGTAGCGTTACAAAATTGTTGCAAAGTTTGGGTTGGGAAGACTTGGGAGAAAGAAGACGACCGGCTCGACTAAGTGGTATGTTCCGAGCTGTCATTAGAGAGATGGCTTGGAATGACATTAGTTTGAGTGGTGTCTATAAAAGTAGAAAAGATCAAAATATGAAGATAAAGGTGGAATTCAAAAGGACAAATTGGAGCAAATATTCATTCGTAGAAAGGAGAGTTAGTGATTGTTATAACTTACCAAGGGAGATGTTCAATGCATTTCCAATTTCTTTGCAATTATTTAAGAAAAGGCTAGGGAAACACATATAGGAAACAAATGCCAGCTGGGTGACTGCCCTAAATGCAGATTAGTGATTTATTGATTGATGGTTAAGCTGAAGAAGAGAATATTAATATATTCCCAAAATATGTACTTATATATATTTATCTATTTGATATAGGCCCTAGGCCTATTAGCAAATATACTAGACTTTGCCAAAAGTAAGGAATCGATTTACAGAAGAATGAAATTACTAAGATTAAAATAATAATACAATAACATTGATAATCATCTTTTTTTTTTTTTTTTGCTAGGGGCGTCGACCTATAGAGATCTTTTGCTCCTACTTGCACGATGATATGAGCCTGCGTGCAATTGGAATTGCGTAAGTGTAGAGTGTTAAATGTGAGGAAAGGAACGTTAAGGACGACACAAACACTCAGTCTCCAGGCCAAGGATATTAATAATTTACAATTGAAAACCCCTGACCGGGCTGGGAATCGAACCCGGGGCCGCCGGGTGACAGTCGGACGCGTTTCCCCCTACACCGCGGGGCCAGACATAATAATAATAATAATAATAATAATAATAATAATAATAATAATAATAATAATAATAATAATAATAATAATAATAGCTTATGAATAATGAGATGATTTAGCAAACCTACTATGGAAATTAAGTTGTTATTAATTCATTCTATTTTTTTTTTGTATTCATCCAGGAAGCAAGTCGTTAAGTACTTTTTGAGAGACGAAATATCAGAATTAGTAAGTCGGTGAAGATTAAAAGTATTAAATAGTCGTGATGCTGTGCAGAGGTAAGAACTATTTTACAGTAGAATGTATGGGAATCTGAACTATAGATGTTGTGTATCGGTTATCGGTTATTTGTCATGGATGGTGTTCATTAATAGAAATAGGTTATAGAGATAACATGGGATTTTAGTATACAATATCTTGTGCATAAGTAGCGCACTGGAAAGCTGCCTATATTATCGCAGTATAAAGTACTAAAGTCGTACGTAATAAGTTATAATGTGTTCATTACGTCCAACATTCAAAATGTAACGAGCACAAACATTCTGAACTCCCTGCAATTTTATATTGACCATATCAGATAAATTATTGTACACAGCTGACCCGCAGTCGATGATAGTCATATTCATAGACTCAGTCGTACTGAAAGCACTTTCTGGTCTATTGAGGAAAGCAATTGGCTCACTTCTCATCTCACCTAGTGGACTGGGACATGTCTGTACTGTCAGCGGATTTTAGCTATTTCCCTATAACCGTATAACCTTCAGTGATTCTATTTGATAATCTAACCACCCTCCGGTCTCATTACTTTAACTGACAGACAGACAGACAGACAGACAGACAGACAGACAGACAGACAGATTATTTTGTCTCTATATAGGAACTGTACGATTTCGAATTATCATCTCCTTGATGATTTACTTGTACAGTACCGGTAACTCATGTTTTATTTTCTACCAAGACTACAGTAATATGCCTATTTGTTATGTCAAATTATCGGTGTACAAGCTAACAGCGCTCTAGTATCTATGTTAGACAAAGAGTGCGGCACATTCCTGAAGCCAGGAACTTAGCAGAGGACCCCTCCACCATACCTCTCTCCCTCGCCTGCTGAGATCAAAGCCCGGGTGTCGCTGTCCCCAGTCCCTCAGGTGTCGCCGTCAACAACACTCTTCCTTTCATTGCCCCCTACTTCCCTCCCCTCCTGGTGACACCCTAGGCTGGCTCTAGGAGTTGCCACATTTCCGCAAAGAGAAGCCGTTCCTTCAGTCAAAGCACTTGCATATTTTAAGTAGATGCATTACCGACCCCTTGCAACTTCACCTTCATCTACTGTAAATGAACAAGTTTTGTCACCCTGTAAATTGGTCCGTACACTCCTCAAAGGAACGACAATTGACATTCTGGACAAAATAATAATATGAACTACTTCTACTAACAAAAAGCTTAGTCATCGGGTATAAGAATTGTATAAAAGCACACGTATTCAACCATTCAACCGGTAGTGGGTTCCTGTTCATTGGCTCTTGTAGGCCTACTTGATTATACCTTATTTGAGAAAAACATGCAAGTAGCATTTCACATTCAACATCCATTTAGTCAATTATATCAAAATAAATTGAATTGTGATACAACACAGTAACTAGTAACTGTCCACCGTTCCATTAATAATAATAATATTTTTATGTAAAGTTTATGTAATCCTCTTATATTCTTTGTCAACTTCGTTCGAATCAGTTTCCAGAGAAAGAACTGTGTGATTTATTTCAACACTTAACGACAGGTCTACTGGAACTAATTCACTTATTTTCCTGTAGTTTTGTGGTCATTTCGTTAATCATGTTTACATAGCACTTCAAGAGTATATATTTTACAATCAATTTGTAAACTTAAGCCGATCATAATAGAGAATAAAACGCGAAGACAATAATTATTCTTAGCTTTAATGCCATCTAAAAAATGATCATAATTACACCATTTGAGAATAGTCTTTTGCACATATTTCGACGCTTTACTAATGTTGAACGACTGCCCAGTTTTACTCTGATTTTATCGGGAGAAACAAAATATTCTGTTCAATCACTTTGTTTATCATAATATCACATATGGCGTTCATGTTATATTATTTGAAATTGAGATATCTAGGTTAAAATATTGCTCTTGAGCATCCTAGAAGTGACTGAATGTGTGATTTATTATTTAATTTCTAGCCCAATCTACCTAACATGTAGGCTACGGTCACGTTACTTCCAGCCTGGCTTATATTGATTACAAATATATCGAGTCCGATAAAAATACTACAGTTACACAGGTTGTTAGATGTTGACAAAGATGTCCCTAGTCCTCAGATATACTGTATGTATGAACTACTGCTACAATTCTACAAGACTCACTGGGCTGGTCATGATACCATAGCACTTTCTATCCCATCGTGGAAAGCAATGGTAAACAAACTTCCTTGTGTTCCAGAGTGCACAAAACCATCACAAGTACAGACATCATAGTTTTTTTCCTGTGTATGAAAACGTATTATCCTTATTACTTAGAAGAATCCCCAACAAACGTAGAAATTTCTTGCGCCATAATTTGCATTCAGTTCGCAATAACATGAATTCGAATGGACTCGCTTAGAAACTGAAAATTTTGCTAACGGAGATTAACGCAGCATTCTAAAAATATATCACCGATATCATCCTCACTCATCCCCACCCCCAGCCATGGGTTCACAGCTATAGTGACGGATATGGGACTGAAAATTCTCCCTTCTTTCAATGTTGAGTGGCAGAATACCTACTCAGCTGCCATTAATACTCTATATTTTATCGGAGCCTCCTTTGTAGCTTTGTAGCTGCCTCTGTGGATCATTGGTAGTGCGTTGGCCTCCGAATACCAAGATAGTGGGTTCAAACACGACGAAGGTAATCGGATTTCTAAAGGGCGGGAAAAAGTCCATTCGACACTCCATGTGGTACGATGTCGGCATGTAAAATCTCTGGTGACACATTTGGTGTTTAACCGACAACATCAATTAAATCTCAGCCATAGTCACCCAAGAGAGTTTCGGTTTACTCGGTCTGCCATCTAGTGGGCCTAGAGTAAAACGGAACGTCGAAATTGACTAGCAGACAGCCAGATGGTGTCAAATTGAAATGTCTGCACACGGCAGCTGCGGCCATGTGATTATTATTATTATTATTATTATTATTATTATTATTATTATTATTATTATTATTGTAGCTAAGCTCTCATTGACCGTAGACGTGATAAAGATGGTTGAGTGGCTTGGAAGTATTTCACCATAGTGGCTATAGTTCAAATCCAGGCTAATAATCTACAAGTCGAAATGGGAAGTCACGTTCCTGTGGTTCGAATTTCACGTAAAACAAGCGTCTAGTGGCTTACGGCTCATGGCAAATTTCAAGCAATCTAATCAAATAATCGAATTCTGATTGAATAAATATTGAGAGTTTGTCTCTTTTTTGTCCTAACAGTACGTCGGCAGAATATCTGATGACACATGCTAGAACCACCTAGTGCTTTTTCTGTATGGATGTACCTCTGTCCTGCCATAAGTTAGGTGAGAGCAGAATGAAATCTCAGTGCTGCTCATGGAAGGGAGCTGATGAAGTATGGATAGTATTGAGTAATAATTACTGGATCACAACCAGTATTATGAAAGGTGCTACTCATTGGGCTGATCTTGTTGCATTATCAATTTCCGTCACATTGAGAAAAGCAATGGCAAGCAAACGCTTCGCCATGCCTTGTACGCCTCATTACCATCCTCCGAGGTGAAGACTTAACAAATAGATATTCTAGAACTAAAGTGCAAGTTCGTGTTCAAAATAGTAACTGTCACTGAAATTTAACCTCGACTGAGGTATTAATAAATGAAGGAACGCTAACCTGAGCGACCGTGAATGTCGGCTTGCACCTGCTGGTGCTCGTTGTTGAAGTTAACGTTTTCATCCCTCTTCTCTCCTGTCAAATGTCGGATTTGTTCTCGGCGTAATGCAATATTAACAACTTAACCGTACGGATTGATTCTGAACATCACTGATAAAGCACGGTGGATTGGGACATTGAGTTTACATTTAGCATGTCCCAGTCTGACTGGCCTAGTTTTGCTTTGAGAAGTTTGCCGCTCTATTATCCAGAATTCGATGGTTTAAAATTCTGGAACGATATGGACTCAGCCTTAGGTCACACAACTTACTGACCAGATGGATTAAATCCCAATCTTGGGCCATGCTAGGGTATGCGTCGACAACCAATTTCCTAATCGTGTACCCCAATAACTTATACAAACCCGCGGCACGTACAATTCATTATGAGTCTTGGCCTGTCAAAGCTACTACTGCCCAATAAGTTGACCTGAACATATTGGAGTGTCATGTGATCAGCGTGACGACATCCTTAAGCGTACTGGCTTGGCTTCCTTAATTTGGCTTTCTGTTCATCATATCAGACAGTTCCTCAGTTTACCTCAGAATAATTCTCATCACCAAACATATCGTCAGTGAAGAAACCAAACCTCGTATGTCACAATGCTCTTACTATCCATTATTCTCCTTAAGACTGGTCACGCCTCCCAACCATTTATGGATATGCAGGCCATCAGAGCAATGTCGTTGGGCTCATTTTTCTATGTGTCACTATAAAGGAAAATGAACCTTAAATGCTGTATCCTCGAGGAGTGAGTAAATTCGTCGGGCAAACATTCATTCCTACGGTACGGTAAGGTTCATTTTTCTTTATACTTTAGCACAGGAAAATGAACACAACGAAAATTGTTCTGCTGGACTGCATATCCATATCTGGCTGTGAAGAGTGACCAGTCTTGAGGAAAATAATGGATAGGAAGAGCATTGTGAAATGCGAGGTTTGCTTTCTTCAACGAAGATATGTTAGTGCCTTAACGTCACACTAACGGAGATTGGTTGTCGATGAAGCTAAGATTTGAAAGCTGCCCTTCAGTTCGTTCCCAAACCTGTTAGATTGTTCCCAACCATTTTCGAGGAGATACTCAACTTTGTTTCCAAACTGTTGAAGACTCCATAAAACCAAACCAAACCCCATGGCACTACAGCCCTTGAAGGGCCTTGGCCTACCAAGTGACCGCTGCTCAGCCCGAAGGCCTGCAGATTACGAGGTGTCGTGTGGTCAGCACGACGATTCCTCTCGGCCGTTATTCTTGGCTTTCTAGACTGGGGCCGCCATCTCACCGTCATATAGCTCCTCAATTCTAATCACGTAGGCTGAGTGGACCTCGAACCAGCCCTCAGGTCCAGGTAAAAATCCCTGGCCTGGCCGAGAATCGGACCCGGGGCCTCCAGGTAAGAGGCAGTCACGCTACCCCTACACCACAGGGCCGGCTATTGAAGACTCAGTACACCTAACATTTTCCTTCCTATGTTTAACAGATTGAGGGCAGTCTTCTGCTACTGCGGTAGGTATGGTTAGAAATGTTTTAGGCCTATACAGCATCAACATTAATTCCCGAGCTCCGAGGTACAACAAAAAATAATACATAAAAATGAATTAAACTCTAAAATTATGTTTACGTCGTAGATGGTATAAATTTAATATAGACGCATTGCAGAAATTAATATCTCGCTATATTTCCTTCCTCAGTCCACTTCTGCATATATTATTTTGCAACTACTTGTTTTTTCTGTATTTTTTCTCCTTAATTTGGTGTAAGATTCGCGCTGAATTTCCTTGAGGACATCTATCAATTGGAATATACTGTGGTGTGATGCGTAAAATGATTCACAACTATTAGTGCTACGTTCTGGCGAACTTGAAAATTCGGCGCAAATTCCTGGTGGATATTGACCATCTGTGCAATGTAAGTGCCAAAGGGGTATTCAAACATTTCATCTAACCTTACATCCATGTGTTTCACAGCATTTAGGTCCTCAATAAAATACGACTCAGTTTCTTCTGGTGGCAAGAGAGAAATTCTAAAAAGGGATTTTAATAGCTGTCCTATTCCTGAAACATTTTTTTAAGAATTCAGTGTTTAACCCAAGAGCGTGGATTTTATTCAACCACAACTGTTCAAGATGGAACATTTACATTACGGCGTCCAAATCTAATGTTAAATTCAAGACTCAAAATTAGCGGGAACCAACTCGGATAGGAAGTTCTTCTTCGGAATCAGTTGGATGTGAAAGGTTTAAGACCTTAAATGGAAGGACTGTGGCCTTAATTAAAGTTCAGCCTCAGAATTTCATGGTATGAAAATGGCTAACCACGAAAAATTAGAATTACCGACAATGCAATTCAAATCCATCATCTTCTGAATGTAAGCTTACAGTAGCACAAACCGAGCCGCGTACCCAACTCGCTGAGGGTAATTCAGATAAGAATAAAAGACTATATTTTTCATTGACCAAGTTCGCACCCATTTCTTGGCGGATTTTTCATCTCCTATTAGTTGAAGCAAGGGCTGCCTGGCCGAGGCGGTAAAGGAGCGCTCGGTTCCCCCGGAAGGACGTGGGTTCGAATCCCCGTCAGGAAGTCGTAAAATTTAAGAAACGAGATTTCCACTTCCGGAGGTCATATGGCCCTGAGGTTCACTCAGCCTACACCAAAAATGAGTACAAGGTTAATTCCTGGGGGCAAAGGCGGCCGGACGTAGAGCTAACCACTCAACCCCGTCAAGTGCCGAGGTTACGGATAGTGGAAGCCTTTACCTTCCACCCCTCCAAGGGCCTTCATGGCCTGTACGGAGATGACTTTGCTTTGCTTTGCTTTGCTTTGTTTACTAGTTGAAGGAGGTGACCTAAACCAAATTAGGCAATGGTTGTCCGTAACAATGGGTTCCTTCAACGCTGAAAAGAAAACAACACTTTAATGCTCATCATTCCCGATTATTAACCTGAAATTCTTGTGCAAAACGAAGGCCCTGCGTTTTAGTGTTGCGGGGTTGTTGAACATCGAACAGCTTGTTTATAATTACAACTAGCTGATGTACGCGTGCTTCGCTACGGAATTGTACATTAAATACAGAATTATATGTTAGGTAATGTACATGTTGTGAGCAAGATTGTATTAAATTGCACATTACCCTAGAAACGCGACAGGGAAATCACCAAACGTCTTTTCTCATATGAAGACTGGTTTAGGGAATTTTCATTGTAATGGTAGACCCGCCTGCCTAGCGTCAGTCACAATCAGAGTGGGGAGTTTTCATTTAATGGTGGATACTCACTTTTTAGATCCCCAGAAAGACTGCCGTAGTACTATTCCAAACTGAAATGAACATAGGTCATTACAATGACGTCAGTAGGAATGGCGCTATTATAAACAATGCTTTCATATGAAATACTCGATCAAATGAAACCCACACATTTTCTCACAGTACTACGCTTCCAATCTAACAGTCCAAAGTCCCAGAGCTGGAAGGAACAGGCCGCAGACAGCCGTGATCCGTGAACACTCTTCGCAATTTTTTCGGAGGTGGAGACCAGGGGGGTGGTTGAATAGTCGAGAGTCCCAGGGCAAAAACTATGCCCTTTTACTAATCTGTTTCCTAGGAATATTTCAATTCACTACACTGGCGGGGGAAAGAACTATGTGACTTGAAGGCAAATTTTTCCTCCAAACCAGAGGAGGAACTCCCTGTTCGCTGCTAATTTGGAATAAAATGAATGTAGAATTTAATAAAAGTGAAGAGGAAGAAGCTTTTCTTAAGAAACTGTTCTTTTCAGGGTTGAATTTTGAGTTTAGTTAATTGTGGTACTATAATTTGGAATATGCCTAAATTGTAATTCCAGACCAGGTCATACTACTGCTACTAAGTGAGCCTCTGCCGTAACTATGCACACTGCTCATTCCAATCAGCGCCTCAGAGTAGGGCTCGAATAGCTGGAATACTATGATGAACCAGTGTGTTACGTTCCAGCAATATCACAAAATGTATGAACCAGAGGAATGGCATGCTAAAAAAGACGGTTATCTAACTCCCCAGCTATTTCTCGCCGGTATTCAGTCAGCCTGTTGTACTCGTTACGCAGCAGTAATACCATCTATTGGAGTTGAGTGGCAGCATAAGAGACAAAGAACATCACAACAAACAATTGTAACGTTCCAGACGTCACAGTGTAATTATGTTAATTTTATTATGTGTAATTAATTCAGGAATTTAACGTCATGATATTTATCTTGATATGTAATTTTATTATAATTCATGTTTAATCATTTGCTCACTATCATTTCATTACTTTGTAACTACGACTTATAAACGAGGGCTGAATATCCTAATATTCACTTAGATTCTTGCGACATTCGTTTAAATTTAACTTGCAGTAGATTTCCTCTATCTTGCCACATCACCGAGGAAGAAGGAAGGACAAATTTAGACATCAAATTCTGGGAAAAGCGAGCACGTGTTCAAGCGTTATAACGACAGCTACCGTATTTCGACCAGAATAATTCAAACTGATCACCGCCTATATTTTCAAAGGAGCGTCATGTTGCCATGGATACTGAGTGAAAGGGCTAATAGAAGAACAGTTGAGATCATGGTTAAGACCCATCAACTCTAATATCTGGAGTGGGGAGAGACGTGTCAACTGATTGGACCACGTGTAGCGACCTGTAATTAGAGCCAGAGAAGGTTATAAAAGGGCGTGTTGGAGCTCTTGGCATCATTCTTCTTGATTCTGCATTCATTATTATTATTCTTCTGGATTCTTGATTCTTCGATCTTGTATATCGCTGTAGGTCTGTGAACTTGTCTTATGGTTGTTGTACCATAGTGGACTAGTGTGATAGTTTATCACTTCTACATTAATTACTTCATTACCACGACGTGGTACTTAGGAATTTCTGAATGAGGGGTGTATAGCCACTCTCATCAGGAAGTACGTACAGCTCGGCTACTAGACCGGTTTGTACCAGTCTAAGACAATAGGTAGTATTAAACTAGAAAGAAATGAAACTTCAGGGCACATTTTCAGTAAAGTTGGAAGGATTATTAATTGTGTATCCTCTCCACATAACCCAAGGAGGTTTTTCTAACTATGACTTAGGGCTCATCTCCAATATATGGGATAGAGCATAATAGGGAGTGTTAGTGTCGAAGCCATCTTCCAGTTAGTGGTCGGTGCACTTAGCAAGGCAGGAATGGTACTTAGCTGCAGATGAAGAGATCTCAAAGACGACCGGTGATGTTCCAGCTACAAGGATGGAAGCTTTCCAAGGACCAGCAGAACAAGACTACATGGTGAGCAAGCGAGTTAAAAATATTGCAAGTTTTCGCGAAGTAGAGTCATTCAACTTTTTGTTAAATTCATTTCCTATTTTAAATTCAGTTCTCGTTAAACCGTCGTCATTTATATTCAATGATTGTTCTCCGAGAAAGGGGAAGTCACACAATGTAATGTTATTGTTGATCAATGTTATGCGCTTTCGATATTGTAGGCCTTCACATTTAGTATTCTTCCGACTCTGAAATACCATTCTTATCATAAGGTAAATCCGGGACAGAAGCCGCTCCGGTAGAGATGCCGCATACACTTTTGCTAAAAGTTCCCATCGTTACAGCTAGATGGCAATATGTGTGGTTTTTCAGTTTCTAAGGAAGAACTATTGTCTGCGAGTGTGATGAAATTTGCTCGTATATCACGATAATTATAGCCGATATCTTGAGACGAGTACATGTTTCCTCCTGACAATGTTTTTCCGTGTGTTAATTTATTGTATATTAAGTTGGTTTCAAATGCTTAAATCAGACGTTTTTAGTACAGTGGAAGTCAGAAGCACAACTGTAGTTGAGAGTAAGCTAATTCTGGGCCTTGATAGCCTTGAGGTATGACAACAGGAGCGTGCAGCGTCTCTCCCTGATAGTTGGGAGAGTTGCCGCACAACAATACGGCTGAGATGCCTCATTGCTAACAGACTCTACAAGCCATCTGGAAACATTCAATAGCATTCAGAGTGTGCCGATATTTTATTCGAATATTTTATCGTCTCTCGATTCTTAATATACATAATCTATTTTTATTGCTTTCATTGGTAACATTATTATATAAAATTATATTATTTTCAGAAATAAACATTTGCGACATGCCTGCTCAGTATAAAAGTAACAGCACTGTTAAAAGACCTCAATGGACAAAGGAAAATTTAAGAGAGGCTGTTAAAAGACTGGAATCCAAGGAAATACTGATCAGGGAGTCAGAATGATACTACACAATTCCGGAACGAACACTGAAACTTAGAATGCAGTCAGAAAATCTGGAAAATGTCTCTCTGGGTCCGTCAGGTATAGCTACTTCAATAATCACCGAAGTCAAAATGATATTCAAAAAAAGGATGACTGTATCCGGTGTTTGATTTACAACCAGTGGCTGCATGAATCTTGCTCTACATATAACGACTGTTGCAGCAAAATTGCTAGAGAACAAAGTTTTATGAAACAATCTGTAAGAACTTCTAAGAGGATAAACATTAGTTTCTGATTCAAGAATCCTGCCTTAGACATGTCTTCAAATTACTGTGTCAGGACAATTATATTCATTATGATTTTGATGTTTCCTTTACATAACATGACGGCCCCGTGGTGTAGGGGTAGCGTGCCTGCCTCTCACCCTGAGGCCCCGGGTTCGATTCCCCGCCAGGTCAGGGATTTTTCTCTCGACCTGAGGGCTGGTTCGAGGTCCACTCAGCCTACGTGATTCGAATTGAGGAGCTATCTGACGGTGAGATGGCGGTCCCGGTCTCGGAAGCCCAGAATAACGGCCGAGAGGATGCGTCGTGCTGACCACATGACCCCTCGTAATCTGCAGGCCTTCGCTTTGAGCAGCGGTCGCTGGGCAGGCCAGAGCCCTTTCAAGGGCGTTAACTGCCGTGGGGTTTAATATAACACAGTGAACAGTGCACATTCATAGTAAATCGAAATTAAAATATGTTTAATTTAATGTTGTAAATTATCAGATAGATTCTTTTACCATTGAATGATTATATTATATGGATATAATTGTCTCGTAGTACGATCTAATGTTCGGTTATATTAAAGTTGAAGAAATTGGCTTAAATTTGATTTTGTCATTAATTATTTGCAGCATCTCTCCCGAGCAAAGTCGGCATCTATACCGGGTTGCAGGGAGAGACGCCGCTGATGCAACAATTCCTTTGTTTTCTTATTTCTACCATTTACTTTCAATTACCTATATTTTGTTCTTCTCTGATCAAATCTAGATGTTTCCAAATTATGCTCGATGAATTTGCAACAATTTTTAAAATAAATATACCGAGATACAACAAAAGACATAAAAAGTGCGGCAACTCTACCGGAATTACCTTAGTCGGTACGGTAAAACTGAATAAAACATAAATGATCGGAAATTATATTCTCTATAACTTGTGTTATAATATAGTACTTTTTGATAGGACCAATAACATAGGTATTTAAGAATTAATCTTTAGGCGCCTTCCCCTAAACTACCATTTCATCTAGGGCGAATAAATTTGTTTTTAGCTTAGACTGTAGTTTCTTACTCTCCGACTCTAGTGTATATACCAATTTTCATAAATTCTGTTTATCCATTTTCTCGTGGCTTGGCGTTGATATCGAATTTTAGCAACAAAAATACAAATTCATAAATATCCGTGTCATCATAGCCGGTACGGTAAAAATGTATGATATAAATGATCGGAAATTTAATTCTACATAACTTTAGTTATGTTGTATTTATCGATAGGACTACTAATAATATAAATATTTGAGAATTAAATTTTATTTCTTCTCCTAACCTAGCATTTAACTCAGCGCAAATAAAATGATTTGTAGCCTAGATGGAAGCGGCTCATTCCCCGACTTTACATACCGATTTTCAATAAATTCTCTTCAGTCGTTTTCTCGTGATGCGCGTACAGAGAAACAGACAGAAATTACGGAAAAGTAAGAAGTGCATTATCTTGTTACTGTAAACATGACCGATACAGGAATACCATTCTTTACAAATTCTGAGCAATGTATGCTTATAGACAAAACTCTTATTTTATATATGAAATGAAATGTCGTATGGCTTTTAGCGCCGGGATATCCCAGGACGGGTTCGGCTTGCCAGGTGGTGCAGGTCTTTCTACTTGACTCCCGTAGGCGACCTGCGCGTCGTGATGAGGATGAAATGATGATGAAGACAACACATACATCCAGGCCCCGTGTCATTGGAATTAACCAATTAAGGTTAAAATCCCCGATCCGGCCGGGAATCGAACCCGGGACCCTCTGAACCGAAGGCCAGTACGCTGACCGTTCAGCCAACGAGTCGGACATTTTATATATAGAGATATACGAGATATTTGATGTTTCAGGCTTTCAGACTTCCGTCATAATAATAGCATTTTTGTATCCCTGCCGATAGTATTACTGTTAACTACTCATAACAAATCCAAAGGTTTTTCCCTCTACTTTTCCTGAAACTATGACAAATTTTCGCTGTGTCCGTTTTACGTCTACGTGAAGTGATAATTCTTCGGATGGGATCACTTTTACTTTCATTAGCTTAAGAAAAACATGAAAAAATATTCTATCAGGAGAGGGTCAAGTCTACTTGCCTACTTGTTAAATGGTACCCAGGTAGTTCAACGGACTGATGGTATTGCGCATGACGTCAGTGAACACGTGCATGTCACTCTGGAGAATGTTGTCACATTCAGTACAATTGAGCTTGAAGTGTACACGTAGTAAACACATAAATATTTATAGCTCAGTTTTTCAGGGACAAAACATGTGAAATATCACAGTTCTAGTGATAGGTTAAAAGGCATGTGGTACAGAGAAGACCTTGCATGCCAGCATTTAGTTGTTAAAAATTCGATAAATATAAACTCATGGCACATACAGGCCATCAAGGGCCTCGGGCTACAAAGTCGACTGCTGCCCAGTGAGATGGTCTTCATGTATTGCAGTGTAACACGGTCAGCGTTTCGACACCCTCCGCCGGATCCATTGTCTCTTGTATCAAGAGCTACTCATTTGACCCGCGACGCTGGGTGAAACCTCTCATTAAATTGGCTAGGAGTCGAACCCTTATAAGACAGGCTCACTTAAACTAAAGGGCTGCCTTTGTAAAAATTCGCCTGCACTGTAACTTCCTTAGGTGGTCCGGCCCCGCGGTGTAGGGGGAAACGCCCTGGGTTCGATTCCCGGCCGGGTCAGGGGATTTTAATTGTAAATGATTAATATCTCTGGCCTGGGAACTGGGTGTTTGTGTCGTCCTTAACGTTCCTTTCCTCACATTCAACACTCTACACTTCTGCAATTTCACTTACATGCAGGTTCCTCTCATATGGCGAAAGTAGTGGCAAAATATCTACAGAGGTCGACGCCACGCACAAATATAATTTAATTAAAAAACCTCCTTAGGTTGTTGTTGTTAGTCGTTTAGTCGCTTTCGACTCTCCGTGACCCCATAGACCAAAGTGCGCCATTTCTTCCTGTCGTATACTATTTTCCGAAGTCTTTCTATATTGAGAGCCGTGGCTTCCTTGATGTCATCAATCCACCTCATCCGTTGTCGCCCTCTTCTCCTGTTACCATCAGTCTTCCCCAGCATTAAGGTCTTTTCCAGTGAATCATGTTTTCTCATAATATGACCGAAGTACTTTAGTTTTTGCCTGAGTATTTGACCTTCCAGTGAACAGCCTGGGTTGATTTCCTGTAATATGGACTTATTAGATCTCTTCACAGTCCACGGAACTCTAAGGAGTTTTCTCCAACACCATAGTTCAAATGCGTCTATTCTTCGATGCTCAGCCTTTCTTACTGTTCAGGTTTCGCTTCCGTACATTGCTACTGGGAAGACCATAGCCTTCACTATACGAATCTTCGTTCTTAAAATTACGTCTCTACTTCTTGTCTAATGATAATCTCTCCGGGTTCTTTTGATAAGCCTCGGTTTATATTGGTCTGCTTTTTATTTTATTTTCTTAAGGACAGTGGAGTTTGAACCCATTAACATGCAAGCTCACAGCTGTGCATTGGTTAGCTTTCTTACAGGTTCCTAACCGTACAGTGAGACGGCATCCCTTAAACTACTGATTTGTATATTGCCACTGCCACTTCCGACAGGAACGACGAGTATTTAAGACAAACACCTTTAGGCATGACATTTCTTCAAGCAAGCAAGAGTATTTTAGTAACCAAGCCTTAAATACATGTATAGTTTAATTTTTAAATATTACTGCCTGAGTTCTCTTGGCTGTTTATATAGAGATGGAAAAATAATCAAAATTCTCTATGTTAATACAGATTTTTGTGTGTATTGCGTATACAGGGTGGTCCAAACGTAGCTATACAGTTACACACCTTCGGCATTCCTGTATTCCTTGACACTCTCACACACAAACCCCGGTTTGTTTCATTAATGGTAATTTAAAGTCAATTGTTCCTAATTGTGTCAAATTTCAATTTCAATTGATTGTGCTCTTTATTTTGTTTCTAATAGGGCTGTGGTAAACGATGATTGGAACTGAGCGAGGAGCAACGACTGTGGATCCTGAAGACCTACTGGAAGTTTGAAAATCCTGAGACCGTTCGCAGAGTGTAGGGGAGGAATTGCATTTGCCAGCGCCGTCACGCGTTACGATTTACCGCATCAGGGACAAGTCTGAGGCCACGAGTTCCGTCGCCAATGCACCGAAGTGTGGACGACCGCGTATGACGTCGACACAGGAAAATGTGATGAAGGTAGCCCTCACATTCGTAAACAGTCCAAAGAAGTGCACGCTATGTGAGTCTTTGGAGCTGGGTATCCCGAGGACATCATTACAAAGTCCGATGCACCTGATGCACCTTAAACCTTACCACCCCAGAATGTTGCATGGCCTTTCTGGAGGACGACCCAGACTGCAGACTACAGTTCTGTGAGATAATGTGCAAACAACTGACTGAACAATCAGACCTGCTTTCGAACATCGTGTGGATAGATGAAGCCTGTTTCAAACTGTCTGGTCACGTCGACAGACATAACTGTGTTTACTGAGCCGATAAAAACCCACATGTCATTATGACTACGCACTTGAATCAACCAGGCGTCACAGTGTGGGTTGGCATATCCTGCGATGGTGTTGGGTTCTGTCTTCTTCTATGGAAACGTTGACCGTCCCAAGTATCTGGAAAATTAATGTTGACCAACGTTGTGGTGCCACAACTGCAAGCACGGTCCGACTTCGCGGAATTGTTCTTTCAACAGGACGGGGACCCGCCGCATTTATCTTTGGCGGCCCATGAGTACCTGGACGAGACATTCCCACAGCATTGGATTGGGCGTCGGAGGAGCGTTGAGTGGCCACTACGGTCCCCGGAATTGACTCCAATGGGTTTCTTCTTCTAGGGAGTAGTGAAGAATATGGGTTTTTCTAGAAAACCCCTCACAATACCACAGCTGAAGATATTCGACGATAATGCGTTTGAGGAAATTCGTTCTAACTGGGATTTGTGTCGTACTGTGTGTGGGAGTGTCGAGGACAGGTTGCAGGAATGCATCAATGCCGAAGGTGGACATTTTGAGTAACTATGGGATTAAATACAGCAGTATATGTAAGTGTCTACCTACTTTCTCTACGTGCCTGAATCAAAGGCAGATTAAAGTCAGTTCCGTAGAACAAGAAACACGTGCCAGCTCCCTTCTGCAGAATAGTGGTAGGGTCGACCTCCAGTTCCCAAGATTGTGGCTCATACTGGCAGAGTGGTCGGAAAGTGTTTGTTCAGCACTCGATATCAGTATGTAAGAGATATCTAGAGACACGTTTGGTCTTTACCCAACGAAGATATTATTATTATTATTATTATTATTATTATTATTATTATTATTATTATTATTATTATTTGCAAGCTATAGAATTATACCAGGCAAAATATATTTAAATGGAAATTACTAGATGTTCTGATATCTGCATACATAGTACATATTATGTTTATGTTCGCCACATATAATGCAAATGAAATTTCATAATTAAACTCAAATGTAAAATGGTGTAGGTTCCTACATCAATATCTCTTTTTAATAGTCCACAGTGACGCCAACTACTGGACAATCGATGATAAGAAAATATTCTATAATTATCCAAATCGATGAACGTTATATAGGTCTTTCATTCGAATTCCAATATACTTTCGAAGATCTGGCGTAATGCTATGATAGCCTCCCTAGTACATTTCCTTGCTCTAAATCCATACTCATCATTGTCTAAACGCTGCTCTTATTTATTGTTACCGGTAATTCTGTTTTTGAAAAATCATCAATTAAATCTAAATTTAAATCTAAACAGACATAACCATTAACTTTCTCAGAATAAAACAACACGGAAATTCTCTATACAGAGCACAGCAATAAAAGACGGTACTGTCCTTACTGATGAGACAGACGTGAGAAAGATGGAAATAAAACTATGAACACTGAAGGGAGTTGGAGAATGTGATTGCTGGAAACCGTAGATATGGAACTAGACGGCCTGAAAGATGAAATCTACATTGCTCTGCGAAGATTGAAAGCTCCGGGTAAAGACGATGTTGTTACTGAAATGCCTACACGTCTTAATTGTACAGCTTTTGAAATTAATTTAATAATTTGCCAAATGAATCTGGCAAATTTGTATATGGCCATATATGGCCATCTGATTGGACTAATCCGGCTCCATGGCTAAATTGTTAGCATGCTGGTCTTTGGTCACAGGGGCCCCGGGTTCGATTTCCGCCAGGGTTGGGAATTTTAACCAAAATTGGTTAATTCCCCTGGCACGGGGACTGGGTGTATGTGTCGTCTTCATCATCGTTTCATCCTCATCCCGACGCGCAGGTCTCCTGCAGGAGTCAAATCAAAAAGACCTGTACCTGGCGAGCTGAAGTCCTCGGACACATCCCGGCTCTAAAGGCCATACGCCATTTCATTTCATTGGACTAATTCGGTCTACATTCCCATTCACAAAAAGGGTCCTCAGTATATGTTGTGTAACATGGTAGACGTGATTAATACATACTTGCTACCACAAATACCACAAAAACAGGCTGGTTTTATGCCATGACGAGGGGCTCGTGAACAGATCGTAAACATACGTCAGATTATTAAAAAATACAGGGAATTCGATGTCACAAAATAAATACGCTTTATTGATTGCGGTTAAGCAGTCAGCTGTGTTGAATGGAAGAAGATGTGAATGATACTTTTTTTTTTAAAGGGTGTACCATGCCATCCAGTAAACCTAACCAACGCACTGTATAATAGTAATGGGGAAGACGTGAAAATCGACAATAAACTGACAGGATATTTTAATACAAGACATGCGTTAAGGCTGTGTTCTGAGCATCTACACGGAGTGGATACCGAGGAGATGGTTGGAAAGGAGGCATCAACATAGGAGAAAAACTACCTAGCAATTTGAGATGTGCTGGTGACACCACACTACTTGCATCCTCAGAGGAAAAAAAAAATACTAAGACAGTTGAAGACACCAGCAACGAAGTGGGATTAAAAATAAATAGGGATAAAACCAAAATAATTTTCACCGACGGAGAGAATACCAGTCAAACCAGAAGAAGAGTGAACTATTTACAGACTATTGATCACCATATACCTGGGATAATTAATGACAAGTGTGGGTCATTACACTGAAAAGTTAAAAAGGAGAGCTGGGATAGCTGAAACTGTCAAGTAAATGCTGATGAGGATCTGAAAAATCCGTGATATCACCATGAAAGCACACTTGGTTAAGGGCCTTGTGTTCTCCGTATTTCTTTGTGCATCAAAGTAGTGGACTCTCAACCTGTGCCTGAGCCTGAGCACATTGATGCATTCGCAATGTGGTGTTTGAGTACGACGGTAGGAATCCTGTGGCCTGATGCAAGAACCAATCATTTCATAAGACATGATTTTAAACTGACAGTACGTTTAAATACAATGGTACAGCAGTAGATTGCCAAGTACTTCGGACACATTATAAGGCAAGTTAGCAAAGAAAAAATGTACAATTCAAGCGTTAGTTGAAGTACAAAGTAGTCAAGGTAGAGCTTCAATAGTGGATCAGATGAAACTATAATAAATGACGATGCATGAGGATGGGAGAAAACAGGCCTTCATGGCGAAAAAGAACAGACACCATTTCGAAGTAGTCCATGAGACCACGATACATGAATCGAATGACCTTATCACCTTATGATCTTAGCTGTTATTTGAAGGAATTTTGATCACATCATTTAGACTGTTTGCATGGCACGCCAATTTCGAAGTACGTGTTTATTCTAAAAGATAGGAGAGAAACAAAATCTATATTAGATGACCGATTTATTTTTAAAAGGTTTTGTCAGAAAAAATCGAATGTGCCCCCATGTCTTCAACACGTAAACATCTTTCTCTCCTATAAAATACAAGGAGCTCATCTGACGGTTAAAGATCTAGAAATATTGTATAAGAAATAAATTATATATCACGTATGTGTCTGGACAAACAAAGTACACATTCACGGTATTATGAGATGTAATTTACTTGCCTAAATAAGATCCTTAACATAAGGTGATATCTGAGGATATTACTGGAGAACTTAGAGCTAAAACTGGACAGAATAGAACAGTAGTCATTGCGGTGTTGATAACGTTGAGATCATTACAATCTTCAGAATTCTTTCCACATTGAGTACACATTTTATTATATTGAAAGCCGTTTCATTTACTCTCTGATGCTGCAACAACTGTGTCGGCAGAAAAATCTAGCCTGCTGTTGAAATTCGTTATTTTGATTATCTTAAGTTTGCTTCTGGTAAACACATTACCATTTTTACTTGTAGTGAACTTTTGTAACCATTAGTCGAAGACAGTTTTGGGCGGATCAACTCAACGTACATGATAATGCATATTACTTCTGCAAAGAGTACGAGTAGCAGTTTTACAGTAAATTCTGCCGAAAAAGGAACCATGGGACTATATCAAGCGTATGATTTCAACCCATTATAGAATTGTTATGCCCTATTTAAATAAAAATTATTGGACTTACAGATAGCCTGGTTGAAAACATAAAAATTTAACAATAAAATTACACCATACTTTAGAACTTCACTCGTACATGCCAAGATTCAGACATATGTTGCCTTCCGGGCTGTAATTTATGTGGCAGAATTTTAACGAGTGTCGAACCTCAAGTACGTGCTGTCAATGGACTGTCACGGCTAATGAATCGTGATGAAAAGGTGTTACGGATCGGGGCCTAAATAATAAATTCTTGTTATAATCCTAATGGCAGTTGTGTAAGTATATATAGTCATTAGGATGTGACGTTTGGTTATTTGAAAATTTTCCTGTAGCATTTTCAGGTTGCCGTGATGGTAAATAGATAACAACTTGCAGTTTCTATGTTAAATTATATATTGGTATTTAGATATCTTATTTCTTATATCTGGGTGCATTGAAATGCATTAGGCCTAAGTCCCATAAGCATACCGCAGTTCTTAAACTGGCAAATGGAACCTTTATGGCAAGTGCTCTGAAGGCTTTAGTGGAACCAAACCGTTTACAAATTTCGGCAAGATAATTAAGGATGGTTCTTGTGGCTTTTATCGTCAAGCCAATCACATAATTGAATCGATTATTTCAGAAACCAGTCAAGCGCCAAGTATATCATTTTTGGGAAAATGAAAAAAACTGTCTAGCATCAGATAAAATGTTATGGTAGGGGTTTTAATATTTTAGCTTGAAAGTATTATATCTTTTAATACTTCCTATCTAAGGAAAAATATTCTGTGCTTATTAACTTTGCTGTAAAAAAAAATCCGAAAAAAATTCCACTTGACAGGTTTCTGAAATATGCGAGTGTTGCAAACATGTTTTTATGGGATAATTCTTGAGTTTTAAAATGATTCTGTCATAAAACCCATATTTGTGGAAATAGAAAATACTTTAATAGGTTTATACTACATTGCTGATATAAATATAATTATTAAAAGAATAAAATCAGCAATGCCTGCTCATGACAGGAGGTAATCAATCCTCACAAACAAACTCCACAGCACATTCTGTCTCTGCTGTAGCCTTTTGTAAAATGCTGTCATAAAAGTGTTCATATCTCATCAGGTGAGGTTTTAAGGCATTTAGGCCACGCATATTCTTGATATTGATGGGAACCTAAAACAAACAATAACAAAGAATAATGTAGGGCTCAGGGCAGGTACTTCCTTGCCCGAGTAAGAAATAGAACCTTCTCCTTTTACCCTTGCATTCCGAATAATATTACGCATGTGAGTTTGTTTGTCTGCCAGTCCTCGTTTCCTTTTAGATCCAGGGTCGTCTCCTGAACTTTCAGACATATCACTACGATTATAAAAACACTGCACTAAACACGAGAAACACTTATTTCAATCAGTTGTTCACAAAACTACGAACATGCGACTCTAGAAGCACAACAATGACACCTGGCTATTCTGGATTCAGAGAAGCAATGCCAACCGGCAAGGTGCGGCACATCACAAAATGTACCAGCAGTTTACTGCAGAAACCAGCCAAGCGGCGTCACTTGACTGGTTTATGAACTAAATACGAAATTCAACGTAATACCTGACTATTATAGGAGGACGTTTCTTGACTAGTTTCAGTACCAAATTGTGCGTATACCCTCTTAGTAACATGTTCTGCCAATAACTCATTTTTTTTCATGTTTTGGCACTTGACTGCTTTCTGAAATAATCGGTTCAATTTAACAATTGTAACTTTCTCATTTAGAATTGTGTGGCGTCTTTAAGGCAAACTTAGAACTATGTTCTATGAACGGAGATTATTTTTATTTAAGGTCAATCTGTGGTGAGATATTTGTTTAGTTACGGAGCATAAGAGAGGTACTGGCTAGGATTACGTGATAGAGAAGCTGCATAGTATTGGAGATGATATCGCTGAAGACAGAAGCTGGTTCAGTTGTGATACTGAAAAGAAATATAATTGCCTAAGAGAGAAGTAGGTTTAGTTGTGGAGCATAAGAAAAGCTGGAGAGCGATGAACAAACATTGGCTGTTATAGCACTACAGGGGAATAATCGTGAGGAATAAGGTGAGTATAGCCAACTTCGGACGTTGCAAAATGAAGGCCGTGTAGTTCTGTTAGTAGTTCATTGGCTCTGAAGGTGAGAAAAATCTTGCCAGGAGGAACCTCGGGGTGAGGAAGAAAAGAGGAATTCCGCGTGCCCGTTTACCTGGAATTGGCCTGTAGCTCTCTCTACCTGCAGACAAAGACTGTGGAGGGAGATGGGGGGAACCCATATTGCTTGCACCTACAGTAGATCTAGCAGGCTGTCTCCTTGACTTGCCCCCGCAGAAATTACAATATATTTCCATCAGAATCAGCAAGTCATTTACACCATAATGTGACACCTGTGCTATTCCATAACATTCCGCTTGCTTTTTTTGTCTGTTTTAACTATGAACTCTATTTTCCTATTGTTGGGTCATACAATTAATATAAACTCTCTTTCAACAGACGTGTCATCTGAACTGTTGAGGGCCCCTGGCATCATGTCGATACTTGTTATGTTAACGTCGCATACAGTTTTATTGTGCTTCTCAATCTCAGTCTGCGGCTAGACAAATCACTGCATAAAGAGCTAATATTTTCACCTGCGGATGGGGTTACGGTCTTGGATAACTCAAAACAAATTTTACGCTTCGAAAAACATATTGTTGTAGTTCTTGACTTAATTTAGGAGTTATTTTGGGTCATCTGCCGCTTGTATTTGACAGCGTGGAAAAACCTTTGTAATAATAACAATAATAATAATAACAAAGTCCAAGTAAATTAGTTGCATGGTACGGTTCCCATAGATATTAGTTTCACCTTGCTCGATAGCTGCAGTCGCTTATGTGCACCCAGTATCCAGTATTCAGGAGATAGTGGGTTCGAACCCCACTGTCGGCAGCTCTGAAGATGATTCTCCGTGGTTTCCCATTTTCACACCCAGCAAATGCTGGGGCTGTACCTTAATTAAGGCCACGGATGCTTCCTTCCCACTCCTAGGCCTTTTCCTGTCCCATCGTCGCCATAAGACCTGTCTATGTCGGTGCGACGTAAAGCAACTTGCAAAAAAAGAAAAAAGATGTTAGTTTCCATTCTGGAGACGGTGGGTTCGAATGTCACTACCGGCAGCCCTGAAGATGGTTACTTC
The DNA here is from genome assembly GCF_040414725.1 of Anabrus simplex. Classification (NCBI taxonomy): domain Eukaryota; kingdom Metazoa; phylum Arthropoda; class Insecta; order Orthoptera; family Tettigoniidae; genus Anabrus; species Anabrus simplex. The sequence continues at coordinate 447,977,462 of NC_090265.1, forward strand.
GTTTTCCGAGTTCCACACTAGGTAACCCTAATTAAGGCGACGGCCTCTACATTCCAATCCTAGCCCTCTCTCTTCCTTGAGTTACCGAAAACTTTTAATAATAATAATAATAATAATAATAATAATAATAATAATAATAATAATAATAATAATAATAATAATAATAATTTTTGGCCCAGTTTGTATAGGTGGAATATGGAGAAAAAAAGTCATCCCAAGAGATATATTGTCATTCTGAAAAAATTTCTCACACTTTTCGGAAAAGACGATTGAAATTTTATGGACACATTATCAGAATGAACACTAACAGGCTAACTAAAAGAATTCTCAACCTGGCCCTTTCATTGAAAACCAAGAACAGCTGGCTTCGTGAAACTGAAACAGATCTCCAGGAAATCAACATCTCAGAAGACATTGTACAGGACAGATGTAAATTCAGAACCAAAATCGACAATCACCACTTTGAAGACAAACCCAACACCAGAGGTACTATAACTTGGACAGAAGGACGAAGGAAGAAGCTCAGCGAGAGGATGAAGAGATTTTGGGAGGAAAAGAAGGCCAACACATCAGCTAAGCAAGTTCAACCGTGCTCCTGAGTAGGGCAGAACGATGTATTAAAATAATAATAATAATAATAATAATAATAATAATAATAATAATAATAATAATAATAATAATAATAGACTAATAATAATAATAATAATAATAGACTAATAATAATAATAATAATAATAATAATAATAATAATATTAATAATGTTGCCGGCGTCTCCAAAGACCGAAAAAGTAGTTAGTGGGACGTAAAGCAAATAGCCTTATTATTATTATTAATAATGTTGCCATTGATGCCCGTACTTATGATATAGGCTTTTGGGCTTATGCCGTGTCCTTTATAATAAGCCCAAAAGCCTATATCATGTCTACATTAATAATAATAATAATAATAAAATAATAATAATAATCGTCCAGTTCTTGGCCGAACGGTTAGCGTAGTGTTCTTCGGTTCAGAGGACCCTGAGTTCGATTCTCGGTCGGGCTAAGAATTTTAACTGCGTGGTTAATCCCCCTGTATTTATACGTTTATACGTTTATCGTTATATATACACAACACACCATACCAAGCAGCATAGAAACACGCAACAGTGAATGCATTCCTCCACATAGGGCTGGCCTTAGGGATCGAGCGAGTTGGCCATGTTCTTACGGTCGCGTAGCTCTGAGCTTCAATTTGGGCTATGGTGGGTTCGAATCCCACCGTCCGCAACCCTGAAGATGAGTTTCTGTGGTTTTCGGTTTTCACATCAGGCAAAAGCTGGGGCTCTATTTTAATTAAGGCCACGGCTGCTACCTTCCCAATCCTAGCGCTTCCCATCCTTGCGTTGCCGAAAACCTCCGATGTGTTAATACGACGTTAAACAATTAGGAAATAAATTGGCGTTAGGAAGGGCAGCCGGTCGTAAAATTGAACCAGTCCATGTCATGTTCCTACCTCAATAAATTCGGAAGTATTGCAATAATAATAATAATAATAATAATAATAATAATAATAATAATAGACTACTCTGAGGCCATAATCATTAAGGCGTCAAGTAGAATATGTGTGATCTGATAGCATGATTAGCCGGTTCGAGTTCCGCTAGTCGAAAACATGTACGGTATCTGGATGGATTGGCAGCATACCATACCTCGCTATGCTTTAAAACTGAGTGCATTTCGTAGGCCGAAGACGAAAGAGTTACAATTCAAAATCCATGATTTTTCAAGAGAATTTAAGCAGTTAATATCCCTACACCGGGCGAGTTGGCCGTGCGGTTAGGGTCGCGCAGCTGTGAGCTTGCATCCGGGAGATCTGTGGGTTCGAACCCCACTGTCGGCAGCCGTGAAGATGGTCTTCCGTGGTATCCTATTTTCACACCAGGCAAATGCTGGGGCTGTACGTTAATTAAGGCCACGGCCGCTTCCTTCCCAGTCCTAGGACTTTCCTATCCCATCGTCGCCATAAGACCTATCTGTGTCGGTGCGACGTAAAACAAATAGCAAAAAAATTACTACATCTCAAAAACAGACATGTTACACTTTTTTTAATGAAAATTAGTGTGTAAATAGTTCTTAAATAATTCATTATAATCTGAAAAAGTGTTACAACTCAGAATGACCCTTTCGAATTGAGCAAAGCGACTAATGTTAGAACATTGAAAAACCGTTAGAATGCTTCCTGGCACGAATAGACTACATTAGATTTTTTGATTTAGCACTTTCGGAGGTTGCACTGAAGATTATTTTCTGTTGTTTCTCATATAAACACCACGTAAATGCTGGGGTTGTACCGTAATTAAGACCATGGGCATTATATTCCCAATCCTAGCCCTTTTTCCCTTTTCCATCCGTCGCCGAAAACGTTCGATGTGTTAGGGCGACGTTAACAACTCGCAAAACATTAACCCGGCCGTGAATCGCTTTCAAACCCTGTCTTACAAAGTATCTACGGTAGAAGAGCTCAACTGTTATGTGGGTTAATCAACTTTCTGCACCTAACAGTTTCGGAGGAATGAACATTTTGGTTTATGGGGTGTTTAATGCCCGGTTGATCCTCTAACGGGTGGATTTTTTCCAACATCATCGTAGTGAGCGCCTAACTAGGGCAAATATCGCGCCAAGTATTTAATTGCTGCATTACGTGGTTTCGGAGATTCAGTGATCATTCAGTGAGTCAGTGTGGTTTCGCTTAGATACTGCACAAATAAGAAACAAAACCAAACAATGAAAAAAGGAATACCGATGAAAAGGGAAAGATATTTTCTTTTCCTTCACCGTATTTTATCAGGTGGAGGTATACAACAATTTCTTTCTACTTCTCTTTCCCTATTCTGCTATGTAAGAGTTCAGATGTATACCTATTCATGTCTAGATCACGTCCAGTGTTGTTTCGCTAATGGGATAAAGTGCTTCGACATGGCTGCTCAGTCAGCAATAAAGGATTAGTAAGTACAAGCCGTGTAAGTATCCTTACATATTTACCGATCCTCTCACGATTAAGCACTGAAATAAGAATGATAAAATTACTGCGATTCAATCCCAAGAAATGGGGTTTCCCCGATATACTCGTTCATTTAATCCTAAACATCTCAAGACGATAGGATGAATTTCCAAAAAAAAAAAAAAATATATCGTCTTACGTTACTAGTCTAGTATAACGGGTTCTAGAAATCTAAAATCAAACATTCCGAGAATAACGGAAAGTAAATCATTACTAATAGAATACTCGTGTAATAAAGACATTTCTAGAATGGTGAAAAACACTCTGGAAAGTCACCATTTCATTTGCATGGATTTTGCTTTGTTTTTGAAGATTGACCGCGAAGGAAAATGCGAGTGCCATACCACACTTGAAAATAGTGGGATATTAGACATTGGAGCAAGAATCTGAGAATTTATGTTATATTTATTTCCAATTTCGGGTGGAAGAAAGTGTAACGAAAAGTGATGTATCAAAACTGTTATAGAATGATTTATTATTCTGTGGAAAAGGAAACAGACAAGGAAAATATCACCGTTGCACTTCCGAAAACCGCTATGGAAATATTACAGCTTAGAACTTTGGCCGGTAGGGTTTTGTCAACCAAGGTTCAATACTGTGCAAGTATTTCAATTCACGCTCTTGCTGATCTTGCGGGTCAGTATCCCCCCTCCACAGCACCATCACATAAAATTATTGGTCTTTGCAGGCGCAGCTACAATATGTGAATGAGAAAGATACTGTAGCCTACATGGGGAATTTTAGATGAGCTTAAATATTTTACTCTTTAAGTTGAAAAGTAGATAATGGGACAAACCACAGGGAGGGCCGATGATCTAGATATTAGGCTCCTTTGAGCAAAAACCAGAAGCATCATCAAACCACAGAGAACGGCAAAATTACGTGGAATGTGAGAAAGGAAATTGAGGGAAGGTGCAAACAGAGACGGTACATGTAGCACGTAATGAAGACAAGCACGAGGAGGTATCATAGACTCTGTCACTCAGTAAATGTCTAGGGAATACCTCACGAAGCTTAGATTTGATTATGAGCGATATGTCCAGGGACGATTTACTGGATATAAGTTACATAAAATGTTAATTCCGTTTTAATAACATTTTGTGACATTTTGTGTCTTAAACATATGTATTCTTTAGAATAATTTGGAATATGTATCAATGAAGATTACAAAAATCAGGATTATCCTCCCAATTGCTGGTCATCCATGACAAGAAGAAAACCATTATATTCAATAATATTCATTAAGTCACTCATTATGTAAGAAAGGACTCGTGTACAGAACACTATTACAGGCCGTGCCAAGTACCTTTGGTCGCTATGGAAGCCACCTAACTATTTCTCTCCCATTATATCTGAAGGTAGTAATTTATATTTATTTTCCAGCTGTTGGATTACAGTCTGCGTCACCAGCCATACAATGCAGAGACTGTATTTGCCGATACGACGTCTTGCAGTTATATTTCAGCTTGCATGTTGGTATTATGTAGTAATTTATTTTCGTTACTTGAGAGATTATTACGCACTGACAAAAGTTGAAACACTGCCGTATTGTAAAAGTCACTACTGGGACGTTAGGAGAGTACTGTAATTAATGAATAGCTTCTATGACTGCAGATAATACCAAGTAAGTAGAATAGCAGCATTTTCGAAAAATGTATTTAATAACGCAGATGACGAATGGAGCAGTTTCATAACAGCGGTATTATTTCGTCCATTTCCTACGCAAATTTTAGTTACGATGTCTAAGTAACAAGAAAAATCTGAAAGAACTCCTCTGAAAGGAAAAGCGACTTTATCTGCTCTACAACGCTCGCTTCAGAACACTATCGTGAATGGTATGTACCAAGAACAGAAAAAAAGGAAGATAATATTGTTATAATTATTTTTTTGGTGCTCCTATTTATTGGAATGCTTGCGGAGAGGAGAAAATATAGTGTGCTACCTGCAAATATCATTGGTACTTCAGAATGAGATTGTTGTTTATACCTTGTACACAGATGTACCTTAAATTTCTTTTTCCTTAAATAAATCCGCTGTTTGATAGTAATATATGTGTAACGCGGTGCAACAAAAAGTGAGCAGCTCTCCACACGGGGACTGTATGATATATGGAGGTTAATGACAGTGTGCGTGCATATATTCTAGATTCAGATCAAGAGCACAGCTTTACAATTGAAAATGACTTTATCCTAGGATGATCTAAAAAGCACCCGGGATCAGCAAGTCTAAGATTATCAATGATGTATGAAGGTCAGTAGAAGGTCTATATTTCAAACTGCAAGTGAGAGAAGGGCATCCCTTTAAGCAACCGTTCAACCCTCATCTTAGACTTGCTCCAGCAGGTAGCCTGACCCAGGTGACAAAGGGGAGATCGGTTGAGTCTTACAGGGAAGACTACGCGAGAATATTTGAAATGTTCCGAATTCTGCAAAGTAACCATCCCGCAGTTACGGACAATGTTGCACTCCTAACCACTCAGAGGGCCTTACGACCGCGCTCGTATTTTTGGGCAATGACCGCACTAAGACTCATTGTACTCGCATCACAGATGCATTCAGTTGGACTGAACTCTAGGTTAAAGGCTGAAATAAATTACTACTACGGTTAATGAGAGAATTGGTAACGAAGAAATGAGTTGATCTTAGAGAAGATCAATAAAAATAAATATTGCATTTACTTGCACGTGCAATCGAAATGTACCTTTCTCTATGCTTCAAAAGTTCAAAACATTCACACAATGTATCTTTTCCACATGTTTAAGACTCGTCATAGTTATTAGGGTGCTTTCTGCCTGAATGTCAATCATCCAGTTAGCGCAGGAAGGGCATTTGCCCCATTTCTAAAAAGAGATTCGAAGATGAAACAGCTGTCCACTCAGATGGAATATGCCAGAGATGGCACCATCTAGTGCAGAGCTACAGCAAGGGTAATTCATTGCCCTCAAAACAACAAATGTCCGCCTCTGTGGTGTAGTGGTAAGTGTGATTAGCTGCCACCCCCGGAGGCCCAGGTTCGATTCTCGGCTCTGCCACGAAATTTGAAAAGTGGTACGAGGGCTGCAACGGGATCCACTCAGCCTCGGGAGGTCAACTGAGTAGAGGCGGGTTCGATTCCCACCTCAACCTTCCTGGAAGTGGTTTTCCGTGGTTTCCCACTTCTCCTCCAGGCAAATGCCGGGGTGGTACCTAACATAAGGCCTCCTTTCCTCTTCCTTGTCTCTCTCTTCCAATCTTCCCATCCCCCCGCAAGGCCCCTGTTCAGCATAAGAGGTAAGGCCGGCCGGGCGAGGAACTGGTCATCCTCCCCAGTTGTATCCCCCGACCCAAAGTCTGAAGATCCAGGACACTGTCCTTGAGGTGGTAGAGGTGGGATCTCTGGCTGATTCCTAGGGAAAAACCGACCCTGGATGGTAAACATATTAAGAAGAAGAAGAAAACAATAAATAAAAATAAATCCAAACTAATGTGGTTGTGTTGTGATTGCGAACAGGATTTCCTGCATATAAAGCGGGAAAATCCATGCAAAAGGAATTGGAATCATTTAGAAAGGATGTAAATGAGAAATTAGACAACATGACAGTCGCTATTAGCAAGCTACAAAAAAGGCGTCTCTGACGAATTATGGAACAGTCCACATAGTTCACAGATGCACTCTAAGACTGGCTCGTGGAAGGCTTTGGTTTTACACACTCGAAAGTGGAATCTGCGTGCTGAGAAATGAGTTATCATATGTTGAAGATCATAGTCGGGCGCTTTCCATTCAGAAGATGCCATGGCTTCATTTGCGTAGAACTTTGGAAGTTGTGTTTGGTTTGCGGTTGTGGAGTCGTTCTCTTAATGACTGGTGACACATTTGGTGGTGACCCGACAAAATTAATTAAATCTCAGCCATAGATGCCCAAGAGAGTTTCGTTATTATTTTACCTAAACAGCGTCTTTCCATTGTTGGAAAATAATATGGGCTGCACTCTTCAAGAAGTGTCTAGAGATGAGCGAAATACCATCTAGCTGGAAAACCTCCTTACTGAGGACACTACATAAAGGTAAAGGAAACCCATACTCTGCCGATTAGCATGGAGGTATCGCTTTAGAAAATCCTTTTCCAAAATCCTAACGCATAGACTCACCTCGCTAACTATCGAAATCATCCCCGATCAACAATACGTATTCAGGAAAGGCAGGTACAGAACAAGCGATACAGAACTTCATGGAAGACGTCGGAGAAGCTCTGAGAAATACAGGAAGCAAATACCATGTCATTCTTATAGACTACTAGAAGGCTTTCGACCTGCTGGATCTTCAGATTCTCATTGATAAACTTGAGCAAATGTTAGGAGAAGGAAATGATCTAACAAACATACTGGCAAACATCTTACAGGATAATGGAGTCATTGTAAGAGACAATCTTCAATCCTCCCTACCTATCACCCAGACGAGGGGTGTTCTACAGAGTGACCCGATTAGTCCGTTCTTATTCAATCTGATTACTGCAGACGTCGTAGAAATACTAAAGGTATATAAAGGGCAAATCTCTCTACATACCTATGCAGATGACATGGCCCTTGGCACTTCCAATTTAGAAGACTTACAGAAATGCTGGGATTTACTGGTGCCTTGGGCAAAAAGAAACACATTCCAGTTAAACACGGACAGCCGATGGTGGAGGCCAACCCTTGTCCGTCTCCCAAATCCAGAGACATGGAGCTACGGCAGAGCTATCGCCACCCCTCCTCTGTTCTGTTGGCCGGTCGGAGTGCAGAGCTGTCGACCACGGACACCATGGCCATTCTGCATCCGCCAACATCATAACAATCATGGTTTATTCAGAATTGATTAGCATGAGTTCGTGGTTCAAAGCAATGCACATAAAATAAATACATATTTTTAAATCCATCTTCTCAATACTTGACAATCATGCGATGTTTACAAAAACATTACAATGTTTTACAATTACATCGCATGATTGTCAAGTATTGAGAAGGTGGATTAAATATTTTGTATTTATTTTGTGTGTAATCTTAACTCTATAGAGAACCAACTATGAAGTTTATAACCTTGAATCAAAGCAATGCTGTAATTTTTCACTGTTATTATTCATCGCTTACATGTTGTTGTTGTTGTTGTTGTTGTTGTTGTTGTTGTTGTTTGGGTCAACAGTCCATAACTGGTTTGATGCAACCCTTCATCCCACCCTATCCTGCGCTAACCTTTTAATTTCTATGTAATTAATACATCCTGCATTTACTCTAATCTGTTTGCCATATTCATACCTTTGTCTACCCCTTCCCTCAAAAACTAGCTGAACAAGTCCTGGGTATATTAAGTGTTGTCCCATCATTCAACCTCTTCTTCTGGCCAACTTTCACCAAATTGTTCTCCACTCATCAATTCGATTCAATACCTCTTCATTCGTAATTCGATCTATCCATCTCACCTACAGCATTCTCTTGTAACACTACATTTCAAAAACTTCCGTTCTCTTTCTTTCTGAGCTAGTTATCGTCCATGTTTCACTTCCATCCAATGCCACGTCATCGTTTCCATTTACTGAAAGGTATAAAATGGAATTCAGGGTTCAACGGGGTAAAACTCTAGTAAACAGTTTATTTTTTGCAAACGCCTTAACATTAATACTTAAACGTTAAGCCGGGGCTATTTAAAATAAAATGCTTAATGTGGTGCTCAATCCTGTAGAAAGCAGATCCTTCTAACGAAACAAAGAATCATTTAGTCCTTAATTGAAATGGGGGCGCCACTCCCAAAGTGATTTATGAATGACCGATAAATGCTATGAAATGATAATGGAGAGTGTTGCTGGAATAAAAGATGACAGCGAAATCCGGAGTACCCGGAGAAAAACCTGTCCCGTCTCCGCTTTGTCCAGCAGAAATCTCACATGGAATGACCGAAATTTGAGCCACGGTATCCAGGGGTGAGAGGCCGTGGCGCTGCCGTCTGAGCCGAGGAGGCGCCATTTAGGCCTTAATTATCACTAACTATAAGAGGTTAAGTAAATAAGTATTAGTGATGTTTGGAAATATGAAGTTTAACTAATGATTATATGTATACTATTCACAATACACAATAATATGGTTTGGCATAATAGCAGGCTTCATAGCCTGAGCCCCGCCATATAAGAAAGGCAATTAATGGTAGATTACCGAAAACTTGCAGTCTAATATTTAATATCTAAAAGCTTGAAAAGAGGTCCAGAGAGTGTCGTGTGAAAATTACAAGTTTGAGGACTGGAGTGATATCAGCTATGAAAAAACATGAGAAACTGGGAACACACAAATGAAACAGATACTGTTGTAGAATGTATTAAGTACATGTTACTTAAGATGTGCATTCTCTCAGTATTGTAGCGTAGTAAATGAAATCGAATCCAGATGAAGCAAAGTTCACAGTTGGGATGAATTGTAGTGTATTTTGTGAGGAAGAAGTGTTCGCTAACGGAACTGTCTTTACAACGCTCTGTTTTCAGATACATTTTTATGTATAAGTGTTGAAGCTGGAGGTAACAGAGAATAGACAATGACTGTTTGATAAAAATAAATTAAAAACAGGTTGGAACAATGGAAGCGGAGTACTCACAGTTGAGATAAGGGCGAGGTCGGGAATGAAATCAGTGAATGCACAATTGGCTTTACGTCGCACCGACACAGATACCGGTAGGTCTTATGATGACGGTGGAGTAGGAAAGGCCTAGGAGTGAGAAGGAAACGACCGTGGCCTTAACTAAGGTACAGCCCAAGCATTTGCCTCGTGTGAAAATGGGAGACCACGGAAAACCATCTTCTGGGCTGTCGACAGTGGTGTCGGAACCCACCATCTCCCGAATGCAAGCTACGTGACCTAATCCACGCAGCCACTTGCTAGGATGCACGTGAACCAGCTTCGATTGTAGGGTCGTGCGTGACGAACGGAGGAGGACAAGTTACCGAGGAGAACAATGGACTCGGCCATGGAGGGTAAGAGAAGTAGAGGTGGACTAAGGAATAGAATCAGCGTTTAATGATTTCAAGGTTGTTTATAAATAGGGGAGACGGCAGCACTTTAAAATAAAAGCGTATGGCTTTTAGTGCCGGGATGTGTCCGAAGACTTCGGCTCGCCAGGTGCAGGTCTTTTGATTTGACTCCCATAGGCGACCTGCGCGTCGCGATGAGGATGAAATGATGACGATGGCGATGCATACAACCAGTCCCCGTGCCAGAGGAATTAACCAATTATAGTTAAAATTCCCGACCCTGCCGGGAATCGAACCCGGGGCCCCTCTGACCAAAGGCCAGCACGCTAACCACTTAGCCATGGAGCCGGACATTACAGCCTTAAGTCGTGTAGACAATTCCTTGAGAGAGGCTTGCACACTGAACGATGAAAAACGTTTATGTTATAATGGATGTATGTATGTATGTATGTATGTATGTATGTATGTATGTATGTATGTATGTATGTATGTATGTATGCATGTATGTATGTATGTATGTATGTATGTATGTATGTATGTATGTATGTATGTATGTATGTATGTATGTATGTTATAAGAAAGGAGAACATAAGCTGCATGCACTGACATCAACCATTCCACTTTGAGCTTTGATTTGTCGACTGATAAACAAATAGCTGATACGCCTGCACATTCATCTGTCAGAAACGTCTTCACTACGATGAGAGAGCCGTGGTGACGACTCTATTATTCTGTGAAAGAACTTGTAGACTTGTTGGTAAGTAGCTTTAGGGAAGCGTATTAAAAATTACTCCTGTTTCAACAAGCTTACTCAGCACCACTGTAAAACATTAATAAAAATTAATTTTTACAGCAGTAATATATTATTAGAGAGTCTTAAAAAGGAGATAACAAATTATAGCTATAAATTACGCATTAATCTGCAATGTTATTGACATGTGAATACCATTATAGAATGTAGTTAACTGAGTTCTAAATGGTTCTTGTTATTCCTTCGAATGTAGTGATCGAAGTTTTATTTACATTTTGCCTGGAGCGAAATATGAAGGAAATCTCTATAATGCTTTTCCTAATATTTTAGATAATCCCATCAAGTGTAAGCAGATGTAATACTTAAATAAAACGCACTGTGCTCGTGGAAGATGTGATGTTACCAGAGATTTCTCGCTGAAAGAAGATACGCTACAGATGCATTTTCAACTTCATGAACACATCTGTGCGACTGTCCATACCAAGACGGAACTGGCCGGTTTTCATTTGGTTTTATGTAATCCTACAGATATATAGTATGTATTGATATATCTATGATTACCAGATCGGTGTGGTGAAAAAATAAGGAGTTGCATACTGTACATTTTTCAATAAGACGTGGGACATGACCAGATTTATTACTGATGATGGAGGTGCTGGTAGTAGCATAGGCCTAACTCTTATTAAGAAATAATTAAGAATGGCAGAAAAAAGAGATCCTAATAAAAATGGCCTGGCCCGCTCTCATGATATTAACTATAGTTGCTATTAGTAATCTTATCTTTAGTTATATTTTGTAGAACTTTTATTGTTGTGAAGTAGTCATTTGCACATTAAACAATGTTTGTAAAACAAGGTAACATTTATGTCTTTCAAAGTGAACTAAGAAAGCAATAAGCTTCTCACTGAATAAACTGATGGCCTAATCCTCCCTGGTGTCCACCGTGTTTTCAATAAGCTAAATATTAATTTCCCGTGGGCATTGTGAGTAACGGTATATTCCCCATCTATCTTCATAAAGTACCGAATGTACTGGCCGAGAGTGTTAATGCGTTATAGCCTGGGAAGCCAAGTTCTAGATTCGAGAGACGACAGAGTTCGAACCCCACCGTTGGCTGTCCTGAGAATGGTTTTCTGTTGTTTCAGATTCTCACTTCCAGGGAAATGACGGAACTGTTTCTGTCCATTCGCTGCACCAACTCCTTCCACCTCTTTACTCAGTTTCATTCACCACCATTCATTTCATCTTCATTAGCTTTTAGCTTCTCAACTGAGGGTGGCACCAGGAAGGGCATACAGTCGTAGAAACATACCATATAATTTTATTTCACTTCATCCCCGATCCCGTATCAGCAAAAGGAACTAGGGGGTATAAAAACACACATATATTCAGAAAAATAAAATTATAATTCAGTGGCATTGAGAAAGTTCACCCATTTTTCATTTGACGCAGTTTTGTTTAACTCTTGAATACCCTCCTTTCCTCTTGGGAAATGTTTGAAATTTGAGAATGTATCAATTTGAATGAATTTCTTAACAATAACTCATTCTTCTCTGTTAAATCTACAAACGTCTCAGTATTTAAATAAGTACGATTAGTAGCCAATGAGCTAACCAGTATAAGAATAGCTCGCTGGAGGTAACCACACAAACTTTGCTAGCAGTGTTGTGATTCGCTGACGTTCCTACTTTAGCTCCACCGTAGTCCTATATTCCTTTAATAATTATTTGCTGGTTAGTTAATAAAAAAGGCAAAAGTTTACTCTACTGAAAAATAGAGTACAAAAGTAGACATGCCAAGAAAATAGTACATATACACTTAAAATAGTACATTTGGTACCCTAAATATGTCGTCAATAAACTGAATTCATTTTATTGGTTGCAATTTGTCTTTCAGGCTAATGAGCCCCATTAGGTAGCGTCTACATTAAATATGATATACAAAAGTGAAAGAGAAATGTAAACTAGAATCTTAACTATGCCTATATACTAAATAGAGGGGTGCTGAATTTTAGAATTTTGATATTTGAACGTTAGCTTATTTGATTTGTACATTTAGAATTTTGTAGCGTTCGTTTGTAATTTAGCGTTTTGAAGAGAACATACAATTTAACATAAGTATGATAAATAGGTAATGGCTGTTGATAATGTTAACGGGAAATTAAAATCTCATTAGCATACAACTAGTAAAATAAAAATGCATTAAGTACTATAATACTGTACATTTATTTTAAACTAGCAAACGTACCCGTGCTTCGCTACGGTACTCTACATTGTATACGGATATCGAAGTAAATTAGTGCACATTAAGTGAATAAGATTTTTAAATTGGGTTTGTCTTGGCTTTATCCGAGAATCAGTATTGTGAAATCCACAGACGTTGTATCCAATGAAAGTGTGATTTGCGGAATTGCGATGATAACGGCAAGTCCACTTGTTTACTGCAATTCACAACGAAGAAAGTAATTTTCATTTAACGGCAGACCCCATTGCCTAGTGCACGGCCAAAATCGATTTGGGGAGGTTTCATTACAATGGCAGACCCCAATTCCTACTTTCAGATAGATTACAGTTAAGGAACTTTTATTATATTTGCAAGGACCTTCCTTACTGCCAGTCAAAAGTGAGTTGCGTTCTTATCTTTATAATGGCAGACGCATTTTCTAATGCCAGTCAGCTTCCTGCCAGTCACACCGAGTTGGTGAGATTCCATTATAATAGCAGGCCACTACGCCTATCGTCAGTCACATTTTAGATGGGTCAATTTGTTTATAATGGAAGACACGCTCCCTAGAGTTCTGCTAGTCGAATCGAGAAGCGAATTATGCATTAAAATAGTGCACAAGAGATGGAGGACGACCCCATACTTATTGCCTGTCAAAGTCGATGAGGGGAGGACTGAAAACAATAGCAGAAGCCCTCCTTCTGACAGTCACTATCGATTTGCAATGTATTTACTACCAATGGCAGACAAACCCTTTCTAGATTGCTACAAATCGACGTCAATGAAAGAATATAGTCGTCATACGGAAGTATAAGGATGTTAACCATCATTTACAGAATAACTGCTGCTAAACGGTACATCAAATCGAAAAACGGATTGTACGATAAGACGCACTTTCTAGCCATATCCTGGGGTCATCAGCTTCTCCCGTACCAAGTTTCAAATTTCTGAGATTTCTGGAAGTGCCTCATTAATTCACGTCTTTTTTCATTTTTAAATATTTATATGTACATCGCTCCAGCCCGACTTGCTTTTATATATATAGATGACGGATAAGCATGAGCACGTTGAAAAGTGCAGACTTCCACTTCGAGATTCATATCTCCTAAACGGTTCACGATATTAAGAAACGGTTTGCGCCATCAGACGCCTCATTTATCGCTCGACATGTTTGTCTCCGCACTATTTCATCGTATCTCCCATATTAAGTGGGTAAATTGAGTTCAAAATTTGAATAGGGTGAAACTTGGGTTCATTTTTAACACTTTTACATTACCTTTTGCCTACTTATGTATAAGCTAGAATCATGACATTTGGTCCACATATGGCCCTTAATCGTGCCAATGTGCGCACCCAACGTGATGATCCTATCATTCTTATAAGTGTGTCAAACAATGAAGTATACTTGTAAAAATCACCAAATTTAAGAACAATCCAGAAATACGGCCAAATTTAACGTATAAGGGAAAGAGATACGACAAAATATCACAGGAGCAAAGTTGTAGATCACTCCGAATTGAAGTGACATTGTGCCATCCGTTTTGTGATACGACTTACCGTTTAGCCAAAAAATACCTCAAAAGGAATGTCTGCACAGTCATTAAAATTGCCTCCATATTTCGATATCTCTGGGGGTAAAAAGTGAAAAATTTGAACATCTTGGAATTTTCCCGTCCGTTAGGGACCAAAAGCTATAATTTCACCAAATTTCAATTGTCTACCTCGTCTGGCAGGTTGTGCCGCCATCTTGATTTGGGGGGATGGGGGATAAAAATGAGGAAATTCCCGAACATTTTTAAGCCCACGAAACCTATAGGTTATCGCTTTGGATATACTATACGACTGTGTTCTTATGCTGAGCCCAAAATTTGAGCCCCCCCAGCGTGCCCCCTTCAGGGAATTTTGAGAATTTCCGATTTTTCTAAGGATCCTGGGGTCATCAGTTTCTCCCGTACCAGCTTCAAATTTCTGAGATTTCTTGAAGTGCCTCATTAATTCACGTCTTTTTTCATTTTTAAATATTTATATATACATCGCTCCAGCCCGACTTGCTTTTATATATATAGATTCATATAAAAACACCCCCCATGGCTCAACAGCCCCGAATGGCCATGGCCTACCAAGCGACCGCTGCTCAACCCGGAGGTCCGCAGATTACGAGGGGCTGTGTGGTCAGCACGACGAATCCTCTCGGCCGTTATTCTTGCCTTCTTAGACCGGAGCCGCCATCTCACCGTCAGATGGCTCCTCAACTGTATTCACGTAGGCTGAGTGGACCTCGAACCAGCCCTCAGATAGAGGTAAAATCCCTGACGTGTCCGGGAATCGAACACGGGGAAAACGGGTAACAGACAGGCATGCTACCCCTACACCGCAAGGCCGGCTTAACATTCACACAGGCTACGTTAAAGCATAACAGAGAACAAGAACAAATTTGCATTGATGTACAATCAGGATAATAAAGATATACAAAATTAACTTAAGCCATGTTCATGAATAGGTGACACTGTTGAAGAAATTCGTAGAGCATTCCAGAAAGTTGTGTTGTGTTATTTATCTTATTCTATCACTTCTTCTTCTTCATCATCTATTTACCCTCCAGAGTCGGTGTCTCCCTCGGACTCAGCGAGGGATCCCACCTCTACCGCCTCAAGGGCAGTGTCCTGGAGCTTCAGACTCTAGGTCGGGGGATACAACTGGGGAGAATGACCAGTACCTCGACCAGGCGGCCTCACCTGCTATGCTGAACAGGGGCCTTCATGGGGATGGGAATATTGGAAGTGATAGGCAAGGAAGAGGGGAGGAAGCGGCCGTGGCCTTAAGTTAGGATGCCTGAGTTGGTATTCGAACCCATCTCCACTCAGATGACCTCCCAAGGCTGAGTGGACCCCGTTGAAGCCCTCGTACCACTTTTCAAATTTCGTGGCAGAGCCAGAAATCGAACTCGGGCCTCTGGGGTTAGCAGCTAATCACGCTAATCACTACACCACAGAGGCGGACTTATTGTATCAGTTGCATTTAAAATGTATTTACTGAAATATCTTTCAGAATCTACACTGTTGGTTGGTATGCTCCAAATACATTGCAGAACTGCTTGGGAAAACTCAAGGTAATTATGATTCAGAGACAAACGAATTTCCATACAATCCATGGAGACACAAACTCGTCAGTTTAAGTTTCCAGAAAAAAAATCGCCACTCTTAATTAAAATTAACTTAATTAGAAATCTGAATACGATTTTTAATTTGTGTATTTTGAGCAGAAATGGTACGTAAACAGCATTTAAAATAACGTACAAATGATTTTAATCTCCAGTATCACAATGATTAGACCATTGGATGTTGCAAATGAGATATTTGCAATAAAGAACTATGTTTATGTTGGTCAAGGAGTTTGACAAATGATCTTCAATGCTGCAATGTTAAGGAATATACTGCATTTTCAACGATGTATACGACTAAACAAAGATTTGAAGGGGAAGTAATGTCTCTCATTTCTCTACGACGTTTTTATTGGTAGAATTGCTCATTCTGATTTCCTGGTACTCTCAACATTTTGCGTTTGTGGGGTCAATAATTGAAGAAATTTAACACTTCAGACTACAACAGCGCAGTTCGTAATAAAGACTACTTGGACTCGAATTTGATTATTAAATACTTCGTGATAAATTTCAAGACATTAGACAACATAAAAACAGTTTATTCTTTTCCTGACTTCTTTTTAATCTCCTTACCCTGCAGGGTTGTTTTTTCCCTCGGAGTCGGCAAGGGACCCCACCTCTATCGCCTCAAGGGCAGTGTCCTGGAGAGTGAGACATTGGGTCAGGAGATACAACTGGGCAGGATGACCAGTACCTCGTCCAGGCGGCCTCACCTCCTATGCTGAACAGGGGCCTTGGTGGGGGATTGGAAGATTGGAAGGGATAGAGAGGGAAGAGGGAAGGAATTGGCCGTGGCCTTAAGTTAGGTGCCATCCCGGCATTTGCCTGGAGAAGTGGGAAACCACAGAAAACCACTTACAGGATGGCTGAGGTGGGAATCGAACCCACCTCTACTCAGTTGACTTCCCGAGGCTGAGTGGACCCCGTTCCAGCCCTCGTACCACTTTTCAAATTTCGTGGCAGAGCCGGGAATCGAACCCGGTCCTCCTGGGATGGCTGCTAATCACACTAAGCACTACACCACAGAGGCGGACTCTTTTCTAACTACAAAATTGAAAACTGCTGTGTGTAACACATTTTTTTCAACAGTGGATATAGAATATAGATGTTCTCTTTGTACCACTGTCCTACTAACTAAGCTTCGTTTTTATACTTTATATGTATCTAAGTGTGAAATGTGCATCATCACTACTTGTTTTATTAGCATTTTAGGTTAGTGATGCTTGTTTGCTTGTTGGTTAAAGGGGCCCAACATCTAGGTCATCGGTCCATATTAGTCTAGTATATTAATATAGACCTATTATTAGTATTAATAAAGTCCGACTCGTTGGCTGAAACGTCAGCGTACTGGCCTTCGGTTCAGAGGGTTCCAGGTTCGATTCCCGGCCGGGTCAGGAATGTTAACCTTCATTGGTTAATTCCAACGGCTCTAGGGCTGCAACTCACACACAACACATAACACTATCCTCCACCACAATAACACGCAGTTACATACACATGGCAGATGCCGCCCACCCTCATCGGATGGTCTGCCTTACAAGTGTTGCACTCTACTAGAAATAGCCACACGAAATTACAAAAAAATGTATGTATTAATAAAATGTAAGAGTATTAAGAAAAAATCAGAGTGACGTGCGTAATCCAGGTAAATAAACCCTGTTGTGCGCAATACATTAATAAAATTAAAACAAAATAATCTAAATCACGATTGTGTCTTCAGCTATCCCAGTGCGCCGCTCAAAATTAATTTGGAAATCTCACATGACGTCTTCCTCAAAACAGTAGATAGGTCATTTTGATAACTAGATCGTATACTGTCCAGACATTTGGGATTACCGCGTGCTCCAAATGAAAATCTTTTTTTTTTTTTTTGCTAGGGGCTTTACGTCGCACCGACACAGATAGGTCTTATGGCGACGATGGGATAGGAAAGGCCTAGGAGTTGGAAGGAAGCGGCCGTGGCCTTAATTAAGGTACAGCCCCAGCATTTGCCTGGTGTGAAAATGGGAAACCACGGAAAACCATCTTCAGGGCTGCCGATAGTGGGATTCGAACCTACTATCTCCCGGATGCAAGCTCACAGCCGCGCTGCCTCTACGCGCACGGCCAACTCGCCCGGTCAAATGAAAATCACTGCCCTTCCTAACATACCCCTGTGAGTAACTTTGTGTAATTCGTGGGTACATTGATGGTAACCCCTGCCTGTCAAAAGCTGGCTAAGAGAGTTCGTCCCTAAGTGCTCTCAACTACGGAACACGAGTCAACTGATCGAATGTGGAAATGACAACTTACTGAGAATAATTTCGAGAAAGCCCATGTCGCTCTTTGGTTATATCTTACGACAAGAACCGGGAAAGAAATTACGAGGAAGACCAAGAAAGAAGCCCATACAGTAGGAGACATGGTACAGATCAAGGGATACCACAGTTACAAGAAAATGAAGCGAAATGCCAAGAGAAGAGACAAATGGTGGCACATTCAGAAAATGATATTATTATTATTATTATTATTATTATTATTATTATTATTATTATTATTATTATTATTATTATTATTATTATTATTATTATTCCAGCTCCATGACTAAATGGTTAGCATGCTGGCCTTTGGTGCAGTGGGCCCCAAGTTCGATTCCCGGCCTTGTAGAGGATTTTAACTTTTATTGGTTAATGGCCGGGTGTGTGTGCAGTCTTAATCATTAGAATTCATCATAGGTAAGGCCCCATTATCACAGCCGCGCAGGTCGTCTATACGGCGTCACATCAAAAGACCTGCACCAGACCTCTTCGGAGGCCACATGCTATTATTGTTATTATTATAATTATTATTATTATTATTATTATTATTATTATTATTATTATTGTTGTTGTTGTTGTTGTTGTTGTTGTATTTTGTGAATGAGCCCATATAGGACTACGTAAAGTAGCCTACTTAGAATCTTCCAACTGATACCCAGAGTCTAATTCTTTCATTTGTTGTGGGTTTATTTTCACTCTTCGAATTGCCTGCAGGTCACCTTAGCATTTGTGAATTTTAGACGCACAGATCTCCCTGTTTTGATGTCTTTTTGTATTATTCCTGCTAATTCAATGGTTTTCTATTTCGCTAATACATTTCATAATGTCTGTTTGTGCTTACTTACATCTTCATGTCTATCTGTCTGGTCATCAACCCAGAGGTTTATGCTGTTTTAGGGAAACCGCAAAAACCAATGTTGGGTACAAAATAAAGGCAAGGTGAGAAGTGAAGTAGTTTGTCATTGCTTTCTTCACTGGGCCAGAAAGGAAACCTTTCATAACACTCTGATATACTTGTGCCCCGCACATAAGTTACTCTAGCAGGTTCCATATTGCCACAGTCATGGACGAGACTGGGACTTCTGTGGAAGCTTCATTTATTCCGGCCTGTGCCAAGAGACAGATGGAAAAATACTGCATCCATCAAGAAATTGCAGCAAGTAGATTTCTTTCTCATACAGTTCAAATAATTTAATTGTTTCATGAATCTGTCAAAGAGTTCGTTTTTAATGTGTCTAAAATTTTAGTCTGCGTTTTCTACTATCTGTCTCCTGTCGCCTGTGAGTTTTCAGCCTAGAATAATCCATATGACCTGGCATTATTTTTTTTCTAAACGATGATAATACTACTATTTACTACCGTATTATTTAAAAATATCGCTAGTCATAATGAACTGACCGTGCCGTACATAAGCTCACCTCTCTTCCGGCCGCAGGTAGCTTCTGCTCGTGTCTCAAGCAAACCGGATGTGATTTTTCACATATTTTAACATGCTCACACACATACGCGTACTCCTGCCTGTCTCTTATTGTTCCTACCCTACGACATAAACCACGCCAGACAAGACACTGGAGTCATATGTGTTGAATGATCCGTGTTCCGTGTGTAGGTGCCAAACAGTGGCTTACGATAGATTATATCACACACCAGAACAGTTAACCAGCATACATACATACATACATACATACATACATACATACATACATACATATTATCCGCACACTTTATCTTGGTGCATTTGTGTACGGGGGTGAGGAGTAAGGAGGGAGCTGTCCCGGTATCGATAGTGCTGCCTGGTGCTGCCAATTGAATGAAAATTAAATCTGAATTGAATCGAGAATATGATCGATCGACATGAAATTTCTAAACCTATCGTTCTCTATATGCGATTTTCTATTTTACGCAATAAAAATATCACACGAGAACACTTACGTATTTCTAAAACAACTTTATTATCACTACGAAACTTATACTGTCAGAAGGAGAAAAAAAACATTCAGTGCCTCTCTGAGAATACAAAACGATCGCTCTCAAAACCATCTACATATAATTTATACATGTTTCACATCAGAGATCTAATGGTGCTGTTCTTTGACGCCGTATTAGAAGTCTGTGTGTCCGTACGTCCGTTGCTATGTTAACCAGGATAAGCATATGCACGTTATACGTTCATGGACACGAAACATAAATATAATAACGTAATACTTTCGGCTCAATGTAAACCTTCAAAATACGAGTATTGAAGGTTTTATCATAATTAGGATACCTGTCCTACGACAAACCGTTATCATTTTAAGCCAACAACTATGTCACATACACATTATATAACATTATAAAACATTTGTCGATGAGAATCTTGTTCCTAGCATGAATTCTATACTTTGGCTTTGTTGTGTAAACAACAACAGTACTAGTACGTAAAGTGTACGCCAGATGTCGCACAACGATGCTTAAGCGATTCATAGTTTGTGTTTCAAAGGTTGCCAGTACGAATCTCGAAGATCGCCGAGGTCGACCGATTCAGCACTAGGGTGTAAATGCACCAAGATAAAGTGTGCGGATAATACATACTGTACATACATACATACATACATACATACTCTACCAGAAAAAGACACACACTTAATAACGCGTGTGATCGAGCATGATAAGTACGCAGGGCGTGTGCGGTCTTAGATCAGGAGAGTGTACAGAGAGGGAATTGCAACTGAATAAATATTGAACAGTAGGCCAGACTTACTTTTATTAAAATCAGCAAATGTAAATAAATTCCCTGTGATGTTATTGAATCCTTGTCAAATTGAACTAGCATACCATCAGAAGTAAATGAAGTTTATTCTTGACGTTTGAATTCTGTTAGTGATAGACACGTATTTACAGTAAAATGGTCAAAGTTCATTCCTGAAGTTTCTAGCAAGCGCTCAATTCAAAACGAAATAAATAACGAAATAAGTTCCTTATTGAAATAATTAATCAGTTGGATTTAATATGAAAATAAATGAAGTTCACTCTTGAAGTTCTTAACTTAATGCCTAATTCACAATTATTGCAAATTAACCAAAGTTCACTCTTGAAATAATTAATCAGTTTGACGTACTGTTAAAATAAATAAAGTTCTAATTCAGTGGAAAAATATCTAACGAAATGGCTAAGTCTCAATTGCATTCTATAACTGTTCTTCAAAGTTTTTTCCTGGTTGCCAGCGTCTCATAGTGCACTGGCACTGCCGGTGGCTCCAAGTAGCCTACGCAGTGGCCTCCACGGTCCGCGCTAGCCATGCGTCTTGGTAGGTGTGCTATTTACCAACTGATGTGTCCAACTTAGCACACTGGGGCGAAACGCTGGCAACCAGGAATGAGTTAGCTGGAAAATTTATAAGGAATGTCCAACAACGGACCAACTATATTGGTATTATAAATTTATTCGTTCGGAACAAATTTTTCAGGTTTCCTATGGGAATCAATATATTTATCATCATATCAACTATTTGTTACTGCCAGCTACACGATCCCATTGTCCATTTGCTGTTATCTCATCAGGAAGCGAAGATAGAAAAAACAGGTTCTAGAGTGAAAGGGGATGCCACATGCTACTTGCCAGGTATTTATAATTCACATGCTCATCAGTGTACATGCCTATGATAACATATTACAGGAACAAATACAAGATAAATGGCATTAAGGTTATTGCTAGGGTTGCCATTAACCTAGAAGCAAACATTCGTAGTATAAATAGATCTACCGTTATTCACATATGTTTACAGAACTACAATTATAGTTAACACAAGCAGAGTCGCTTGAACTGCACCACAACCCTCACTCAGTCCGTGATATAGGCCTACTTACCTCCATTGTCAACCACTATGTACCAGTTTCGCGGGAGGAGTTCGATGCCGCGCCTTGAGAAGTAGCCTATTGTAGTTTTGAGATGAAGAAATCAGTGAGCCAGTCTTAAGAGCACTTTCATCAGGATCTACTTTTCCCTGAATGTGCTTATAAAGAAAGCGGAAATGTAAAAACGGTAGTTGCAAGTTCGTGGAAGCAGGGAGGATGTGGAGCAGTTTCCCAACCGAGTTCTTCAATAACTTCTTTGATCAATTTGTACGAATGCGTGTGTTCATTATCCTGCAGTAATAACACTGGACATACAGGTCGTGTGTCTTCAAGAACGGCGGTGAGTCTTCTAGGTTGTTTGCTACACACAGCTGCAGCTTCGTTTCTTGGAAGCAATTCATGGTGAAGGATTCCCTGTTTGTTTGATAAGACGCACAATATCTTCTTTCTTTTTAAGTGTGCACTGTCCTTCGCACAGGAGTTGCATTTTTGTTTGGGGTTAGTCACTCTTTCCTCTGCCTGACCGTTTATGGTGCTGATCATAAGCTAAACGAGCAAGCGATGACGACCGTTACACACTAATTATTTTCCTTAATTAACACATGTGGTACCCAACCACCCAAATTTTGCACTTTCTTAGAACACAAAATAATGCAGTATGGTTGAATAATCACAATTCATAGCTTCTTCCAATTCCCGCGTTGTTTGATTGGAATTCACATGAATAACCACACTTACCTTCGTCGAAGTATAGCAGTTGTCCTGAATTTGGATCATCAGAGAAGTCAAAGAGGTTTTCCTGGAACGTTGCCATATTTTCAGCAATACCATTAGTTCCGCACATAACATAAATTACTGTGTTTCATCTTCCAAGTGTACATTCAAAACAGAAAGCACAGGCTAGATTTCTTCGAAAGTATGACATGGATATGTGGCAATTATATTCTCAGGTTTCATGTTACGAGTGGGGGACACCATTCCCTATCTGATTATCGCAACTATTCAGTATATGGAATTAAACTGTATTACTAACCAGGTACCATCACATTGTAATTTTTAATTTCCATCCTACGACTTCACTTCTACTTCATCAGTTACAAACCATTCCCCAGGCTAATATTCATGAATTAATTTAATCCAAGAGCATTAGCATTAGCTGTATATCCCTCCAATTGATAAAACAAGCCACTAATTATATTTGATACTAGCGAATGTACCCGTGCTTCGCTACGGTATTCTACATTGTATTCGAATATCGAAGTAAATAGTGTACATGCAGCAAATAAGATTGTTTTAAAATTGCATGTCTCTTAGCGTTATCCGACAAAAGCATGGGGAGGTCCCCGTACGTTGTTTCCAATGTAAAGTGTTTGTTATGGATTTGTGATATAACGGCAGGCTCACTTGCCTACTGCCATTCATAATCGAGTTGGGACGTTTACATTATAATTGCAGGCCCCACTGCCTACTACGCGGACAGAATCGATTTGGGGAGTTTTCGTCAAAATGGCAGCCCCCTTACATACTTCCAGACAGATTAAAGTGGAGGTGTTTCTATTATAATGGTGGGCAATTACCCTACTATCACTCGAAATTGAATTGTGCAGTTATCATTATAATGCCAGGCCCATTTTCCTACTGCCAGACAGCTTACTGCCAGTCACACCAAGTTGGTGAGTTTCCATCAAAATAGCAGGCCACTATGCCTAATGCCAGTCACATTTTAGATGAGGACATTTCTTTATAATGGCGGGCACCCTTGCCTACTGCCAAACACAATCGTGTAGGGGAGTTTTAAACAAAACTGCATGCTCACTTGCCTTCTGCAAGTCAAATCGAGAAGGGAACTATTCATTACAATTGTCGGCCTTCCTTACTAATGACAGTTACACAGGAGTTGGAGAAGGAACCCTTTCCCACTGCCAGTCAAAGTCGGTGTGGGGAGTACTGATTACAATATCAGACCCACCCTTTCTCGATCGCTAAAAATCGACATCAGTGAATTATATATAGATCGGCATACGAAAGTATATGCGAGTTTACAATATTGAAGACCTTCATTTACAGATTAACTGCTACTAAACGTACGTCATATCGACAAAGGATTATACCATAAGACACGCCGGATTTAGTGGCCTAAATGGCTGGTCCTATGATATGTCATCTATTCATGGGTCAGATTGAGTTAGAAACGTGGAACAGGGTAAAGGTTTTGTAAGATTATCTCACATTACATTACTTTTCGGATAATTATGTGACAGCTACATACATAGCAATTGGCTCACATATGGCTACTGGGTGGGCCAATTTTCGTGAAGAGTTTGATGATTCTGTATTTCATATAAGTAATTGAAAGTATGAATTATGCATGTGAAAATTCCAAATTGACTTAACATCGATTAATAGAGAAAAATCAAACGTAAAAGGGATACAGATACGGAAAAAAGTCATAAGACCAAGGTTGTACATCATTCCAAATTGAACGGAGATTGTGCAATCCGTTATGTGATAGGAATTTCCGAAGGTCTGCACCATCATTAAAATTGCCTGCATATTTCGATTATTCTTCGGGGATAAAAAGTGAAAAATTTAATGATCTAGGATGTTTTCCGTTCGTCACAGGCTAAAACGTATAATTTTGTCAAATTTCAATTATCTTCTTTTTCTTCTGGCAGATTATGCCGCAATCTGGATTTTGGGCGAGGCGGGTAAAAATTAGGACTTACAGGAAACTAAACCAAAAATTATGGAGATGGTCATTATTAGACTACCCCTTAAACGGAAAGCTGTACGAAAATTTCGCCAAAATAGTCAGTGTAGAGGCACACAGTCGTTACGATTTGATTTATATAGATAAGGAATCTGCTCCATGTAAAACACCTTTCTGGCTATGTCATCTGGACTTAACCTGCAAAAGTGACCATTCATGATATCTCCCTTATTAATACTCCTGACGAAAAAATGCACATTAAAAAAAAAGGTTTAGAGGTGGAATTCCATCACGTTTGGTCGATTTCCAGTCAGGTTGGTCTTGTTCTGTATATATTGTGGAAGAGTAAAATCACCATTTCGGTTCCCTATAAACCGCCAGTCCATTCCGGAACATGAAATGTTATTTACGTTTAAAACCTACCTTTGGACAGGTGGATGCTAAATATAAATTTTGGTTCGAATGTCTTCAGTAGTTTTCAAGTTGTAAGGAATACGCTTTACAAGCAACCGCTCGTGAGTTAAGTCCGATGGGACTTGTACAGAGAAACGGTCCGTTAATGATATCTCCCTTATTAATCCTCGTATCGAAATGATGCACATGAGAAAAAAGGTTTAGAAATTAATTTCTACCAAGGTAGGTAGATTTCCATTAAGTTTGGTTGTGTATATTTTGTGGAAGTGCAAAACCACTGTTTCGGTTTCGTATAAACCCCCAGTCAGTTCAGGGATTTAGAAACAATATTTGCCCTAAAACCTATCAAGGACAGGTGTATTCTAAATATGAGTCTTGATGGAAGTACATCCAGTAGTTTGTAGCACTCGCGTACATACGGCGTAATTAAGGAGGAAATAATACAGTTAAGAATGTTGAAAGTAATAGAAAATGGACTATAACGGAGGACAGCCGGATAACGACAAATATGTAAATGCCAAGTGAATGTATTGGAAAATCAAATGCCCCTCAATAACTTATGCTAATGTGAGTTATGGATATAATAAAGCGGTAACAGAGGAGAAATTTAGGTCCAGTGATTCTTAGGTAAACAAATAATAAGAAGATGACTAATGGTGTTATTACTTAATCTATTCGAGGGCGGTTATAACATCCAACGATATATCGCCAATATCCCGCAGATAGGCCGATTGACGCCTCTCTTGCCTTCTACCCAAGGAACAACCACGAATTTAAAAGCATGATGAGGAAAATGGCAATACGTTACTTCCCTGCTGGCAAACAGTCAGAGACGTTGCCATGGTAACCTGTAGGTTCGTTGTCGGTCTGTCGGTCACTCAATGCAGAGCATGATACCAGCGGAAAATTGTAAATTTCTCCGTCATGTGAAGAGTAAGGTAAATTATGAACATAACGAAAGTTGTTTATAATGAAGAGACGTTTCACGTACGGTAAACGAAGTTTACAGAAAATCAATAGTATAAGAGAAAATGGAGGAAAACCATTCTGGTTTTCCTATAAACCCCCCGTTTATTCAAAGATTTTAAAATGATATGCATATCGAAACGTTCCCCGGAATGAGTATACTCTAAATAGAAAGTTTGGTTGAGATATATCGAGCCGTTTCGAAGGGATGGTTGAAAAACCATTCTGGTTTTCCTATAAACCCCCCGTGTATTCAAAGATTTTAAAATGATATGCATATCGGAACCTTCCCTGGGATGAGTATACTCTAAATATGAAGTTTGGTTGAGATATATCGAGCCATTTCGACATGATGGTGGAAAAACCATTCAGGTTTTCCTATAAACCCCCCGTGTATTCAAAGATTTTAAAATGATATGCATATCGGAACCTTCCCCGGGATGAGTATACTCTAAATATGAAGTTTGGTTGAGATCTACCCAGCCGTTTCGACGTGATGGTGGAACAGACAAACAGACAGACAAACAGACAAACAAACAGACACGAAACGTAAAAACCACCGATTCGGTCTTGAGTTGACCTAAAACGGATAAATATCTGAAAATTTTGCAAAACAAAAGAAATTACAGACAGCGGACCCCCTACAATTTTATTTATATAGACTAGCAAATGTACCCGTTCTTCGCTACGGTATTCCAAATTGTATACGGATTTCTACCTAAATTGCTGTACTCGCAGTGAGTAAGATTATATTAAATTGCATGTCTCTTAGCGTCATCCGAGAAACACCACTAGGAGGACCTCATACGTTGTTTGCGCTGTATCGTGCACGTTGGGAAGTTTTGATGAAAATGGCAGGACACGTTTTCTACCGCAAATCGAAATCGAGTACGGGAGTTTCAGCTATAACGGCAGGCTCACTTGCCTACTGCCATTCACAATGGGGATGTGGAGTTTTCATTCCAAAGACAGGCCACTTTCCCTAACGCTAGTCAGAATCGAGTTGGCGGTTATGATTATAGTCGAGAAATGCAGCTCTATTTAAAGCTAAAACGAAGTGGACGTATTCAAAAATGAGATGTCCCTGACTAAATTTTGATGATATGAGTTAATAAGATGACTTATGGCGTTAGTACGTAAGCCTAAAGAGGCAAGGCAGAGGCAAGAAATTAAAGCAGAAAACGAATGTAGGAGATAAATCCAGTATTAATTATAGCAAATCCCAGAAAATACCTTACGGTGTGAATTAATGGGCTACACTCCGCAAAACGTTGAAATGTTAACAACTAAACTTAAAGTTACTCGAAGGCGATTGTAACCTCCAATGGTATTCCGCAAATATCCCGCAGAATGGAAGATTGGCGTCTGTCTCGCTTTCTACCCAACGAACAATCATGAGTTTACTAAAATGATGACGAAAATGGCATTACGTTACTTCCCTACTGGCAAGCAGCCAAGAGACGTTGCCTTGGTAACAAGTAGGTTCGTTGTTGGTCTGCGCGGGTGTCCGTCACTCAGGTGGTGGTGGTGGTGATTATTGTTTTAAGAGGAAGTACAACTAGGCAACCATCCTCTACGTAACACTAATCAGAGAAAAAAAAAGAATGGAAGGGATTCGAAACTTTGAAAAATGATATCGGCCAAAGAAAGACAAGGGCCACGAAGGGCGTGAAAATGAAACCTCGCATACCTAATACCGTCGGGGTCGGAAGAGAACAACTTTCGACCAAGGGAGGTCGGATAGGAGAGATGAAAGTGAGGAGTCTGGAACAAGTAAGTGGAAGCATTGCCAAGACGCAGCTAAGGGTGCCGTGTTCGCCAACCCACGCTCCAAAGTTCAGAGTGCCTGGGCCCCTTTTAGTCGCCTCTTACGACAGGCAGGGGATATCGTGGGTGTTATTGTACAGCCCTCACCCACAGGGGGAATGTCCGTCAATCACTGCAGAGCATGAAACCCTCAGAAAATACGAATTTTCACCGCCACTTTAAGAATAAGCAAAATTTTGTACATAATGAAAGTTGTTTAAAATGAAGGGGCGTTCACACATAGTCTACGGATTTTACAGAATGTCAGTAGTATAAGAGCAAATTGGAAAAACCTGTTCTGGTCATCCTATAACCACCGGGCGAGTTGGCCGTGCGATTAGGAGTGCGCAGCTTTGAGCTCGCATCCGGGAGATAGTGGGTTCGAACCCCACTGTCGGCAGCCCTGAAGATGGTTTTCCGCGGTTTCCCATTTTCACACCAGGCAAATGCTGGGGCTGTACCTTAATTAAGGCCACGGCCGCTTCCTTCCCATTCCTAGGCCTTTCCCGTCCCATCGTCGCCATAAGACCTATCTGTGTCGGTGCGACGTAAAGCAAAATAGCACACACATCCTACAACCCCCAGTCTATTCAATTATTTTCAAATGATATGCATATCTATGCCCCTGGATGAATATACTCTAAATATGAAGTTTGGTCGAGATCTATCCGGCCGTTTCGCTGTGATGGTGGAACAGCCGGACAGACAAACAGGCACGAAAGCTAAAATCCACTGATACGGTCTTGAGTTAACATAAAACGGATAAATATATGGGAAATTTACAAAATAAATGAAATTACAGACAGCGGCCCCCCTGAAACTTTATTTATAGACGTACATGTTATATTTTAGCTGCGATGAGTGCATGTTAATTAAACACAATGATATCTGTAACTAGCGTGGAATACCGGATATCTGACAATGCTCATCCTAACCATTATTTTCCTTAAGACTGGTCACGCTGAACATTCGGCTTGAACTAGTCTGGGTTGGCAACATGGTTAAAATTAAATTATTTTTCTGGTCTAAAAATGGGAAACTACGGAAACCCATCTTCAGTGTTGTCGACGGTGCGATTCGAATCCACCATCTGCCAAATGCAAGCTCACAGCTACGCTACCCAAACCACGTGGCTAACTCACTCGGTGTTTCAGTTTCCTCCCCCACATTAATTCCAATGTAAATTTCCACGGTAGTTAACGTCGTAGGAAATAGGTCACCTGTGTTACCGTGTAAGAGTCTAATTTGCATTGTAAGATAAGAGATAAACGGTCCAGTTGTGCTGATCTGATATCCCGTGTGTGACTGCCGAACATACACTCGTGTGTCACGTCACACACAATCCAGACCGCTTGTTTCGGGACTTGTAACAGACATGTGCTTTCATTCAACTGGAATTCTTCCTACTTATCAATATAGCTCTTGTACTTTCACACTGTCTCAAGAAATGTGCATTTCCTAACTCCTTTTCACACAATAAACATGTATTTGCAACTTCTGTAAATGCCTTATTTTTATAAACTCCCATCAACCACCATATCATTCCCCTGTATTCTCTTTTGGTTAATTTATCATGTATTATTTTCATACCTGGGTATATATTCATGAATTCCTCCAGAGTTCTCCTATTATTACCCTCAGCTCTTAGCCTTTGTATTTCTATATCTGCTAACCTCTGTGCCACTCTCCCACAGACTTTTCTTTCTTCTAAATCGTTGTCCCAATAGTTCCCCATCCCAATTCCTTCTAGTATTTTCTTTAAGTTGCCCGCCCAGTACCCATCCTGATACCTCATTTGATGTCGGTAAGCTATATCTAGAATTTCTCCCCCTCCTCCCCTTTTTAACCTAAACCAATATTTTATTAATCTCTTAATTATATCCACTTTTATATTAATGTCAGTGCACATTAATCTTGCTCCACTATTGGCTGTACATATTGGTAAGCCCGTAATTATTTTAATAAATCTACTAGTGACTGAATCGAGCATTACTATTTCCTTTTCTGTGCCCCATACTTCTGAACCGTATATCATTTTAGATTTAATCACAGCGTTGTATACATTTCTTTGTACCCTAAAATCAATATTAGGCATCCTGTTATCTATTTAAGACAGATTTAGGATAGATTTAGTATATATTCATGTAGTAAAGTAGTGAGTTTAGTTAGGTGGTGTGTTGCATGTGGAGCTGGCGATCCACCCATGTGCAGGATGCTACAAAGTAGATTTAGAAGTAGTTAAGTAGTAAGTAGTTAGTGTCTAGCTATAGTCTGTGAGTGTTTATTTTATTGGAACATTGTAACTGGGCGAAAGCCTGTTATGTTCAGTTCAATAAATTCATTCATTCATTCATTCATTCATTCATTCATTCATTCATATCAATATAGCTTCGTCAGTCCTGGGGTATCACATGAGAAGTATCATTATTGTAATCTTCTTGTATTTACAGTTGCCTCGCAGGTGAGTGTTTGTTTATACTTTTCTGATTCCACTTGAAATACTAAAATAATCAATATATCCGTAAGTGGACACCAGAGTTAACCAAAGTCGATAAAAGTGATCATAATGAATTTGTCTTCTCTAAGCGCGTGTACATGATGCTGTGTTTCCATACATCTGCTCTGGGCTTTACCGTACCCTATGAAAACGATTATAATGATAGGAATTTCACCAAGGTTAACCATATGAAATAAAGAATATACAGTAATTTGCTGACAAAGTATGGTTTGCAGTCATCCTGCAGAGCAACGGTGAAAATTGAAATGACAGCACTCGTTACCATATATACCCTTCACGTTTTCCAAACACTGGCTAAAAATTTTGATGAGTTTGGTTCATACCGTCAAAACCAGGTGGGGAAATGGTGATTCAGCTTCCAATGTGTTTGAAACCTCTTTGCTCTACTAATATAAAACGTAGAATAACTACACTTTTACTTGCCTGGTCTATCTACACTCAGTTGTTTGATTCTCTTCTAAAATTTCGTTCAGTGGGCGTGATACGCTTTGCAAAAATACGGCTGATGCAATATTATACATTAGTTCCTTCTGTTGTATCCATGAAGCATGAGGTAAGAACTATATAAGGCAACTATGCCCAGCTCAAATGCGTCCAGAAGTGACAGAATGCAAGCGTGGAATTTCAGGGCAGATGACACAACAACAGCTGATTCAGCGAGTAGAGACGAGGAATAGCAGGGCGAGCACATGGCTATGTAAACCTTCACGCTCTTCTAAATGTTTTATTCAATAAAAGTAACCATAGGATGACTAGATAAAGAACAAAAGATAGCACTTGAAATTATTTAAGGATGTAAGAACCAAATCCCATGGCGCAACAGCCCCGAAGGAGCATGACCTACCGAGCGACCACCGTTCAGCTCGAAGGCCTGCAGATTACGAGGTATCGTGTGGTGCGCATGAAGCATCCTCTTGGCCAGTATTCTTCGTTTTCTAGATCGAGGCTTTGTGAACCTCGAAGCAGCCCTCAGATCCAGCAAAAGAATCCCTGACCTTTCAGGGAATCGTACCCGGTGCCTCCGAGTGAGAGGCAAGCAACCTAATCCCATGCAGTGGGGCCGGAGAAGCTGTGATGAAAATAATAATAATACTAAGAACGAGAAGGAGGAGAAGAAGAATGAGAAAGAGGAGAAATATAATAATAAATTGCGCGGGTTTGTGTCGGTGTTACTGCTGAAATGTGTCAATATATTCCTCGTGATAGGAATTGTCGAAATGAAGTATCTAGTATGGCCCTCATATTTTAATGTTGACAGTTACTTCCTTATTCTTCACGACAAAGTCGATCAGACCAGGGTGATCATTATCATGAGTTCCACCACTGGTGCAGTAAATATACTCAGCTGGTGCTCCAGCAGCACGGAACTCGCCTCATGACGCTCGACTGCCTACTTTTCGAGACGCTCCCGACAAGCATTTTGACGCTCGGCATTGGTAATTTTGTACTTTTTGGAATTCTGTCAAGCCTCTCTATCATGCTTGATGCGTTTTCTAATTTTGAAGTCATTTATTGTCCGTAGGTTGCGACATTTAACGAAATAAAGCAACTTTTCGCAATATTTCGCACCATAATGTTTTCTGAAATGCCTGCATAACTCAGCGAGACAATTGAAACGCCTCCTTGCAGGACATCCTACCTCGCCAGATTCAGCGCTACAATATGTGTTACCCGCTGGAATGGTGATTTTAGTACCTCAAGATGGCAGCACTATTGCATCACCTGTTGACACCAGACCGTGATCGAATTGTTGTTGCTAGGTACACTGGTCCTTTCTCTTTAAAAGGACATATTGAACATTGTAGACGCATATCGTCATTGCCGGGACAAAACCTCCTATGTGATAATATTTTTGCAGATATACTGACCCGCAGCACATACATTATGAAGAGCGAGAATGCCTTCACCTCATTCACACAATATTGGACCTTAGATGGCAGAACCTTACCGGCCAAAGTTCTAAGCTAAAATATTTCACATTGGAGGTTTTGTCCCGGCAGAGACGATATATTATCTAGACATAATTTTGATTTAAAAATTTACATGTGTTTGTAAGGCTCATATCCAAGTACAGTTCCAAAACCACCACCATATTTGCTTCATACAATTTGTTCTCTGACAATTAGGAACTTGGTGTTATACATATATTCAAAATATTTCACAAAACATCTTCTTATCTTCTTTCGCATCCCGGTAGTATCTTCTTCAAAAATCAGCCAACGCTCAATATTTTCTTTGTTCCTGACCTAACTCTATTCCGCATTTTCTAACCGCAATCAGCTTCTGGATTGACAGTTAAAGGCAGTGGAGTGCTTGTAGTGTTACTCCCAAAATAATCGAAGGGTTTTCAGGATATTATTTGGTTTAACATGCAACAAGTTTATCCTTTCTGTGAAGGTATTCTATATCGTGTGACCTGTATCATCTCCAATGTGGTGATGTTCTTCTTGACCTAAGACAAAAAATCTGCCGTTGGTGTTTTTCGTTCTGAAAGTGAATCACTTGCCCCTTGTAATATTTTAAGGCTCCTTCAACATCTATGCGCAATTCCCTCTTACATTTATAGATTAACTTGCAGCATGTCTTAATCGTTACTTTGAATGTATCCGCCAGAATTTCTCTCGTTCACTACTTGTATTACCCGTTGAATCTTCGCCAGAGTATCGATTACGTTTATAAGGTGCGATCAAAAAGTTTCCGTTCGAGGCCGTACATTCCTGAATCGGGATGCCAATCAGGCAACATCGCCGTGAGCATTGATGCACTAATCCCACCGACGCACCAGTTTGAAGATCCCCGTGTGTTAAACACCGTGTTCTGCGGCGTGTATTCCAATTTTCAGCACGAACAAGGACTACATCTCAATGTTGAGCCCCCAATCAACCAGGACAAACTTTGGCACCCGGAAAAATCTAAAACAAATCTGGGAACATCTGGAATATATTCACTTTGAAATTTCAGAACGACATACCACAATACTACTAGGCGACATAAATACCCAGTTGCGAGTTGGCCGTGCGCGTAGAGGCGCGCGGCTGTGCGCTTGCATCCGGGAGATAGTAGGTTCGAATCCCACTATCGCCAGCCCTGAAAATGGTTTTCCGTGGTTTCCCATTTTCACACCAGGCAAATGCTGGGGCTGTACCTTAATTAAGGCCACGGCCACTTCCTTCCAACTCCTTGTCCATTCCCATCCCATCGTCGCCATAAGAACTATCTGTGTCGGTGCGACGTAAAGCCCCTAGCAAAAAAAAAAAATACCCAGTTGGCTAAAGACAGAGAAAATACAAAAATATAGTGGGCAACTGTATCATAATAAAACACCCCAGAAGTAAGTCAGAGGTTGAATACCACAGATATTAACTGGGATCAACTGAAGGAGATTATAGTCAAGACGATCAGTGAACTCATCCCCTACCACCACCACCACCACCACCAGCACATCTTCAACAAGAAGGTACTGCATGTGTGGCATACGGAAAACCGTGACTACACAGAAGACCAAATTGAAACAACGTGGCTGATATAGAACTCCCAGAAAATCAAGGAAAACTGAACATTCACACACAAGCAGCTGACCAGATCGACAGATAGACTTTTCCAGAACTTCAAATCAGAATCTCAGTAAATACACTACACGGTGTCTTTGCTTCAGACACTCACAGAGCAAGATGGACTATGACAGCAAGAACAACTGCTATTTTATAGGCTAGTACTTCAAGAACCTGTGATCCAACCGATGCAAACGATACCAAACCTGGACTCACGTACTCCGTTAGTGGAAGAAATTAGTCAAAACATCCAGCTACTCAAGAACAACCAGGAAGGTGGAGAGAACTCCACTTCGGCTGAACTGTGGACGTGTACTGAGATCTTTAGAATATCTAGAAAATGTAGAAATTGGATCTCAGCTTTTGTCCAATCCGTTCACAAGAAAAGAGATTTTTAAGACACGTACAACTACCTACTCGAAGCCCAGTAACGTACAAAGGGTTGTCTAAGGCTTTGTTCAGAAGGCCAGATAATCACCTAAAATTCAACGCGGGGAAATCTAGTGAGACTTCGGAAATAGCCGATCTTGTGATAAACAAACACTCAACCTCAAAACAGTACTAGCCTCCTTCAAGATAACAAACTGCAAGGCGGTTATCACCCTTGTTGATTTAGGGAAGACCTACGACTTGGTGGACAGACAAACCCTCGGTAAAATTTTTGATGAGCTAGGACTAGATAACAAATACGGAAGACTCGTTCTACAAATCCTGACTGTTAAAAACTCCGAGGTTAAATTCAGAGTAGAGATCTCAGAAACCTTCGAAATCGAAACGTGTGTCAGACAAGATGAATGACTTTCCCCACTCCTCTTCCTGTGTCCTTGAAAAGTTGTGAGAGAATGGTGCAAGGAACTGGTCACCATGGGTGTCCAGAGTGCGGT
Organism: Anabrus simplex; assembly: GCF_040414725.1. Classification (NCBI taxonomy): domain Eukaryota; kingdom Metazoa; phylum Arthropoda; class Insecta; order Orthoptera; family Tettigoniidae; genus Anabrus; species Anabrus simplex. The sequence continues at coordinate 448,012,581 of NC_090265.1, forward strand.
GTACCTAGGTCAGAAGAGGGAAGGGTTAAATAGTATATTTTCGGGTCTTTATGGACGAAATGGCATTGATCGTTGAGTCTCTAGAATTCGTGGCGATCCAGGTCAATTGTTTAATTGTTTAATTGCCAAAGTGAGTCTCCAAGTTTCACAGGAGAAACTGAAGTAGTTTACTAACATCAAACAGGCTAACAGAAAGATGTCACTACAGTAGGGTAAAATGAAGGAAGTGGAAAAATGTAATTTACCTCGGCGACTGTCGGAGAAAGCAGCACTTTCTGCGAGAGTTAACAAGCTGGAAATAACTTATCGACTTACTCAATACACCTACAACATGCGGTGCCTGTCAAGAAATCTGAATGTGAAACACTTGAAACACTGGAATTCAGGGAGGGAAATGCTGAAAAAATGAGAAATGCACGGTAAACTTTGCAAAGGGCCGCTTCTCCAAGGTGGGGAGTGGCGTGACGAATATTGTCGGATTTTGATTCTAGTAGGCTACCGATAGTTAGTAACATTTGTTCAATTTCTTTGTCTTATAAGTGGGTCACTACTGCGTAGATTGCATTACCTGTCAATGTACTGTAGAAGTACGTTTTTAATGCGTTTGCTATTTTCAAGAGATGTAAAAAAGTTCAAAGTTTAGAGAGAAAAACAATTTCGTATGCATAAGTCTTCTGGTACAGGCTAGAGAAATGTTCTAACTTTCATTGATCTGTCTCTATCTTATCCTTGGCTTTGACAATATGAAAGTGACTGAGGTATGAGCGACGCTAGTAATGCCACTCCTTATGCAGCCAGTCGCTGCTATGAATGGTGTGAAAATGTTGCTCATGTGGTCGGTATGTGCATGCATTTCAGTGGGCTTCGCAGACTGGTATGTAATAGCAACTTCTGGCTCGGTGAGAAAGCAACGGGAAACTACCTCACTCCTCATTTCCTTAGTACGCCTCTTCAGTGATGCCTAGGCCATCTATGGCAGCTGATGGCGGAGCTATTGAGGATCCAACCAGCCTTAGAGCTGATGAATGAAAATACAAAAAGGTAAATCGCTGAGAAATATTCCGGCTTCTTAGCTGAATTGTCAGCGTTCGGTTCAGTGTGTCTCAGATTCGATTCGAGGCCGGGCCTGCTGTTTTAACTGTGTATGGTTAATTCGTCTGGCTCAGAGACTATTTGTTTTTATTCCTCTTAGTACATATCTTTCTTCATCTACACACAACATACCACACTGTAAACCACCACAGAATAGGACATGGTCTCACGGGAGGTTGGCATCAGGAAGGGCATATGGGTATAGTAATGGGCCAGATCCACACGAAATGCCGACGTCAAGAAAGCGAGGGAAAAGGCCATGAAGAATATTTCTGACGAATGTGTTAGTAAGCTAAAGATACTGTCCAGAAAGTATGCAGTAAAATTGGAGTCACGTGATAAATAGTAGGCTCCTGTTAGTTGGTAACAAATGTTTATATTTTCTGGTCGTGTAAGTGGGTGATCGCTGCGTAGCTTGCAGTCCTGTAGAAACAATAAAGAAACAAAACGTAAGAACATGTTTGCTCCTCAATAATATCTATTCGTTGGCAGGTCTAGAGCGCCACATTGCTGGGTGGTCGTGCTCGCATTGGGCCTGAAGTTGAATCCAGGACTGCATAAGGAATGTGCATGGCTTTCGTGATGTTTATCTTAGGATGACAGCGCGTGGAGAAAACATGGAACATAAATATGTGGCACGCCACTTGCAATATGCATTTGTATGTACGAACATAACATAGTCGTAAGACATATTGTAGATAGCTAATGCACTTAGATGAATAATTCTTGAATATTCCGTAATCGTCCGAATTAACTTGAACGCTACCGAACCACCAGTAGCGCAGTTCGCAAGGCACAGCACAGTAATAGAGAGCTACAACCTGGGAGCAGTGCTTTTCTTAGCCTCTGGACAAATTAATAATAATAATAATAATAATAATAATAATAATAATAATAATAATAATAATAATAATAATCGTATGGGCTCAGCTACGGTGAGCAGGGATTATAATTAGAAACCATTTAGGTAGCCTGTGCGTTGTTTTTGATGCACTGCTTTATCCTACCTGATTTAAAAAAAAATTACAACGTAACAATAGGTTACTAGTGACAAAAGTATCCGGATTCAGAAAATAATGCGCATTCGATGTGAGGTTGCCGTCGTAGACCAACCAGAGAAACGTTCTTTGACCGCCTACTTACAAGTAATAAATAATTATCAGCAACAATATGGCAAAGTACACTGCATCTCTGTTGGGTAAGTCATGACTGAGTTTTAATTCATTTCGTCGTCCGACTCGTTGGCTGAACGGTCAGCGTACTGGCCTTCGGTTCAGAGGGTCCCGGGTTTGATTCCCAGCCGGGCCGGGGATTTTAACCTTAATTGGTTAATTCCAATGGCACGGGGGCTGGGTGTACGTGTTGTCTTCATCATCATTTCATCCCCATCACGACGCGCAGGTCGCCTATGGGAGTCAAATAGAAAGACCTGCACCTGGCGAGCTGAACCCGTCCTAGGATATCCCGGCACTAAATGCCATACGACATTTCAATTCATTTCGTCCGGTAAACTCGAAGTCTTCAGTTACATAGTGACATCGTACGCCATGGAGTGTCGAATGGACCTTTCTCTGCCCTCCCAGGTTTTAATCTGGAGGGTGACACTCTATCATAGAGACAGACAGCCCTTAACTAAAAACCGTCATTTTCCTAAATAGCGCGATTTCAGCCGGATAGATTACCTAGGAGATAAAAATAGGACTTGGGATGGTGGGAAAGAGTAGCAGAGGGAAACCAAGACCACGATGGCTGTGAGATCATTTTTAACTGTTTAAAGATATGAGTTGTAGAACTAAACGATGTGTCAAATGCAGGATTTTGGCAACACATAGTTTTAAGAGTGAACGCTGTCAAGGTATAATTATCCATAATGAACATACCCTACATGGGATACCAGAAGAATTTCTCCTCTTTCTTACTAGAGCAAACAACCTAAATGACGAGAAGACCCCGAATTTTAAACTACCGCTACTTGTTCCTGTTCAGTTCACCTGCTGAATTGCACAATTGGTTCGATCCTCATATACCCTGCCAGGGTTGTGAGATCGAATTCCAGCATTGTCCATGGACATAGCCTAATTTTAAGTGTAGGCTACTAAATGCCACGTTCGGACAAAATCCCGGCACTTCTAAGATTAATAGGAGCTGAAAGAACGTCAAAAGCAAAGTATTATTATTATTATTATTATTATTATTATTATTATTATTATTATTATTATTATTATTATTACTGTTACGTCCTTCAGCTCGCTTTGTCGACTGCTCTTATCTTCTACTTGATCGCTCGCAAATAATCCAGTCTTTAAAGAGTTATTTTTCTTTTCATTTTGCTAAATATATGAGAGATGTTCGAAATGAATACTCATTACGCAGTACTTCGGGCAATCTACCTCCTCTATACGGACAATGCAGAGGTGGTAGTCTATCCACGGTATCCCCTTCCAGTAGTATGAGGTGACTCTGCATTTGGGAGAGTGGAGTGGTGACCTCTAGGCACTAACTTTCACGGGTCCTACTTATTTGTAACAGAATCTTCGCTTTCATCTCTCTTATCCAACTTTTTTCGTTTAACTCTATTTCCTGTCCGGATGATATTCAGTTTTGGTGGAAGAGAGTGTCTTGAATTTCCTTAAAATTTAAGCCCCTTCCCACCTACTCTTCATTCTTTAACGAATGCATTTCTTCCTCCACTTGTTTCGATTCGATTTTATAGAGGATGACTCCTCTTATGAAAAATTGCCACCATCTTCACAGCCAGTTCAAAACCATACAGTACAAGTAAAACGCAAGATAGCTCAAGAGGTAATATGTTACTTTCCCTACCGACAGGGATTTTTGGACTCTAAGGCGGTTCCGAAGTTGGATAGCTGAGTGCCATAGTTATTAACTTCCTACCAAGGCTTCCGCAATTCGAATCCTGAGTGACTCTGACAGCTGTCCACCAGAAGACATTTCTCGTTTGTGTAATAGGGTTGGGCAGACCGGAACATTCACTTGTTCCGCAACATTAGGAACTTGAGGCGGAGTGTTTCGGTTCAGAGTGCCGAGACACGGGACACAGGACACAGGACTGTAATTGCGTCCTAGAGAGAACTTCGCGAGGCAACAGGACATGCTCCGCTTCAGCTGGAATGTGCCTGAACCGAACGTGCTGTGCCAAGGCCGCACTAGATAGATTAGTTGGCCTTGGCTGTCTGCCTGTCGATACCGGCTGTGTGCCGCCCTGTGTTGGAGTGTCAACATTCTTTCATCCAGTTATATCTTTAATTCCAAAGCGATGACCCATATTTTTCTTGGGCTTAAACGTTTCCTTAAAGTCCAAATTAATTTTTAACATCAATCCCCGAGAAAGTGTTGAGGGAAATTTTCGAGATATTGAAGAAAGTAAAAGGAAGTTGAGAGGGAAGGAATTCGAAGTGCAGAGAGCATAAGGCGGGTCGCACATTGGGACGCAGGCGAAGCAGCTAAAGCAGTGCAGCGCAGAGCAGATTTTTGTAATCCACACAAATCATTGCACCATCGTAAGTTGACAGACAGGGCAGGACAGAGCAGAGCAGGCCGGTTCTGCACCGACTTCCGCCTACCACGCGCAGTCTTCGAAATACAGTTTCCTGCGCACGTGTCACGCAGTTAGTTAAGAAATGGAGGAGAAAATTACCACAGCCATTCAATCTCACCATGTTTTGTAGGTACTATGTGAATCATGTGGACTGCAATGCAGTATGTATGTATGTATGTATGTATGTATGAATGTATGTATGTTCGTGAGAAAATGGCTGAACCGAATTTAATGAAAATTGGTATGTAAATTCGGGGAATAAGGCACTACAGTCTAGGCTATAAATCATTTTATTCACGCTGCATAACAAGGTAGTTTAGAGAAAGGCCTAAAATGTAATCCAGCGAGCAAGTGGCCGTGCGGTTAGGAACGCGCAGCTGTGAGCTCGTATCGGGGAGATAGTGGGTTCGAACCCCACTGTCGGCAGCCCTGAAGACGGTTTTCCGTGGTTTCCTATTTTCACACTAGGCAAATGCTGGGGCTGTACCTTAATTAGGGCCACGCCCGCTACCTTCCCAATCTTCCACCCTTCTTCCGTCGCCGAAAACCTTCGATATGTTAGTGCGACGTTAAACAAACAGCAAACAAAAGAATGTAATCCTCATATAGCTATGAAACAATCCGTGACCCATGTTCTCGCAACATATAGAATTTAAGACAAAGATCTAATGCTGATTATGGAGAGCATCATCGCCGACTCCGTCGCCGTCATCCATCATCACATTTATGTGAAGAGATAAATACGGAAAATCATTTATCATGTCTTGTCAAATATAAATGCAAACGCGTTCGCAACAGATTGTCAATGTTGATTGATTTTAGAATCTTGTGTCTTGTGACAACTAGATGAAAATCTAGCAGTACATTTGTAAATACATATTTTTCTCTCTCCCCCACTGTGATCCTATTAATGAATTTACCATGCAAGTTGGTAGGGCGGTTAGGATCGCCTTGCTATGAGCTTGCATTCGGGAGATAGGGGGTTCGAACCCCACTGTCGGCAACCGTGAAGATAGTTGTCCGTGGTTTCCCATTTTCACACCAGGCTAATGCTGGGGGGCTGTACCTTAATTAAGGCCTCGGTCGCTTCCTTCCCATTCCTATTCCATCGTTGCCATAAGACCTATCTGTGTCGGTGCGACGTAAAAAATATAAAAAGTAATCATGAATTAAATTCTTTGCTTAGTCCATTTGAACGCCGAACATCGGTAACATAGAAATATTGTTCAGTCTTGTAAACTGGCGAAGGTGGTTGTTTTTATTGCGATTGTCTTAAGCTGAATAACCGCGTTGGCATCAGCACAAGGGAAATTGTGAAGATGACTAACAAAATGAGAAAAATCGCGAATGCTTGAAGAAAAAGAAAAAAAGAGCCTCTTTATACTGGATGCCCCAGTATCACAGAGTCTAAAGAAAACATGTTATTTCTGAAAACCGACGAGACCCTGCGTGGCAATGTGCGCTCACGTCCACTTCGCAATTTCGTAAGCTTCGCGCTGTTCTGCTCTGCTCTTCCCTGCTCTGCGGCCAACTGCTTCTCAAAGTGCGCCCGGCCTAACAGCACGAAAGTACAACAATGTATTCATCCAGTTATATTTTTAATTCCAAAGCGACGACCCATATTTCTCTTGGGCTTAAAAGTTTCCTTAAAGTCCAAATTAATGTTTAACGTCAATCCCCGAGAAAGTGTTGAGGGAAATTTTCGAGATATTAATTACTCACTAATTACTCACAATACAGGCCAATACATTCAACTGGTAAAAATATTCTTGAATTGGTTACTTTTAAACACCTGCCCTGCCATTGTAACCGTGCTATGTGTATTTTATACTGACCGGAAAAACCTTAACCAAAAAGCAGCCTTTAACGTGATTATTGGGCGCGAATTTCAGTGTCCCGACTGTTCGTTCACGTTCCCTGCAGCTTTATGCTGGACATGGCCATAACTACACACAGGCACACACCACACAGCACGTTCCGTACAGGCACACTCCCAGTTCCCACTGGCGTGGAGCATGTAATGTTGGCTCTCGAAGTTCTCTCTACACTGCGCTGTTACAGTCCCGTGTCCCGTGCGCCCACTGCACAGTTCAGCTAGTAGGCGAAGGGCAGTGCATAGTGGCGCTTCTGATGGGGCAGCGAGTCAGTGTCTCCGGCTCGTCTGAGAATGTTTCGGAACAATTGACACTCGGTGTTCTGGAACAGCGGAACATAACTGTGCATCGGCACCTTGTGCCGAAACAGGGACATAGTGCCCACCCTATTGTGTAACTCCTCAATTCTTTATACAATGCCTGAAAAAATGAAGCACCCAGAAGAAATGGTTGGATGTCAATGTAACTTTGTACACTTACACAACATCATTGGGTATGTAAATAATTAGAGTTGAAATTCTTTGTGACAGGTTGAATGGCCACCAGAGTGCATTGGTGTTGTTCGTGTTTAGTGTTGTAGGCCTGGTAGCGTATATAAGAGGCGTGAGCAGCGTCAAATGTTGAGTGTGATCACTGTGAAGGACAAGGAGATGCCGCGTACTCGTATGGAACAGCATCTGACAAAATTTGAAAGGGGCCTCATTTTGGGCCTGATTTGGCCAGCTGGTTGAATCGTGCATTATCCAGAGTTGTGGGGCATTCGGATGTGACAGTGGCCTGATGTTGAACTGAGAAGGGAACGTAAGGGCAGCCATACTCGTCGTCAAGGTTCTGCTTGACCACGTCTGACAACCACAAGGGTTGATCGCCGTACTGTGCACGAAGAACATCGTAATTAATGGACTCCCAGCAACATTCTGTACCATCCCGCACCATTGGTCGGAGACTAGCAGTAACCGAACCAGGGAGTTACCGTCCGGCCGTTAACACCACAACACAAACCGAGAAGTATGGACTGTTGATGAATGGCGTCGCGTCCTGTTCAGCGATGAATCACGGTCCTGCACTATCCTAGATTTTTGAGAAGCATGGATTTCCACAGCGGTGTTATTCCTGGCGACAAGGTACTGGGAGTCTTCGGGTATGACTTCAGGTCACGGCTGGTAGTGATTGAGGGAACTTTGATAGTACAACGGTTCGTCACGGACATCCTGCGTCCTCATGTCTTGCCCCTCGCGTGACAGTATCGTGCTGCCACATTTTAACAGGCAATGCTCGCCCACACACGGTACATGTCTCTATGAACTGTCTGCGTGATTTTGATGTACTCCCGTGGCCAGCAAGATCCCCAGATCTGTCTCCGATAGAACATGTGTGGGGCCATCTCAGACGTCAACTCCATCCCAGCGTCAGTATCCAGGATATCAAGGACCAGTTACAACAATTATGGGCCAGTATGCCTCAGGAGAGGACTGAACGGCTTTATGACATCCTTTCCAACAGAATCAGTGCATACATCCAGGCCAGTGGGGGTGCAACGTCAAGTGGGCTCGTACTTCCAAGTTCTTTGTAAATTTGACTCGATTTTGTAATCACTGAAATAACATCACATAACCACTCAATACGTGAAGTTTCATTTCATTTCCTCCCCCCCACCCTTCTGGGTGCTTCAAGGTTTTTTAATAATATGATTTCCTTTACGTCCCACTAGCTATATTTTTACTGTTTTCGGAGACGCCGAGGTGCCAGATTTCAGTCCCGCTAGTAAATCTACTGACACGAGACTGACGTATTTGAGCTTCTCTAAATACCACCGGATTGAGCCAGGATCGAACCTGCCAAGCTGGTGTCAGAAGACCAGTGCCTCAACCATCTGAGCCACTCAGCCCGTCTTATTTTTTTCTTTATTCTTCAGGCAGTGTATATTGTACTGTGTATCAAAGAAGTGTTGAAAGTTCGTCAACACTTGTCATAATGGGCTGCGTCATTTCTACCGAACATTTGACCAAAACTTATAAGTTACATACATTCGTTTTACAATTTGCTTTACGTCGCACCGACACAGATAGGTCTTGTGGCGACGATGGGATAGGAAAGGCCTAGAAGAAGGAAGGAATCATAAAAAATATGTTATTTGCATTACGTCCCTTTACGGTTTCCGGAGATGTCGAGGTGCCGGAATTTTGTCCTGCAGGAGTGCTTTTACGTGCCAGTAAATCTACCGATATGAGGCTGACATACTGTATTTGAGCACCTTCAAATACCACCGGACGGAGTCAGGATCGAATCTGCCAAGTTGGGGCAGAAGGCTAGCGCCACAACTGTCTGAGCCATTCAGCCCGGTGGGATAGGAATTGGCCGTGGCGTTAATTAAGGTAGGCCCTACACCTTATTCGCAAGTTGCTTTACATCGCACCGATAAAGTTAGGTCTTATGGCGACGATGGGACAGGAAAGGGCTAGAAGTGGGAAGGAAGCAGCCGTGGCCTTATTTGCCTCGTGTGAAAATGGGAAGCCACGGAAAACCATCTTCAGGGCTGCCGACAGTGGGGTTCGAACCCACTATCTCCCAAATGAAAGAACACAGCCGCGTCCCCCTAACCGCACGGCCAACTCGCCATATATATATACATAAGTACATACATATTCAGTATAGATTGTTATACCTTTCATCGTTCAATATGCAAGGCTATGTGAATTCGTTAAATGTCTCCACGCTTCTATTTCCAACTATATCTAGCCTCGTTTAATTCCAAACCATTTATTACAAAATCATTAAAAATCAAGTCTATCCTTCATCGCCTTGGTCTCCCTCTATTTCTCCTACCTTCATGGCTGACTTCATGGTGTGGGTTACTTTAGTCACATCCTAGTTTGAGAACCATAGGCGGTGGCACGTATGTGGCCTTGAGAGTCGGGATACTAGTTTATAAGGAATAGGACTGGGCATCTCGGACGTAGTTGGAGTTCTGGCCCCCCTTATGCTCAGGTGGCTACGGCTGTACAATCTACCGAGGGTCTCTAAACCGTTAAAGGAGAGATTCCCACCGGGAAGCCGTTCTGAATTAGTAGGCTAGCATCTTACCTCATAGAAATAACCGAGTTCAGGATATATTCTGCAAGCCTCGGACCAATGGGATGACGGAGTCCCACTTCCATTTGACAGGCCAGAGTCTCCTAGGAAACAAGCTGGCGAACGAAATGAAATTCAATATGGCGCTAATAATATTTTAAACCAATGATAAATTTGGCGATCTAGCGGATCGTAGTAGATGTTATCCCTTAAGAGGGCACATGTACCCACCACTGTATGCGAAGTGACATTCTGGAATTGGTCTGTAAGAATGGAAATACTAGGCTACGGGTCACACAATTCGCCTGATATGACAAGAGCTCGCGAAGGAGGGACAAAAACGCACTAGAGGTGATGTCCATGTTTCAGTATGATATTCATGATTATGGGTTGCCGGTTATTAGCCGACGTCCAAATAATACTTAGGTTTACAGCAATATTGAATTTACAAAGCTGTCCATCCTGTTATCCAACGGTTATCCAACGGTTATCAACATGAGTGTATTGGAATATCTACCGTACAAATAATCTTGATGGTAAGAGAAAACCAACCATAACACGAGCCTTTAAAGTATTTTCTAACGTGGTATAATTTTGCTAAATTTCATACTGTCTAGAAAATGTTTTCCTTGTACCAGATAGAAACAAAATAGGCCTAATGTAGGGCCTACGTACGAACCATGTCGTTTTTAAACATGTCCTATGCAAAAGGAGAGATGTACCCTGCCAAGTAGATTTAAAAAGGCATGTGCCAACAATTTTCTAAGAACAGAAATACAAGCAAAGGGCTGCCTAGCCGAGCCTGTAAAGGCATGCTTGTTTCACCGGAAGGCATGGGTACGACTTCTCGCCTAGAAGTTGAAATAATTGAAAACGAGATTTCCCTTCCTGGAGAGGCACTTGGCTCTCTAGTCCACTCATTCTGCACCTAAACTGAGTACTAGCGTAATGCCTGGGCGCAAAGGCGGTCGGTTATGGAGCCAACCACTTTATCCCACTAAGGGCCTGTACTACGACAGCCAGATAAAAAGTGCGGTTTAAATTTATTTGGCAGTTTGCACATTTATCTGGAAGTCCGATTGAAAACGCGTACTACGACTTCCGTTTATGTGCACTCTGGAAGAATATTCTCGAGTTTAGCTATGCCGAAGTTGGAGAGGCAGTTAACGCTCTTATCTGGGACTTTGCTCCTATCGGGGACGCTACTGTAAGAATCAAGATGGCTACACTTTAAGATGAATCTACATCTGCATAATGCTATACGAAAAATAAGTTGTTATAACGTAATTGTATATATTTATGAAATATAACACACTTCCCGTCCAGCTTTCACAGTATTTTTAAACATTTCCCAAGCAAGCAAGTTGCTCTTGACTATATGAGTAGCACGCGAACAGTTCAACAGTAAGCTGCCACGCAGTTATTTATGGTTCGAGTCCCAATAGTCCAACATTCTTTTAGCATCTAAATGTTCGTCGGTAGGGTACTATAGATGATAGTATACATGAGAGTACGTGTCAAAGGCTTGGGTTCTATTCCAAATCTATCCGCGGCACACATGTGGAGTAAGGGTGCCCGACGTTGATCATGGTGGTTCGTCCGTCGAATGAGGAGATAAATTCTTACCAAAGCCCACGGCTCTTAACGCCCTTGAAAGGGCTTGGGCATGCCCAGCGACCGCTGCTCAGCCCGATGGCCTGCAGATTACGAGGGGCCGTGTGGTCAGCACGACGCATCCTCTCGGTCGTTATTCTGGGCTTTCAAGACCGGGCCCGCCATCTCACCGCCAGATAGCTCCTCAATGCTAATCACGTAGGCTGAGTGGACCTCGAACCAGCCCTCAGGTGTAGAGAAAAATCCCTGACCTGGCCGGGAATCGAACCCGGGGCCTCCGGGTGAGAGACAGGCACGCTACCACTACACCACGGGGCCGGCAAAGATAAATTCTTGCCAGTTACTATTCTAACATCGTCGTGGAAAAAAACTAATGAAATTAGTAACAATAAATTGAAGTAATAATAAAATTAATGTTTCTACACCGCATACAGTGGCTTTCATTACAAATATAAACTTTACAGTCGCCGTAACGCGCATCCCAGAAAATACCATTAGAAAAAAAAAGTATACCGTGTGGTAGGAATTATTTGATAAGATACATAACCTGAATCTTAACCCTCGCGTCCAGATTAAATTTTCACTTTTTTAAATTTTCTATAAGTTTTGAGTTTCGTTACATAATTAATTCATCTTAACATTTCTTAAGATTTCAGTCCTAATTCTGTTCTGACCTGAACTTCCAGATTATAGCTTAATAAGAGTCTGATATTGGACTTTAGTAATGCAATTTCAAAAAGAATATCGCTAAACAAAGGAAAACACGAGGGAACACGTAAACCACCACGCTAAATTCCACTATATTTTCAGTAACCTTAATACCAACGCAATAAAAATGTTACTACATCTTCCGCATACAATACCGTCGTTAAAATCCGTTGGTAGTAAACAAGAAAATATGTAACTTCTGGTTTTTAAAACTACAACCTACGTATCTGGCTGTTTATCTGACAGTCGTAGTACAGGCCCTAATAGAGCCGATGCGACGTTGCGGATAGTGGAAGCAACTCCTCCAAGGGTATTCATGGCCTGTGAAGAAATGGTTATGCTCTGGAAATACAGACAAACAGACAGGGAGAGATGTTCACAGAAATTCAAACACACGGATATGTGGGCCAATGATCACGCATGCTTAGTTGTTTCTTATTTCATAATTGATCATGGACTAACATGTATTACGAAAAACCAGTCAATAAATCCGTACATAGATAAATCGGTGTTAAAAACGTTAGGAGTGAAATATTAGACATGGTGATCTTTACTGATTATTCCCTGATGACTAAACTGGAATTTAAATTCCTCCTACCTTGTGTCATACAATTAGTGATAAGACTTCCACCCTGCGCATGCTGCGTTAAGGCCAGGCATAAAGCTACCAACCCCTGCTAGGAACAACGGAACTTGAAGGTAGTACGAACACATGTTTACAGCAGGGTGAAGAGCTCGAGGAGTAGGTCAAGGAAACTCGTAAGGACGTCGTATATTTTAACAGGATCCGTTATGAATATTTAAATTGGCCCTCCGCTTCCGCTTTCTTCTTTCCATTACGCTCCATTTTAAGCTCGATGCACGTGAGTGCTTGGAATGTTTTCTCAAAAGATGTCTTTTCGTTTGTGCAAGAAAGCAAAGGGTAGGTGATACACATAAATCTTTGTATGTAAGTATGCATGTATGTGCGTACAGTAGACTATGTAAGCTTATAGCAGTTGGGGACAAGTGATCGTTTATTATGATTATTATTAACACATGCAATTAGTTGTCGATAATACAAAATATTATATATTTCAACTAACACAATATTAAAAATTAATTAAAATATAATATACTTCTACGAATTCGATAAATGCTTCTTCAACGTACTTAAAGTAAATGAAATGGCGTATGGCTTTTAGTGTCGGGAGTGTCCGAGGACATGTTCGGCTCGCCAGGTGCAGGTCTTTTGATTTGACTACCGTAGGCGACCTGCGCGTCGTGATGAGGATGAAATGATGATGAAGACCACACATACGCCCAGCCCCCGTGCCAGCGAAATTAACCGACCCTGCGTGGAATCGATCCCGGGACCCCTATGACCAAAGGCCAGCACTCTAAGCATTTAGCCATGGAGCCGGACTACTTAAAGTAATTAATCAGGCTCAAACTTTCGAATATATCTCATAGTGGATTTCATCCCCCATAGAATCTAGGATACTTCCTCACACATAACTAATTGTAGGCCTATTATGTATCTTATCTCCTTTAGTCTTTCTTAGATTTGCCCTGACAAAGTTAGATCTACATAACTTAGTTTTCAGTTCTCCTTGGTTTCTTTTTCACTCGTTAATATAGAGAGTAAAATGCAAGTTAATTTTCAGTTTTAGGCCTACATATCTTTCCATGTGCTTATTTATGTGTATCAGTGGCGTGGCGTAGCAGTTGCCGGTTCGATACAGTCGAGGAGAAGATGAAGTTCTTTCGAGCGTTCTAGTAACGTTTTACGGGTGGGGGTGGGGGGAGGGGCGAGGGGGAAATTCTTTCTATTGAATTTTTAAATGACAAGAATACTATTCTCGTTTTATCAAAACGCGCTGGAGAAACAATAGTTGCAACGTGATATTAAGGATGTTCATGACACACGCGTAGGACACGGAAACTTCCTTATTCTTGACACCATATTTTGTCCAGGCGGTTTATTTTTCATTTGAAAAGTAAACACGACCAGTAAAACAGTCTTGATATTTTTTTTCACTACCGCACATCCACGGTGGATCTGTATACCGTGATATATCTATTCAAATGTCTTTCGAAACCTCCATGAGTTTTAGTCTTCATGTCTTTTAATTCAGGGTCCGGCTCCATGGCTAAATGGTTAGCTGCTGGCCTTTGGTCACAGGGGTCCCGAGTTCGATTCCCGGCAGGGTCGGGATTTTTAACCATTATTGGTTAATTTCGCTGCCTCGGGGGCTGGGTGTATGTGTCGTCTTCAACATCATTTCATCCTCATCACGATGCGCAGGTCTTAATTGGCATATCCTCCGTATGTGCATTTTACCGAATAAATAAATAAATAAATAGCCTGGCATGAGAAGATCTCTAGTATTCTACTCAGACGAGATCTATATTATCAGCTTAATAATACTTGATCTGTAATTGTTTTGTTTACCATAAGATCATTGTTCGTCACCTTCACCAATAATCAATTATACTACAGTGCCTGCAATAACTTCTGGGGAGTGCCTGCAGCAAAACAAACACTACTGAAATTACAAACATGATCTGATTTAATACACTGACTGACAGAGCAAATGCAACACCAAGAAGGAGTGGTTCGAAAGGGATGAAAGTTGGGGAAAAAACAGAGACGGCACGGACGAATAATTGATTTTTATTTCAAACCGATATGCAGGTTACACAATGCGCACGGCATCGACTCAGTAGGATGTAAGACCACCGCGAGCGGCGATGCACGCAGAAACACGTCGAGGTACAGAGTCAATAAGAGTGCGGATGGTGTCCTGAGGGATGGTTCTCCATTCTCTGTCAACCATTTACCACAGTTGGTCGTCCGTACGAGGCTGGGGCAGAGTTTTCAAACGGCGTCCAATGAGATCCCACACGTGTTCGATTGGTGAGAGATCCGGAGAGTACGCTGGCCACGGAAGCATCTGTACACCTCGTAGAGCCTGTTGGGAGATGCGAGCAGTGTGTGGGCGGGCATTATCCTGCTGAAACAGAGCATTGGGCAGCCCCTGAAGGTACGGGTACGGGAGTGCCACCGGCCGCAGCACATGCTGCACGTAGCGGTGGGCATTTAACGTGCCTTGAATACGCACTAGAGGTGACGTGGAATCATACGCAATAGCGCCCCAAACCATGATGCCGCGTTGTCTAGCGGTAGGGCGCTCCACAGTTACTGCCGGATTTGACCTTTCTCCACGCCGACGCCACACTCGTTTGCGGTGACTATCACTGACAGAACAGAAGCGTGACTCATCGGAGAACACGACGTTCCGCCATTCCCTCATCCAAGTCGCTCTAGCCCGGCACCATGCCAGGCGTGCACGTCTATGCTGTGGAGTCAATGGTAGTCTTCTGAGCGGACGCCGGGAGTGCAGGCCTCCTTCAACCAATCGACGGGAAATTGTTCTGGTCGATATTGGAAGAGCCAGGGTGTCTTGCACATGCTGAAGAATGGCTGTTGACGTGGCGTGCGGGGCTGCCACCGCTTGGCGGCGGATGCGCCGATCCTCGCGTGCTGACGTCACTCGGGCTGCGCCTGGACCCCTCGCACGTGCCACATGTCCCTGCGCCAACCATCTTCGCCACAGGCGCTGCACCGTGGACACATCCCTATGGGTATCGGCTGCGATTTGACGAAGCGACCAACCTGCCCTTCTCAGCCCGATCACCATACCCCTCGTAAAGTCGTCTGTCTGCTGGAAATGCCTCCGTTGACGGCGGCCTGGCATTCTTAGCTATACACGTGTCCTGTGGCACACGACAACACGTTCTACAATGACTGCAGGCTGAGAAATCACGGTACGAAGTGGGCCATTCGCCAACGCCGTGTCCCATTTATCGTTCGCTACGTGCGCAGCACAGCGGCGCATTTCACATCATGAGCATACCTCAGTGACGTCAGTCTACCCTGCAATTGGCATAAAGTTCTGACCACTCCTTTTTGGTGTTGCATTTGCTCTGTCAGTCAGTGTATTAAGACTTCACGCGGTATTCAACGCGGCTCCTCAAACATGTTTACAGTGTGCTCTGTTGACCAATGTCTGAGACACATAGTGATGCTAAATCCAGATTAAGTTCGATATTTGCCCGATAGGAGACACTTGTCTTGTTGGTCAGTTAAACAACATCGCCAGTAAGGTCGGTGCTGTGTAGACAGCATGTGTAAGACTAAGGTAAACATAGCAAGAGTACCCATTTCTGCTTCTGATCGCATTCGGATTGTGACACTGGAGCAACAAGGGTAACGACAGTCGGATGTCGCTACTCGCTTCGGAGCGAGTCTGAATTACAGTATGTCTCCAGAGTTTGGGAAACGTTCAGGGAGACGCAAATGGTTGCTAATTGATAACGGAGGGGACACCTTCAACACGTCGCAGGCGCAATACTACTGTGTCCTCGTTCTGTCAGGATATTGGAAGGGCCACCGGAGTAAATGTGTTAGATCAGACAGTGCAAACTCGGGTGTACGACGGAGGACTGTCATTAAGTAGTCCTGTACCAAAAGCTCCTCTTAAAGGCAGCTCGTGTTAGGTAGGAAAGAACTCATAGTTCATGCACCAGGAAAAGTGGATTCGTACACTCTTTCCTAATGAGATCACCATAAGCTTTCACCCATACAACAGGAGGATTAGAGTCTGAATACGATCCGGTGAGAGATGGAGCAACCTCCCCATCCTGGAACGCCATCAACAGCAAAGTGGTTCCGTCATGTTTTGAAGTGGGATCATGTTTGGTCGACAAATGCCTCTAATTCCTATCTAGGGTAACATGACTTGTCTAGTGTACAGAGACAATATCCTTCAACCTGTACTTAAAGTATTTGCTGTCACTGTGGACGAGGCCTCTACACTAGTGGATGATAATGCTCGTGCCCATCGAGCAAGAGGGTCAGTCAGTTCTTTGAGACGCATGGCATGTAGCGGATGGTGTAGCTGGAATTTTCTACGGGCATGGACTGTGTTCAACATGAATGGTGTAACCTGAAGGGAGCAAATGCCCTCCGTCCTAAATCCTTCTGCTAACATTCAGCAATTGACTAAAGCTGCTGTCTAAGAGTGGGATAATTTGCCCCAAAACAAGTTGCATACTTTGGTGCTGATTATACCAGAATGCCTCAGGGCCCAAATTGGTTATACACCGTATTTATCTGTCACACAATGAAAAACCTTTTTTAATCCCACATTATCATCTTCGTGCTTTTCTTCTGTTCCTGTTGCTTTTGAGTTTCTGACTGTATGTTGTTTTTCTTTGTATATTCCTTCATATTTACACGTGAGTACATATATATACCAAATTAAATGTGCACTAAACCGGAATATGGAAAAATGTAAGTACAGTAAGTAAGGAATGTGAAAGTGGAGTGACGTAATCACTGTATTCTCATGAAGAATTCACGGCCAATTCGTGTGAGATTTCTGAAATGAAAAGTCACGCCCCCGTGGTTCGGATTCCATGTAAAACTGGAGGCTCCATGTCTATTATCCCGATATATATTATTACTATTTAGTATTACTGTTTGTCATCACCATTTAGTATTCTGCTTAAAGTCAGTTTTCCGCTTGATTGCCCGCCAGCCTCTTCTATCTCCCTCCTTTCTCCTTATTCCTGCATAGCTTCCTGCCCTGCTTATATCGTCTAATATCTTCTTCTTCCTCTGACTCTCTTACCTCAACTAGCAAGCACGCCCGTCTAAAAATCGGAGGTCTATTCAGTTCCTATTGCAAGATTCCAAACTAAAAGCCTTTGGGAGACCTTCTCTTGATTCTGTTTTCGTGGTGCTGTTCGTGAATATTATTGAGTTCAGTTCAGCATACTTCTTTCCCCTCCAACTTTAACACATATCGTCCCTTAAGAATTAACACTGTGTATCAGACAATGCTCTTCCTAACCATTATGTTCCTTAAAAGATTGGTCACGCCTACCAGCCACGTATGGATATGTAGTCCATGAGAACAGTTTTCATTAAGTTAATTTTCCTATACCAGCGTTTAAATGAAAATTAACCTTACCGTACCACACTGCACCGTATGCTGAATGTAGTATTTGCGCACTCCTACAGTAAAATTATTTGAGGTTCATTTTCCTTTATACATCAGCATAGGAAAATTAGCGCAGCGAAAATTGCTCTGATGGACTGCATATCCATATGAGGCTGAGAGGCGCGACCAGTCGTAAGGAACATAATGGATACGAAGAACATTGTCAGACACGCGGTATTGTTCTTAAGGGACGACATTTTTCTTCAGTATTGGGATAATAGTGTGGGTAAGGAAGTCTTTTGGACATTCACTTCTCTCATTGCATTAAGTGCTTTTGTTACTTCTGTCCCAAAACGGAGTATTACTATTGATACTTCGAAAAGAACGAACCTGTCGACGGTGGCGGTAGAATAAATCCACTTCATCCTGTGTCTGCTGTATTAGGCAACTAAAAGGGGCACCAGAGGCTCACAATTCGGGAGCATGGGATGGCGGACATGGTTCTCCAAGATGAGTCTGGCATTTGTTTCCCCTTACTTGTGTCCCACTCCTCACTTTCATCGTTTATCTCCTACCTCGCTTTTTCAAGTCCTGTTCTCTTCCGACGAGGCCTAGGGAATCTATCATTTTCGCGTCCTTCGTGGTGGTGGTCGTTATTATTGGTCAGTTCAGCATACTACTTTCCTCTGCAAATGTCTTTAACTCCTCTTTTTCTTCAGTATTGGGATAACAGCAGACGTAAGCAATTCCTCTGGCAATACACCTCTGTAATATATTTCACCTGCCGATACCCTCAATCTTCGAACCTCTTTGGACCTCTTCCGTTTTGTTTCTGATTAGTATTAAGAGAGGTTGGTTGCCCTCGAAAACAGAATCAAGAGAAGATCTCCCAGAGGCTTTTTCTTGGAATCTTGAAATAGTGACCACGGGGCAGTGAGTCTGCTATTGCTTCAACGTTTGGTGACACTTCACTTCCATTTTTTCTAACGTCCCTTCATCAATTCTTATTCTCATCAATTTACGATAGTAGGCTATTAGGTTTGGGAAGTCGAAGGAATCTTTCTTTTAATTCACGTTTTTCGTAGCTGCCTCAATGGATCAGTGGTAGATATCACCTTTCTTAATCAGATTATTTGAAGCATACTCTCTTTCAAGAAAAGGTCCCGACGTATCAACTAAGAATTTTTCGAATTTGCTATATATATATATTTTAGGGGGTCACGAAACAAGTCATAGCTAACTTTTTTTTTTTTGCAGTAAAGAAGTATTAAGGTGATAAAATTACTCTAAAACATAGGAGTGTAAAGAAGTGAGTTTACTGTTTTATGGAGAGAAATTCAATCTTTTCGAATGTGCTACAAAGACACATGAATTTAATTCAGCCCGGTTTGCTATTTAGTGTTATAACGGGTTAAACTACTCTTAGATATAAAATTAGATACTAAAAATATTGCTTAATGTAACACATTAATAATACAAAATGCTGGTGGAAATTGTTGGTCTTCAAAGAAAATCTGTTTACACACTTTCTCTAAAAAAGTATTTCCCGTGGGTAGCTACTTCTAAAGAGTTATATTTTAGAAGAGGAACACATTTTAAACCAAAAAAAATTATTACAACTTTTGTTTACATGTATGTGAAGAATTACAATTATACCCAATGAGGAATAGTCATCATCTTATACAAGGGGGCAGAACACCTCGAAACAGTTATACAGATACAGAATACATTGCCGAATGCGACTAAATGAAAACGAAAAATTGTGGAAATAATGTGTGACAGATTTAAAAATAAATTCGACACATTTTCTCACTTCCTTCTAATTGAAAATATGTGACAATATCTGTAACGGGAAATTCATGAGGAACATATTAGGCCTACTGCTGTATGAAATAATTTCCTAACAGCACGAGCGGATTCTATACGGTGATACGAATCGTAAATTAACACTCGAAGTGCAATGGAAAACTTAAGTTTATTATATATAACTTACATGCGTTTGGCCCTCTAAGGAACATGTAGAACCATTATATAACATTGGTATTCTTGATCTTCTTCTTCTTCTTCTTCTTATCTTCCCAATACTTCTTCCTTTCACTATGGGCCTGTCACCTTTCTTGTGTCCATGCATTTTTTATTTTCAAATTTCTTGCCGTCGGTTTCTTGGGCGCAAACTTGTTGGTGTTGATCTTTTGTCTTATATGAAGTCCATGTGGTTTCCACTGGGTCAATGTCAACTTCTGCGAGATCTTTTTGGGTGTCTACTAGCCAGCACACTTTGGCTTGTCGTGTTCCACTGAAAACGAAAATGATTTTCAATCGTGAGTCATCCATTCGTGCTAAATGCCCGTAGAATTTCATACGACTTTTACGTGCAAGTGAAGTAAAACGCTCAGTCAATGAATAGAGTTCCTCCGAGCTTTTTCTCATCCAAATGCCACCTTCACACTTAGGTCAGACCTCAGTATCTGTCGTTCCATTTTCTCAATGTCTCTAATGTTCGTGTTTAATGATGATGCTTCGATTGCGTAGAGTGCCTCTGGGAGAACAACAGTCGGAGTTTGGCCTTGGTGGAAAGTGATTTTTGTTGTAAACGTTCCAGGTGATTGTATAAGCTTTACGTAATTTTTCAGCGCGGTTTTTTTGGCTTCTCTTTTGTTGCCAGTGTTGCCGATAACTTCGCCTAAGTACTTAAAACTGTTTTACTTGTGTGACGCTGCCATACTGAGTCACGAGTGGCACCAGGTACTGTGATTTTTCGTAAGAGATGCGGAGACCAATTTTGACAGCAATCTCATGAAGCTTCTCGATGGCATGTCTGGCTTCCTCAGGAGTTCGGGTAATTATTGCTAGGTCGTCAGAGAAAGCGAGGCATTTTATGTTGATCAGTTTTGCTTTTGTTCCATATGGATTTCAGGTACATCTTTCTCACAAGTTTTAATGACCTTGTCTGGTACTAGGTTGAACAGGAGTGGGGACAGCCCATCACCTTGTCTAACACCTGTTCTAATTTCAAAAGGTTCAGAGATTTCACACATGAATTTCATTTTAGAGGTCGTTTCTGTCAATGTTTGTTGAATTAACGTGGTTGTTTTGTTGTCAACGACATAATCGCGGAGTACATTAAACAGGGTGTCACGATCAACAGAGTCGTATGCTTTATTACAATCTACGAAAATTATTACTGTACGGTTTGACTGGCGATGTTGGAGAATCATCTTCAGGTTCCAGATCTGTTCCACGCTCGATCGATGCGGTCGGAAGCAAGCCTGGTATTCACCGATCTTCTGTTCTGTCTGGTGTTCCAGTCTAGTAAGGAGGGCGCGTGAAAGCACTTTGTATGCAATTGGCAGAAGTGAGGTGCCTCGGTAATTATTTGGATCTGTCTTGTCGCCCTTTTCGTGCAGTGGGTGGATGGAGGCAGTTTTCCGGTCTGCAGGTATGTCTCCGCTCTCCCATATATTTGCAATGATGACTTGTAGTTGGTTGATCAGGAGTTCATCTCCAATCTTGAGCATCTCGGCGATTACGCCCTCTTCTCCTGGTGTTTTATTGTTTTTGAGATTTAATATGACACTTCGTACCTCATCATGTGTAGGTTGAACTGAATCTGGTTTTGGAACAGGTATGTGGAATTGCAGTTTCTCCGAAGGTGGTTCACAGCTGTGTAACTTCTCAAAGTGCTGCTTCAGGATGTAACAGTTGGCCTTTGTGTTGGTCTTCAGTGTCCCATCAGGGCGACGAAAACAAAAAGTGGGCGGTTTGTAGTTGCTCAGTTCTTCCCGAAAGATTCTGTAGAAATTCCATGTGTTGTTTCTTTTGAAGTCATCATCAATTTCTTCTAATCTTTTGATGTGGTATGTGCGTTTAATTCGTCTGAGTACTTTGGACATTCGCTTTTGGGTTTCTGAAATTATCATACAATTCTCTGAGGTTTGGTGGCTGTGCCAATTCTTCCAGACTCGAATACGTGATTACAGAGCTTTGTCACAGTCAGAGGTCCACCACCTGTGTTTCCATTTCCGTGGTGGTTGGCCGAGTTTTCTTGACGATTCTTGGATGGTCTCAAGAAGTGTGTCCCATATGTGTACAATTCTTTGTAATGATTGCGCGAACTCTTGTGCATGCATTTTCAGATATTCTGGGTCAATCCGTGGGATTTAAGGTTTTGATACTTTTTTTCGATTGGGTCTGAATCCAATTTTGATTTGTGAGAGATGGTAGTCGGACTCCACATAACCCTTGCGTACTCTCACGTTCATAATTTCCGGGGAAAACTTCCTGGTGATCGCTACATGGTCAATCTGATACTCGCCAATGTGATTGATTGGTGATTTCCATGTAGTCATTTTTCGTGGTGGTTTCTGAAAATGTGTGGACATCAATTGGAGATTGGATATTCCACATACGTTGATTAAACGATGCTCATTGGCGTTAGTCTTTCTGTGTGCTGAGAAATCTCCGATGATTTGCCTGTGTTCTTTCTACCAATTTGTGCATTAAAATCTCCAAGGAGAATCTTGATGTGATGCTGAGGTATCATCGTAAGTGCTCGTTCCAGATGTGACGAGAATTTCTCAGCTTTGTTTTTATCAGGTTCATTGTTGACCGGAGCGTGTGCATTCACTATTGTGTAGGCCTTGTTGGCGTATTTAACTGTGAGTAAGGAGAGGCGTTCCGAGGGTGATGTGAAGTCTATCACCGTGTTTTGAATACTGTTACGTACTAGGAATCCGGTTCCCAACATATGTAAGTTGCTGTTTGTTACTTTAATTGCAGGTTTTCCCTTGTATGTGCAATGTGCACAGGAGTCGAAAAGATCAGAATCGCGAAATTGCTTTCTTGTACGGCAAGTATGAGGATTCCGAATCTGTCAATATATCTGTCAGTATCTTGAGTTTTTCTGTGCGTTAAGCGTGCCAATGAACTGTGTCTTCCTCGGTTTGAGAAGTTTTGGGAAGCTCCGACTATTCCCAGCATGATGTCCTGGTCTTCCAGAATCCGAATGACCAGGTTTACCTATGCTGTTATCAGCTCGGGACTGAGGTAGTCGCTCTGTCTCTTGTGCTTCCATCATGCTATGTTCGTGGTTGATTTTAGCTGAAGGGCGAGTGAGTCATTGATTACCGATTCACTCTCATCGTACGGGTTGTTAGTCCATGCGGAAGGTGATGTTTTTCTGACGTGTTGCCTCAAGATGTTTTCTGGCTGTGCCTGTTTTTGGTCCGCGAGAGGTATTTTATTTCCCTCAGATTCACCGGACAAGTCCGGCGAGCACCCCTATCCGCCACCTGGGAAGCGCCCGATAGGGAAACAGGCAAACCCCCATGGGATGAAGTTTATTATTATTATTATGATTATTATTATTATTATTATTATTATTATTATTATTATTATTATTATTATTATTATTATTCGCACATAGTTGTTGCTCTCACTGAAACACGAAATAAACTCTGTTGCGAGACAAAGCCGGAACAGGTAGTCCCCTCAGGATCCATCTCTCCCCCGCAGGTGTCGGCTTAGTCACTTCCAGATACCACTCGGGTTCCAAGATAATTGGTTGACCCAGTATAAGCAAAAGTGTGTGTTTGTTTCCTCGGCCCGAAGGCTGGTTGTATCCCCAAAAGCTTTATCATCAGCTGTCATAGATAACTTAAGCGTGCACTAGGGAAATGAGGAGTGAGTTAGGCCTACGTATATTTCTTCAATTGGCTTTACGTCGCAGCGACACAGAAAGGTCTTATAGCGACGATGGGATAGGAGAGGACTAAGAGCAAGAAGGAAGCGACCGTGAAAATGGGAAACCACGGAAAATCATCCTTAGGGCTGCCGACAGTGGGGTTCGGACCCTAGTTCCCCGTTGGTTTAATCTCCGAGCTATAAACTTCATAACGCATTCACATGCTGTCAACCCTAAGAATGAGGCTGTGGCAGGTCAGTGAAAAAAAGCACATTATTTCTAGCCCATCCCAAGAGCATTAATGTCCCGTAAACACTCTCGCTAGAAGTGAATCTGGTCAAAATATTTCAGAAATAGGCCTAACCATTAGAAACGGTGTTTCTCCAGAAAAATGGAAGATCTTTAGACCTATGTTGAATTTCGTCAGCTGCCCACTCTGAGCAAAATCTACCAAATGAGCTAATAACTGATTAGACCTGTATTTGTTCAAAGCAGTTGCTAGTGCATACAGATTGTGAATTTATATTAAGGGAAGTGGGAAAGCCCTAACTCGATCATGTTAAATTGACAGAAAAGATGCCCCATTATCTCAGGATGTATTAAGTTGAGAGCTTTGATATTTTTACTACTTGTATTTACACTCTTTCCATAAGTACTGAACCAGAATGGAATGGTTGGAGCAAACGATTTTAAAGTTATGAATTTATTTTATAAGTTCCCAATTTTAAACAAAAAAGTCATTAAAATGTATGTACATAAGAAACTATACATGAGAAATGCTTTTATCCGGTTCAGTAGTTATATCATGGGACAAGGTGATTCTCTGCAAACAATGAACTACCTATCTAGTGTAGTTTCAGAGATAATGGGTTAAACGTGAAAAAATGTCATTTCTCAGAACATGAGTTCAAAGCCAACGGCCGTAGCCGTGCTGAAACACCGGATCCAGTGAGATCTCCGAAGTTAAGCAACATTGGGCGTGGTCAGGAGTTGGATGGCTTGCCACGCGCTGTTGGTGGGGGGAAGGGAATGGAGGAGCGGAAAGGAACTGGCCACCCTACCGCACGTAAATTCCGGCTCAGGAACACCTCTGCGGAGGTTCGGACCTGCCATCGTGTACCGTACCCAGGGGTAAATACCCTCCAGGACGATGCCTCCATTCCTGTATGAACATCCGACTAACTCAAGGTTGGGTTGTCGATTGGGTCAGGATAAAAGTCGAAGTTCTACTCAAAAATATAAGTAAATGACAGGATAATGGAGGTATAACACGAATGAGAAACTATCATATGGGGTAAGATGGATTTATTTATAAATATCCCCAAATCATTCTACTTGAAAGTTAAATAAATTAAAGCAAAATATCAAAATGGCATCATAAAATTCAAAATAAAAGAAATCTGGACATTACAACATCAATTATATAAGAAACAAAATGGAAATAAGGTATGAAGCACAACATGAATACTTGTATACTTTCAAACTGATCATCTTCTTATTAGTCCATGGTTCAAGAAATATGTGATCATACGTGTACGCATACACTGATATGTAGTTAATTCAATTCAATTAGCTTCGCATGGAGTTACACACTTACGCATCACAACGATACGGTTATGAAGTTAATTAATTCGAGAGTCGCCAAACTACTACTGTTAAAGAAAGTTACAATAAAAGAAAAGTTACGATGAAAAGAAAAACTAAGATGCTATGGGACTTTATATGAGTTATGCAAAACACTAGGGGCAGTTCCTACGCTATATGTACAACAAATCAAAAAAGCAACACTAAACACTTATATTTACATTGGATAATGAGAAAAGGTCTTACGTGCTACACAGATTCTACGTGAATCGCGGTTCACCACAAAGGATCTAGACAGAACTAGATTGACCATCAATAAAATTTAGCACTCGGGCTGTTCCCCATTAAAACAACGAGACAAGGTATTCAAACAACATGTAACAATATACAACATCATCCTGAAAGGGAAAAACATATAAATAGCCATCAATATATTGTAGAAAGCAATGGGCAACATCGCCTCCTGCTGCTGCATTTGAGCTCTCAACAGCGCGGTCATCCGTCATATATTTCCGGGTAGGCTGCAAGCTAAAAGGAAATGTTGAACTCAACACTGTGCTAAAGTTTGGATTCTGTCTCCCAAGACTGTCACAAGGAAATAACATCTCACTCGCACGGTCAAATAAAACACAGCCAACTTATCAGCTTGCAATGAGATAACGTCTGTCACCGTCTTTACGGAAAGTCACGTATAAACCTTCCTTCCTAGCATGTTTTTACCATTTAATACACATCACACTCATTAGTCTGGAATTAATTCCGTCAATTCTGATATCAATATACACTCAGAAGACAATTGGCAGGTACATCTCCACTGCACAATATTCTCTCGCAGATCAGGCATACAATCGGCCTACACTATAATTCAGCATGCACTCTTATATCTCGTATCACCTATGAATCACAATTGGCCTTCTGCACTATGAGACCCGGTTCATTTCCCGTGCAAGTCATTGTGTAAACAGTTTCCAACTTAGTTTTAAAGATCCTATTCTTACAACGCTGTTATGCAGCTACTTCGGACAGCTACTGTAATACATGCGTTATGCAATTAGCTATATCTGTGTCTCTAAATAACCGAAATAAAATGACAAAGTAAGTATTTAACTCTGAATTTAGATGACTTTGTCAATCTAATTCCCCTAGCATATATTCATAAAGAAAAATCGGAATATCCTACACTAAATTAAGCATGCATGAATAAACAACAAATAATCCTAACAAATCCCTCATTATCTCAACTATCTAGTCGTAAATCAGAATGAAGATGAAAAGTACATGCATTATTCTCATATCCTTATTTACAACACCATTTAATTGAATCAAAACACATGCCGTCAGGCTTACTTTAATAAAAACCCTATCTAAACTGCCCTAGTGTCTTATCATAATTCATATAACATGCCATAATAAATACATGCGTCTTAACTTATCCTGGCAACTCTCGAGATACATGGTAGCAGTTTACATCCCTGCTGTATGAAGAAATTACACCATGACGATCACAGTTTCAACACGTGGAAATGCACTTCCTTCCTCCATATGCGAAGCCATCTTCTTCCTGAAAAATTATTTACACTGGAACACAAAACCTTGGGATGAAAATCTCTTTACCGCTCAATGCAATACGTGCCGATCAACCCTTATTGACCAAATCAGCCAAACACACTGACTCCTCAATAATTATAACTCCAATTAAAAGGGTATACACAGTTTGATAGCGGCACGCGGTACGCTACGATAGTTCCTCACGAACACGACCGACACGAATGTGTGATACAATAACACGTGTCTCCTGCACTTGTTACATTGCGGCTAATGATCACCGTCTATGTTGAAATTACACTGTGCAATAATCTAATTTGCAGTTTTCTCTGGAACAATTATATATTCCAGCTACACGACTGAAACACTTGTTTGAAATAATATACTATTTCTGATATAACACTCCTGCACTGTCTAAGCAGTCCGATCAAAATACACTTCCACACTCTCCAAACAATCCTATCAGAGTCACGTCTACAGTCTCCAAGTTATTCTAACAGAGTGACATCTACAGTCTCCAAGTGATTCTAACAGAGTGACGCTCTTCCGAGCTTGGATTACTGAGGAAGCTTCGGTAACGCCGTTGCAATTCTGGGGTTCCCGGTTGTCTAAACCAACCACCAATCAGGAAGCTTGCTATGTCTGATGACACAATATAAATTACAATACATTTGTGAAACACAGCTCAAATAATCGCAAATCTTTTCCTCTAATTATAATATCATATTTCTGAATTCATATCACTTCTACATCTGTGGAAAACCAACGAATAATAGAAATTAACATGAGCTACTGTACACGTTTGCCAGCCTGGAACTGAGACTTGGCGCGATGTTGACTCCATGGTTGCCGATTCCTTACATTCTTATTGGCTGAAAATAATGCTTATTCAGCATCTAGTACACGTGCCGAATCTTGCCCACGCTTGGTTACGCCAACCTATTCTCACGATCAGAAGGAAGTGTTAAGCAACGTCCAGTGACATGAGGTCTCCATAGACATCCGGTCTCAGCTATCTGGGATTCAATACTTTACCATTTATGACTGTAACTTGTATGAATAAGATTTATATATATATATTGTCAAATAAAGCTCTCAATATTTTATATGAGCCGGCAGGATACGGCTCATTCGGGCAGAATAACCGTTACCTTACCTATGAGTTCAAAGTAAAACAGAATGTTCACTCATACATTTAGTTGCCCAGTTTGACACTTGTGCATTGATACAGTATATTAAAATATTTCTTTAAAATACTTCCAGGTGGCATATTAAAATAAATTACACACCATTTTAATCACGAGAGTCCAAATAATTTAATTAGGTAAAATTTGGAAACAGTCATTTCTTTTACTTTTTGCTTTCCCACTCCCCTTAAAAGGCGGAAGAGAAAGTGTCACTAAGTTGTATTGAGAAGCCATTGCTCGGACGCTGGACGTTGGCATCTCCCAACAAGGTATCAAACCGGATAAAGGGAGGGACAGGGTGGCTTTAACACGCTTCAGGGTATGGGCTAGAGGAGGGGAGAACAGCGTGCCCATCTCTCATCGTGCTGGACCTCATGTTCTCATCTCCCTCGAATGAGGGACGTATCAGAGGGACTGCCTCTCTGTGACGTGCCAGCGACAGGTTCCACACTCGGAGACAGCTTGCACGAACTGAAAACTTCTCGCCCCATTTCTTGTTTGGACGGCAAAGTGTCATCTATATATCCACCACCTAGAGCGTGAACAACACATTGTACGAAAGGAAGCCAACAGTTAACGGTTTCAAAATGCAAGTTGTAGTTTCAGGCAACTGTTGAACTCGTGATAACAGCCACGGAATCTCAATTTTCACGAGGAACCCAAACCTCGTGGGCATGATTTTTCATTTCAAAACATCCCACATGCACTGGTCAGGGTTGTAACTGCGACCGCCTAGGTGAGAAACCAGTAACGGTGCCACTCGCCTATCACTCCTCCGTTAACGGTTTCAATCCCGGATTACGCCCCTTCTTGGCCTCCATCGGCCTTGGAATTATCATTTCCCTTCTTCTGTATTTGGTAAATTCGATTTCTAACGTAAGAGCATTCTCGTTTTATTAGTCTATCCTTCAGATATCAAAATAAAACAATCCAATAATAAATAATTTAGGGATGTTGTAAAAACGCACACAAAATACATAAAGTGCTAAGCCTTTAAAAAAATTTCCACCAATTTAAATATTATTATTATTTTTATTATTATTATTATTATTATCGCTCTGAGCAGCTACCGCATTAGTGCACTATAATTTCCACCAATTTAAATATTATTATTATTATTATTATTATTATTATTATTATTATTATTATTATTATTATTATTATTATTATTATTATTATTATTATTATTATCATCGCTCTGAGCTGCTACGACATTATATCACTAGACATATGACCCGAAGTTGGTGGGTTGGATCCCAGTGCTGTCCAGTACTTGTTGGTGAATAACTAGACTTACGGCACCCTCTAGTCGATCCATTTACCGGCACGTGGACGGAAACCTGAACGGCAGAAGTCCGACAACTCGTCGTCTGCACAAAACCATGAAAGTAATTTGTAGTGAAAACAAATCTGTAACATTAATAGTCCTCAGTTATAATTACAACATTACATCATGCAATATATCAAATAGGCTATATAATGAAGCATAATAATAATAATAATAATAATAATAATAATAATAATAATAATAATAATAATAATAATAATATTGGCTTTACGTCCTACTATCTACTTTTCGGAGATTCGGAGGTGCCGAAATTTAGTCCCGCAGGAATACTTTCACGGGCCGGTAAATCCAACGACACGAGGCTGACGTAGGCCTATTTGAGCACCTTCAAATACTACCGGACTGAGCCAGGATCGAACGTGTCAAGTTGGGATTAGAAGGCCAGCGCCTCAACCGTCTTAGCCACTCAGCCCGGCTATAATGAGGCATGTATTATTATTATTATTATTATTATTATTATTATTATTATTATTATTATTAATCAAGTCAAGCTATTTGGTTGAATGATCATAGTGCTGACCTTCGTTTCACAGAGCCCCGAGTTGGAATCAGGATTGGGTCTATAATTTTAACTCCGTCAGGTTAATTCCTCTTGCTCGGGGAATAGGCGTATGTGTTCCTCTTAATATATTTCTCTTCATCTGCATTGGCCTACAACCCACCACGCTACCAACCACAACAGAAATAATAATAAATTCATTCCTCCGCGCAGGATTGGCGTCAGGAAGGTCATCCGGCTCTAAAACTGAGCCAAATGCACGTCAAGTGTCAACCCCAACAGACTGGTTGTATGTAAAAAAGTTTTCCATTCTGTCAGACACACAACAATTTCAAATGTAAAGTAAAGCACTATAAACATACCTGTTGAAATCAAATATTATATACAGTTATGCTTATAAAAAAAATCAAACCAAACCCCATGGCACTACAGCCCTTGAAGGGCCTTGGCCTACCAAGCGACCGCTGCTCAGCCCTAAGGCCTGCAGATTACGAGGGGTCGTGTGGTCAACTCGACGGATCCTCTCGGTCGTTATTCTTGGCTTTCTAGACCGACAGTTATGCTTATAGTGTTTTAATTTACATTTAAAATTGTTGTATGTCTGACAGACTGCAAAGTTCTTATTACATTTAATAATTTGACAGTGGAAAATATGGTTTCTTTCTTCACAAACCAACAGATCGGGGAAAAGGCAAGGAATTTATTATTTTTTTCTTTCTTTGCGTTTAGGCCATCTGTGGACCACGGTGCATGTGTTCTAGCTGTGTTTTTGTCGTCGTCTGCCCCTTCTAGCCTACTGGATTGTGTTCTTAATGGCCTCTTGAGCCTTACTGTTGGCCCAGTATTCCTTCACTTTATCGCTGAATTCTTTCCTGCGCTCCTCTGACAAATTCCTGTCTCCTTTGTGGCTAGCTGATGTAAGGGATGTTAGGAAAGGTTTAGTTTTGACCACTAAACGGTATGCATTCCAGTCAGTAATGGCGGCTTGATTTATTATTATTATTATTATTATTATTGTACCGGGCGGTACACCTCTACTCTGTTTATTTAAAAGTTGCGCCAGTTGAAACTCCTCTTCTGGAGGAAGGTTGAACTTTATCTATTCTATTAATTCTCTACTTTCTCAGAAGATGTCACCACGTGGAAAATTTTGAGTTTTTGAACTGTGTCACTTTTGATGTGTTTTTGTTTCGCTTGAAGTAAGAAGTGTGAACTTTCTCTTCTAGAGGACACTACTGAAGATCAACAATAGTGCGACCTAGTGCGGAGTTAAAGAACTATTTTGTTGGAGAAATTTTTATTTCAAGAGTTTGTTCTTTGTTAAATTTCCTTCTGTCATTGTTTAAGTTGGCTGTATACCCCTCTTTTTCCCCTTAATTTGGATCTAGCCAATCCCGAATTTCTTTAATTAATTTTCCACCAATAATGTGTTTCTTTTTCCTTTATGTAGGGGTTTCTTTTCCCGAACCAATAAAAACTTTGAGGGAGGGTGTTTTCTTTCCCCTAACGCCTAGAATCTTCCGCGAGAGGATATAAACTGCTGATTTTAGGGTCTCCGGGCCACTTCTGTTCCATCTTTCAGTGTATTAAGTACATAGCAGGAGGCGGGAAGCGCCTCTTTCTTCTTCAGCCGTTCAACACCAGGTAATGGCCTATTAATAACTTCTTTTTTTGCTAGGTCGGCAGTTTAACTCTCGCGGCGGGTTCGAAGCGTTTTCCACCATGTAACCTTTTCCTAAAATGTAACTACTCTTTTCTTCTATTCTCGTGTAAAGCGATATTATGGGATAGAGAGTGCTAACCCTCTCGAGTTCCCACTCACATCGTCTTGAGGTGAACTTATTTTTCTCAACCAATCCTCCCGTAATGTAATGTAAATTGCCATTAAGTCACCTCTGTAGTATGGGATTAGCCCTTGTATTAACGGCCTAGTGCCAAGTAGGTCTTAAGCAAAGTGTATTAGGAGTGCAAGTTCGCCTCCTCTCAAGTTGTATTTTAGAGGTCATGTATTAATCTTTTCTCACCTAATAGACCTCAGTAGGTTGGGTATTTTACCCCTGTGTATATGTCCTTTGAGGACAACTTGAAAGTTGAGTTTGGTGTGCCCTGGGAGAGGCTTAACTTTAAAAGCGAGTGGCTCTTTTCTAAAACTGAGAGTTGTATGCCTTGAGGAGGCTTTGCTGTGTAATTTGGAGCAAGGGCTCCAGGGTTTGATTGGGGTCTTCTGCCCCTTTGTTGAAATTGGTATATCGTAAAGTTGAGCTAGTTGCTCAAGAATTGTGTTTTCAGGGCTCGAAGCCCAAATTCTTTAATCCCTGTAATTGTACATTTCAAGTTGTATTTCGGCTACTAAGTACCTGTTCTATTTGTTGTTACCTAATTTTGAAAAGAAAATATAACCTTGTTAAATTTTAAAATTTAATTTCTCTTTAGTAGCTTGAGACCTATTCACCACCCAGCACCTTCTTTCATGCTTAACTACCACAAAAACACGGTAACAAGTGGTAGCAGAGCGTGGTTGAATGGGTCTCAATTTAGCCCCTTTTGACGGCTAAACATTTCTTTGATTCGAACTCTAACAATTTTCTCAGTTGCTGGAATTTTTTGAGTTTTTCAAAATTGTTCTGTCATCATGCCCGGCCCTCGCGATGTTCTCCTCCTTAACTACTTGCGCAAAGAGGAGTTGATATACGAGTTAACTATCAGAAACGTTCAATCTGGAGGCACGGTTGCAATAGACACTAACAAGCTTAGAGAGTCCCTTGATTTGCCCATTTCCATCCCCAATTTGGGAGAGAAAGAAATTGATGACTCTCTTTCCACGATTGTCGAGAATATTACTGGGCTTGCATCGGTAGTCAGCTTTTTTGATGAAAACGATCCATCTCCTAATCAAATTAAGCGTGTGCAAGGCAGGCTGTATCACTTTGCAAATAGAGTTAATGATCTGTTGTCTCTAAAGGTGAATGACGTTCAGAGGAAGCAAGCTAATACGCTCCTTGAAACTATTTCTGAATTGTCTAATAAGGTCACTCAATTGCTAACCGGCGAAGCTCCTCCCAAAACTGATCAACCCGCCACGGCGAATGTAGGTAACGAGGAAGAGCCTCCTCAGGGAGAAGTCAATAGGATAACCGTTGCTGCTCAAACTATCTCTGCCCCATCGAACAACGAATCTGAACGCCGTGCGTCATTGAGTAACATCCGCTCTGAATTAACTTCTTTGCCATTGAAACCTTTAACGACTATGTCACCTGGGTTCAGCAGCTTGCCTCATCCATTGGCAATGTTGCTTAGAGGTATCTCTAAGTTTTCCGTCAACACCACCAGTGACGTAATTTCATTTTTAAGATTTCTAGTGGAATTTCAGGATCATGCCCTTGTGTTTTCTCTTTCCCCATGTCAAATTTTGCAAATTATCTATCCTTATGCTATTGGTGTTCTATCTGACAAAATAGTTAGAGCCATCGCTGAGCAATCTTCTATTGAGGATTTCCATGCCCATTTGCTAGCTAACTTCATCCCGGCTAGGGCCAGGTCCTCCCTTATTCAGAAATACTATTATCGAGTACAGAGGTTGGACGAAAACTTGGCTGACTTCATCCAAGATATTAAGTTTTATACTAGGGTGTTTGCTCTTCACTTCCCTGAGGATCAAATTGTACAAGCTATTGTGGAAGGCATTTCACCATCTTATAGATCATATTTGTGTTTCGCGGCGTGCCCGCAAACGTTCTCGGAACTGGAAGCATTGGCAGTCTCAGCGGAAGGAGTTAGATACGCCGATTCTTTGCGTGTCGCGAAAGAACCCCCGCCTTCCTTTAGTAACACTCGGCCTCCACCTCGCCGACCAGTCAATCCCCGTAAATGTTATGCTTGCGGGTCGCCTGACCATCTGCGGAATAAGTGTCCTCTGATCAAGTCAAGTGGGACAAGGAATGGAGCAGGGTCATCACAAGGCTGTTTTAAGTGTGGGGCCTTCTCACATATCGCCAAGAATTGCCCAAACCCAAATAGCACCCCCTCCTGCTCAACTTCTGGTGCAAATTCCAGCTATGCCAATAATAAAAAGTGACTAGTGGCGTCGGCTGAGCCGACTAATCCATCTTCCCGAGACTCAGCCCCTAGTAAACAGGTTGTAAATGCAGAGAACGACCAGCCTTCAAATTCATCTTTTGAATGCCCTAAAGAGTGTCTTAGGATTGCGGCGGATACCCCCGCACCTGTTCCTTTTCTTAAGATTGAGTTAAATAACGAGCCTATAACAGCTCTCTTAGATTCAGGCAGTGTTTGTTCCATTATTTCGGCTGATTGGTATTCTAAATTGAAATCTGTTTGTAAACTCCCTGACTATGACTCATCTCCTGTTAAATATGTTTCGGCTAATTCATCTCCATTAGAAATTCTAGGTTCCTTACATGTCAAAATTCGGGTTTTTAAATTTACATGGAAGATCAAATTGTTTGTGGCCAAGCGTTTGTCTTGCCCCATCATATTGGGAGCGGACTTCATTTCTCACACTGGTCTTGTGCTCGATCTCCAGAGTAGGTCGTGCACATTCAGATTTGCGTCCAATTGTAGAATTCCCTTGTTAAAGTGTAATTCTGTATCATGTTCATCTATTTCGCCAACCCAGGATGAGATGTTGTTAGACCTTAGACATCTACCTGAGGAGCAGGCTGATAGTATTCGGAAACTGTGTCAGTCGTTTCCCGAGGTGTTCTCTGATACTCTTGGTGTTACTGACCTTATTGAATACAAAATTGAGGTCACGGATTCAATTCCTGTCCGTTTTCCACCGTATAGGCTATCTCCACCTAAAATGAAGGCTCTGAAAGAAATCATCGATCAGATGTTGAAGGATGGTATTATTAGGCCCTCTAAGTCAGCGTATTCTTCGCCTATTTTTCTAGTCCCGAAACCCCAAGGAGGCTTCAGGCCTGTCATTGATTACAGGGCTCTCAATCGGAAGGTGGTGTTGCAATCTGTGCCCCTTCCCGACCTTCATTCTTGCTTTTCATGGTTTCGAAAGGCCAAGTTCTTCACTATATTGGACTTGAATCAGGCCTATAATCAAATTCCCCTTGCCGAGGAGTCTAAACATCTTACAGCGTTTGCCACGGACTGGAATTTATACGAATACAACCGCGTGCCTTTCGGGCTCCCCACGGGGGCAGCTGTGCTCACTAGGCTACTAGATAGGGTCTTCTCCGACATCAAATTTGAGTACTTATATCACTACTTGGATGATGTCGTCGTATTTTCCGAGACTTTTGAAGAACATCTAGATCATCTGCGAGAAGTTCTGAATCGCCTTCGTAAGGCTGGGTTAACTGTCAAGTTGTCCAAGGTTGCCTTTGCTAAGCCCTCTATGTCATTCCTAGGGCATATTGTGTCACCCGATGGGGTAGCTGTCGATCATTCTAGAACACAGGCCATCCGTGATTTTAAACCTCCTAAGGACATCAAAGGTATCGCTAGATTCATTGGTATGGTGAATTTCTTCAGGAAGTTTATTCCTAACTTCGCTAATAGAGCGGCGCCCTTAAACCTTCTTCGTAGGAAAGGCATCAAATTCGAGTGGGGACCTTCTCAACAAGCCGCTTTCGAAGATCTTAAATTAGCTCTCTGTAATGCCCCTGTACTTGCTATGCCTGATTTCTCGAAGAAATTCATCGTCCAAACGGACGCGTCGTCGTCAGCTGTAGCTGCAGTCCTTCTTCAAGAGACTGAACTAGGGAGGCGTCCCATCGCCTATGCATCTAGGACTCTATCGGCTCAAGAAGCCAAGTATTCCATCTATGAGCTCGAAGGGTTGGCAGTCTTATTCGCCTTAGAAAAGTTCCGTCTCTATCTGGAACATGTCAAATTCGACCTGGAGACAGATAATCAAGCCTTAAGCTGGGTCTTAGGTAGGCCGCGTCGTACTGGTCGTATAGCCCGTTGGGCCATCCGTATTTCTGCCTTCCAATTTGATGTACGACATATCAGAGGTACCGAAAATGTTGTTGCTGATGGACTCAGCCGTATGTTTCACAACGACGTCGAAACCCACGAACCGGTCGACAGTTCATCACCTTCCGAGTCCATACTATCCGAGGTTAATGCCATCCTAACAGATGCTCCCATGCTTTTTAGGGATATTGAGAAATACCAACGTGAAGATCCGACGCTGGCTCCTATAATGGAAACCCTTTCTTCTGGGGAACATGCTGTCCCTTATGTTCTGAGGAATGGTGTTCTATGTTGCCCTTCGAGGCATGATAAGTTGATGAAAGTTGTTGTTCCAGCGGTTCTTGTACCTATGATCTTCAAGTATTATCATGAGACCCCATTAGGAGGGCATCTGGGTATCTTTAAAACTCGTGAAAAGATTCGTGAAATGTTCATCTGGAAAGGTATGGACGGTGAAATCCGTGAACTTGTAAAAGCTTGTAAATCTTGTTTGCTCAGTAAACCAACCATGTCCACCAAGGTAGGCCTCTTGTCTTCGCATCAAGCATCGCGCCCCATGGAACGCCTGTATATTGATTATGTGGGACCCTTCCCCCAGTCAAAGGGCAATGCCAACAAGTTCATCTTTGTGTGTGTAGATGGTTTTACAAGATTTTCCTGGTTATTTCCGACTAAGCTGGCTACCGCTCAGTCAACCATTACTTGCTTAAATTCTATTTTTGCTTCTTTTGGTCCGTGTCAATATATTGTATCTGATAATGCTAAGGCGTTCACATCAAATTTATTTCGTAAATTCTGTTTTGACTTGTCCATCTCTCATGTAACTACTTCTGCTTATTACCCTCAACCTTCTCTGGCTGAACGGGTTAACCGTAATCTCAGGTCCGCACTTATTGCCTATCATCATGAAGATCCTTCCAGGTGGGACACGTCCCTGCATTGGTTAGCTTTTGCTTTGAATTCGGCGGTTCATGAATCTCACAAATTTACTCCAGCTTCTTTGATGTTTAAGTTCGTTCCCAACACGCCGCTCTCTAACCTCTGGTCTCTGAATGACATTCTGCCCGAGACAATAGATCCGGATAACATTAAAGATCTTTGGAAGAAGGCTAAAGCCAATCTTAAAGTGTCTCATGAAAAGGTTAGAGAAAGGTATGATCGTGGACGGAGACCCACCACCTTGAAGGTAGGTGACCAGGTTATGGTCAAAAATTTTGTTCCCGCGGGCAAGCTTGCCCCCAGATTTCATGGGCCTTGTATCATTCTCGATTTTCTTACGCCGGTTACCTTATTGCTAAGTAATCCAGCCACCGAGAGGATATTTAGGGTTCACCTGTCCCAGGTGAAACCGGTGTAATTTCTGTGTTAACTTGCTTCATATTATTTTGAAAGGATATGAAGGTTATATTTTTTTTTTGAGTTTCACTTTTAAGGCATTCTGCCCCTTCTATAGGATTTTGTTTCTTATGTAAGCATGTTTGTGAAACCTGCCCCGACCCATTAAACTGCCATCCTGTCTTTGCCACGGCCATTACCACGCTCCCGTCTCCTGCTCCACTCTACACAGTGGCTTAATGAATACCATGAATATCTGCACACCGCTGGCCCCTCACTCTCTCTACAAGCCTGTACCCTCAAAGGAAATGATTGTCCAACACAATTCTGCCGCCTAGCTTTAATGTTTCAGCGCCCCCGCAGCCGCGCAGCGCCGTGCAGCGACTGGGGAGGGGGATGGGCCCCCTCCTCTCCAGCGAGGACGACATGTGCACGGCGAGCCGGAGCTCTCCCCCCGGCCAAGGCTGATGTGCGGCGCACGTCCTGCTACATGCCCGCAGCCTGTATCTGTTCACCGCGGGCGCGGCGTACTTCAACACCTCTGCTCCCCTCATAGTGCGGGCGAGCGGTATCTCAGGGTACTTAAGGGGTCCGAGCGGCCTCCTTTTGGACGCAAGCTGCAACGGCCGGTCCGGCCATCCAACTTCATCAACATCAACTACATGGACAGTCACCATAAGCAATAACTACACTTCGGAATTCCACAACAATATTTGGTGGACATTGCAAAATTTTTCTTCACCTTTAAGTATTAAAAGTTTATCTTCAGAAATTCAAATTCTACAAACATAAAGACTTTCATTCACCTGCAACAACAACATTTTGAAACTGAATTAAGAAATCTTGTAAATGCTTCTGCTATCTATCTTCGTATCAACATCATTACTTGGACTTTGTTTCAAACTGATTTCATGTGTCACCCCTGGAGGAACTTTTGGGGGGGGAGGTCTGTACCGGGCGGTACACCTCTACTCTGTTTATTTAAAAGTTGCGCCAGTTGAAACTCCTCTTCTGGAGGAAGGTTGAACTTTATCTATTCTATTAATTCTCTACTTTCTCAGAAGATGTCACCACGTGGAAAATTTTGAGTTTTTGAACTGTGTCACTTTTGATGTGTTTTTGTTTCGCTTGAAGTAAGAAGTGTGAACTTTCTCTTCTAGAGGACACTACTGAAGATCAACAATAGTGCGACCTAGTGCGGAGTTAAAGAACTATTTTGTTGGAGAAATTTTTATTTCAAGAGTTTGTTCTTTGTTAAATTTCCTTCTGTCATTGTTTAAGTTGGCTGTATACCCCTCTTTTTCCCCTTAATTTGGATCTAGCCAATCCCGAATTTCTTTAATTAATTTTCCACCAATAATGTGTTTCTTTTTCCTTTATGTAGGGGTTTCTTTTCCCGAACCAATAAAAACTTTGAGGGAGGGTGTTTTCTTTCCCCTAACGCCTAGAATCTTCCGCGAGAGGATATAAACTGCTGATTTTAGGGTCTCCGGGCCACTTCTGTTCCATCTTTCAGTGTATTAAGTACATAGCAGGAGGCGGGAAGCGCCTCTTTCTTCTTCAGCCGTTCAACACCAGGTAATGGCCTATTAATAACTTCTTTTTTTGCTAGGTCGGCAGTTTAACTCTCGCGGCGGGTTCGAAGCGTTTTCCACCATGTAACCTTTTCCTAAAATGTAACTACTCTTTTCTTCTATTCTCGTGTAAAGCGATATTATGGGATAGAGAGTGCTAACCCTCTCGAGTTCCCACTCACATCGTCTTGAGGTGAACTTATTTTTCTCAACCAATCCTCCCGTAATGTAATGTAAATTGCCATTAAGTCACCTCTGTAGTATGGGATTAGCCCTTGTATTAACGGCCTAGTGCCAAGTAGGTCTTAAGCAAAGTGTATTAGGAGTGCAAGTTCGCCTCCTCTCAAGTTGTATTTTAGAGGTCATGTATTAATCTTTTCTCACCTAATAGACCTCAGTAGGTTGGGTATTTTACCCCTGTGTATATGTCCTTTGAGGACAACTTGAAAGTTGAGTTTGGTGTGCCCTGGGAGAGGCTTAACTTTAAAAGCGAGTGGCTCTTTTCTAAAACTGAGAGTTGTATGCCTTGAGGAGGCTTTGCTGTGTAATTTGGAGCAAGGGCTCCAGGGTTTGATTGGGGTCTTCTGCCCCTTTGTTGAAATTGGTATATCGTAAAGTTGAGCTAGTTGCTCAAGAATTGTGTTTTCAGGGCTCGAAGCCCAAATTCTTTAATCCCTGTAATTGTACATTTCAAGTTGTATTTCGGCTACTAAGTACCTGTTCTATTTGTTGTTACCTAATTTTGAAAAGAAAATATAACCTTGTTAAATTTTAAAATTTAATTTCTCTTTAGTAGCTTGAGACCTATTCACCACCCAGCACCTTCTTTCATGCTTAACTACCACAAAAACACGGTAACAATTATTATTATTATTATTATTATTATTATTATTATTATTATTATTATTATTATTATTATTATTATTATTATTTACGATTGGCTTTATATCGCACCGACACAGATAGGTCTTAGTGCGACGATGGGATAGGAAAGGTCTAGGGTTGGGAAAGAAGTGGCCGTCGCCTTAATTACGGTACAGCCCCAGCATTTGCCTGGTGTGGAAATGCTAAACCATGGAAAACCATCTTCAGGGCTGTCGACAGTGGGGTTCGAACCCACTATCTCCCGGATACAAGCTCACAGCTGCGCGGCTTTAACCCCATGGCCAACTCGCCCGTTATATTATTATTATTATTATTATTATTATTATTATTATTATTATTATTATTATTATTATTATTATTATTATTAAAGAAGGTAAGAAGGTGCGAGATATGTTTAGCGCAGTGAATTGGGTGCTGGTTTTCTATTGAAATGACTGAGGTATTAATTCCTTTAAGTCCTTTTCGTAAGGGCGAAATTTTTACGTTATAGATCACATGACGTCTATAGAGGCATCCAGTGGTTAATCCCCGGCCAAAATTTAAAATCATCCAGTGGAGTAGTAGTAAGCTAACCCAAAAAACAACTGAGATAAGCTGAGAAAGTTCAGTAATAATAATTAATTAATTGATTGATTGATTGATTGATTCATTCATTCATTCATTCATTCATTCTTTCTTTCTTTCTTTCTTTCTTTCTTTCTTTCTTTCTTTCTTTCTTTCTTAATCTGTTTATCTTCCAGGGTTTGTTTTTCCCTAGGACTCAGCGGGGATCCCACTTCTACCGGCTCAAAGGCAGTGACGTTTGGGTCGGGGATACAACTGGGGAGGAGGGCCAGTACCTCGCCCAGACGGCCTCACCTGCTATGATGAACAGGGGCCTTGTGGAGGGATGGGAAGATCGGAAGGAAGAGACAATGAAGAGGCCGTGGCCTTATGTTAGGTACCATCCCGGCTTGGAGGAGAAGTGGGAAACCACGGAAAACCATTTCGACGATGGCTGTGGTGGGAATCGACCCTCCCCCCCGCCTACTCAGTTGACCTCACGAGGCTGAGTGGACACCGTTCAAGACGTTGTACCATTTTTCAAATTTCGTGGCAGAGCCGGGAATCGAACCCGGGCCTCTGGGGAGTGGCAGCTAATCACACTAACCACTACACCACTGAGGCGGACTCAGAATAATGGCGTGTGGCCTCCGGAGAGAACTGGTTGAAGTCTTTTGAACAAGCCCTATAGGGACCTGCGCGTCTCTCGTATGGTCATAGGCTTACTTGTGCGATTGAATTCCATTGAAATCGTTTAGTTTTGTCCGGATCCATGGGTAAATAGTTAGCGTGCTGGTCTTTGGACTCAGGGGTCCCGGGTTCGATTGCAGACAGGGTCGGGAATTTTAACCGAAATTGGTTAATTTCGCTGGCACGGAGCCTGGGTGTATGTGCGGTCTTCATCATCATTTCATCCTCGTTCTGATGCGCAGGTCGCCTACGAGCGTGAAATCAAAAGACCTACACCTGGCGAGTCGAACTTGTCCTTGGACACTCCCGGCACTAAAAGCCTTACGCCACTTCATTTCATTTCATTTGGTTTTGATTAGAATGTCAAATAACCTCTTTTCAAATAATAATAATAATAATAATAATAATAATAATAATAATAATAATAATAATAATAATAATAATAATCCTCATTATAAGGACCAACGAGTTGACCGTGCGGTTAGGGACATGCAGCTGTGAGCTTGCATTTAGGAGATGGTGGGTTCGAACCGCACTGTCGGCAGCCCGGAAGATGGTTTTCCGTGGTTTCCCATTTTCGCACCAGGCAAATGTTGGGGACCGTAATTAAGACTACGGGCACTTCCTTCCCACTCCTAGCCCTTTCTAATCACATCGTCGTCATAAGACCTATCTGTGTCGGTGCGACGTGAAAACAATTGTTTAAAAAATCATCATAGGGGAGAGCGTAGTGGGCCTACCTTAAGTATAGGTTACCTTGGAGCATTTTTATTCGAATTTGAGCTGTTATCTAACGAGCACTCAACCAATATGTTAAAAATGTCAGTAGAGAGGTGATGTTAAAAAACGCGGATGCAGTAGACAAAACTAAATTTTTACCTTCGAAAGTAAATATTTCGCTCGTTTTTGTTTGCTTTGCTACACAAATGAAATTGTTTTTTATTACTATAACCAACTGCAGTGTGTTTCTTATCATCAGATGAGAAAATGCTTATGCTGGCTGGCTTAGGTGATTTATTATGATCTCTAATATGTACCTTAGAACGCA
Source organism: Anabrus simplex (assembly GCF_040414725.1). NCBI lineage: Eukaryota > Metazoa > Arthropoda > Insecta > Orthoptera > Tettigoniidae > Anabrus > Anabrus simplex. Next base: position 448,054,366 of record NC_090265.1, read on the forward strand.
AAACGTCGTTTACCAAACATGTTCCATGGTACACGATGCTATAGTCTCTTGCTTCGTCCTCTTTTTTCTTCTTTTCTTGGATTATGCCGATGAGTAATTCGGACGTCCAGAGGGTTCCTGATGTCCTGAAGAAAGGCATTGAAGCAGCTTTGGCTGTTCCAGAAATCGAAATGTCATGCCGATAAGTAATTCGGACGTCCAGAGGGCTCCTGATATCCTGAAGATCCTGCCAGACAAGTTTTACAAAGTGCACAGTGTAAAGTTAGCTACTCGGTCGAGACACTCGTCTAAATTTTGAAACTCTGAAGCTGAAACTTTCTATTATAACCCAAGATTAGCCAGCGGAAGAGTACAGTATTTTCTGAGACCGAAAACAACTGTCTTCTGAAGTAGGCCTACATGAAAACAATCGCAGAAGGTATGTTGGGGGACTAGACCGTGTCAATGAGAAGGATTACCCTCGGTTATGGAATAAAGAAGAGCTAGCAGAAGAGGAATGGATGAAGGGATTAATAAAACGCCATCCTGAACTATCCATAAGAAACCCAAGAGCCACAAGTTTATTCAAGGCTACTGGTTTCAACAAAATAAATATAGCAATGTTATTCGGCAACGGTTTTCGTCATTTTGGATCCATCTCACCTGAAACAATTTAGAACTTCGTTGAGACAGGAGTCTCGACAGTCCAAACACCAGGAAAGATAGTAGCTCGAAAAGGAATTAGGCAGATTGGGGATGCGACATCTGCAGAACTTGGCAGTCGTGTCATAATTTTTGTGACAGTCATCCGGACTGAGATTCATTAACCCCCAATAATGTTTTTAGGCATAGAACGCCGTATGGTGCAACGCCTGGGTCAATTGGTGGTTACTCTCCCTCCTTGTGGTCATTCGAAGAAACCTTCCTACTTTCTTGCTTAAATTTCATTAAATCTTGAAGCCCTCCAAATGAGAACATGTTCTGTTGTTGATGAACAACGATTAGACTCAACTCAGTATGGGAGCTCTCGATATGGCTCCTGATTTGGGCATTGTAACAGTCAAATCTCCCTCCCCTTCCTCCTACTTCCCATAAACTGCAGCCTCGTGATTGAACCGTTTATTCGACTATGAAGTCTATTTACAATAACTTTTTAAAAAATTATTTTATTATTTTTATTGTGGTGTGAAAACAGGGAAACAACGGAAAACCGTATTCAGGCTGCCGACAGTGGTGTTCGAACCCACTTTCTCCCCAATGCAAGCTGACAGCTAAGTGACACAAGCCACGTAGTCACTCGCTCAGTCAGTCAGAACTGTAGCTTCATGGATTATCCACCATCCAGGAAAATACTTTGACATTTATGGAGTGGGAGAAGTTATGGGGAAAGCCTGTCGACGTACATCGGCTCCTAGGAACATAATGAGTGGTTTCCGAATTCAAAATTGATTTCAGATATTTCAGATAGCGTGCTTGCCTCTTAACCGGAGGCCCCGGGTTCGATTCTCGGCCAGGACAGGGATTTTTACCTGAACCTGAGGGCTGGTTCGAGGTCTACTCAGCCTACGTGATTAGAATTGAGGAGCTATCTGACGGTGAGATAGCGACCCCGGTCTAGAAAGCCAAGAATAACGGCCGAGAGGATTCGTCGTGCTGACCACACGGCACCTCGTAATCTGCAGGCCTTCGGGCTGAACAGCGGTCGCTTGGTAGGCCAAGGCCCTTCAAGGGCTGTAGTGCCATGGGCTTAGGTTTGGTTTATTTCTCATCTGTATGAACTGTGTTCCAGGATATGTTTCACGGTACGTGACCACACTGTACCACGGAACACTTTACACATCGCTACAATTCCTTTTTTTATTCTTAATAGGCTGCAAGACAGAAAAATATGAAACGGAAGCTGTAAAGGAATATTGTTTTAAAAATTAAAATGATTCCGTAATACGGAGCCTCCGTGGCTCAGGCGGCAGCGCGCTGGCCTCTCACCGCTGGATACCGTGGTTCAAATCCCGGTCATTCCATGTGAGATTTGTGCTGGACAAAGCGGAGGTGCTGTTGGAGTCAGTTACTGAGCACGAGAGAATATCGAGTTAATTGTAGGTCTATAGACCCTAATTACTACCGTTTTTCGGGAGAAAATTCTTCTCTGACTTTCACGATTATTATTTCGATTTTATTTCATTTTATTTTTTAAAATTTCATTTTATGTTATTTTTGTATTCTTATTTATCTAGTCCTCCAAATAAATGCAGCTTCTGCATCATTTCAAATCTCTAAAAATGTGTACATTTCGAATTTCTGATTTTTCAGTGTGGAAGCAAAGACGACATCCTGTTTAAAACACATTTTTTTTCTCCGGGTACTGCGGTTTTCCCTGTCATCTTTCATTCCAGCAACACTCTCCATTAAGATTTCATTTCCTCTGTCAGTCATTTATCATTGCCTCAGAGGAGTGCGACAGGCTTCGGTAACCGGCACATTTCCTATCCTCGCCGCTAGATGGGGGCTTCATTCATTCCAGTCCTGGCGCGGTCGAATGACTGGAAAGAGGCTGTGGATTTTTCATTTTCATTTCATTTTTCCATGATGCAATAGGTCTAATAATAATAATAATAATAATAATAATAATAATAATACCGAGGAGTGTTAATAGGCATTAAGCCCACATCCTATATTCTATTTGAAACCAGTCTCAATTGTAGAATCGGGTCTATAGCCTTAAATAAATATTTAACATAAATTAATTAAGCAGTCTCAAATAAATAAATAAATAAATAAATAAATAAATAAATAAATAAACAGCACAACTATTATTTTAAGATTTATTGTGAAGTATGGTGATTGATTGATTGATTGATTGATTGATTGATTGATTGATTGATTGATTGATTGATTGATTGATTGATTGATTTTCCTTCTCACTGCATAGCGCCGTTGGTTGGACGCTCGCCTTTTACCCTCACTGCTGTGATTTCAAAACCCATTGTAATCGATTAGCGTTTAAGAACACTAAAATGCGAGGAACCCGTGTCAACAAATTTACTACTACGTTGTCCGGCTCCATGGCTAAATGGTTAGCGTGCTGGCCTTTGGTCACAGGCAGGGGTCCCGGGCTTGATTCCCGGCAGTGTCGGGAATTTTAACCATAGGCCTAATAGGTTAATTTCGCTGGTACGCGGGCTGGGTGTATGAGTAGTCTTCATCATCATTTCATCCTCATCACGACGCGCAGGTCGCCTACGGACGTCAAATCAAAAGACCTGCACCTGGCGAGCTGAACTTGTCCTCGAACACTCCCGGCACTAAAAGCCATACGCCGTATTCTTTTTTACTACTACGTTAAACAACAATCTGGCGTCACTAAAAATCGATAGGAGTTAAAAGATTATTATTATTATTATTATTATTATTATTATTATTATTATTATTATTATTATTATTATTATTATTATTATCATCATCATCTAGGGTAATTTTTTCATATATTGGACATCAATCTCAATACAATATACAATAGGCTATCTCCGAGTGGACAAGAGACAGATAAAGTGTCCATGCTGTTGGAGTCAATTACTGAGGACGAGAGAATATTTTAATTGTAGGCCTATAGACCTTAATTACTACCTTCTTTCTTTCGGTCAAATAATCTTCTCTAACTTTCACGATTATTATTTCGATTTTATTTTATTTCCTTTTTTAAAATTTTATTTATCTAGTCGTTCAAGTAAATTCAGCTTTTGCATCATATCAAATGCCTGAAAATGTATACTTTTCGAATTACTGATTTTTCAGTGTGGAAGCAAAGGTAGGCCTAAGACACCCTGTTTCAAAACCAATTTATAGGCTGCATCCTTTTGGAAACCTGGGAATGAGAAAAATATCCTGAATAACTTATTAATGTGTTGTCAATAATAATAATAATAATAATAATAATAATAATAATAATAATAATAATATGAACATAAGTTATATTTAGGTATAAAGAAAAATTGATGTCACTGATGGAAGCTAGGCTATTTATTTTGAAAACATAACACCTGGCTGGCTACTACGAGCTCCAAACTACTGAAAGATAAATCGTATTTTGTGAATGGTTCACAGTAAGCAAATAAATCCCTCTGTGGATCGGTGATGGAGTGTCAGCCTTCGATTCCCAACATCGCGAGTTTAAACTCGGCGGATGTTATCGGAATTTTGAAGGGTGGAAAGAAGTACATTCTACATCGAGAAATTTCACCGTTCAGGCAGTGCATTTATAGGCCAATACAAGTAATTAAGAATTAAGTAGAAATGTAGCCTACACACAGAAAAATGCATTTATTTCTGCTTCCCTCAATTTGCTTATAAAAGCCTAGACACTAATGAATGTACAGATCAGGAAGAATGCGTGGTAAAATAATAATAATAATAATAATAATAATAATAATAATAATAATAATAATAATAATAATAATAATAATAATAATAATAGACTAATAATAGACTAATAATAATAATAATTCTCCTTGTGCAATGCATAATTGAAGAGTGGAGGTCACAAACCATCTCCCCGTCGTACACCTGATCTTATTTCAAATGGCTTTAGAAGTTCTCCCAAAAAGTTTACTTTGGATGTTGTGTTTGTTAATGTTGCTTTAATGATTTCAATTGCTTTATTATGAAGTCAAAATTCTTTTAAAATATCAAATAGAATATTTCTATCAATTGAATCATAGGCCTTTTTAAAGTCTACAAAATTGATTACAAAGTTAGAGTTTTTGATCTTCCTCATAGCTATTATGTTCAAAGAAATCCAAATAAAATCATTACAGATAGTTTAGGATTTGCAGATGACATGGCGTTAATTACAGATTCGTTAGATAATGCTCAAGGACAAATGTGAGGATTAGAGAAACAAACTATCAAAATAGGATTACGAATATCATTTGAAAAAACAAAGTTCATGACAAACATCATTAATGCCCCTCAAAATATTAAAATTAACAATAACATAATATCTCGGACAGATTGCTTTAAATACCTGGGAGAATGGATAATATACAACACAAAAGAAAAGGTAGTTGTAGATATAAGAGTAAAAAATGAAAAGGATGTTTCATATGAGAAAAAATATAGGCCTATAGACTACAATAAAAATATCTATCCTGGAACTTGAGATTAAGACATTATCAAACAGTGGCCCGGCCAGAAATTTTATATGCAGAAGAAACTCTTAAACTTACAAGAGGTGGGAATCTTGGAAAATTAGTAAAAGTTAAAAGAAAACATTTGAGAAAAATACTGGGACCTACAAGAAGCTTTTTTTTCTTTTGCAATTTGCTTTACGTCGCACCGACACAGATACGTCTTACGGCGACGATGGACAGGAAAGGGCTAGGAGTTGGAAGGAAGCGGCCGTGGCCTTAATTAAGGTACAGCCCCAGCATTTGCCTGGTGTGAAAATGGAAAACCACGGAAAACCATCTTCAGGGCTGCCGACAGTGGGATCCTACAAGAAGCAACAATGCCGAATGTAGGCTACGATCGAACAGAGAGCCATATTTAAAAGTTGAAAAACTGACAACTGTAATGAGGAAAAGAAGACACCAGTTTTTGGCCACATTTATAGAATGAATAACAATAGACCAACTAAACAAATCTTAAACTTATTGAACAGTTACAAATCCAAGTCAACGTGATACAATGAAATGATTTCAGGGGAGAAAGAAAGTAACTACTGGAAGACAATGGACTCAAGAGGAAAAGGAACAACATTCTCAGGATATGATGGAAGTTTGGAAACGAAGAATTAAATGCAAAGGAATGTAACTAAAGTTGGTTTATCGTACCCTCAAAGGGGTTATTCGAATAATAATAATAATAATAATAATAATAATAATAATAATAATAATAATAATAATAATAATAATAATAATAATAATAATAATAATAATAATATTTCTCCTCCTTTTCTCCTTAAATTATCTCTAATTGGAGGTTGGTTACTATCTTGTCAATCATTTGTCTGTTCACTGCAGCTCGTAAAATAACAATTGACGAGCATCTTAGAAGGTCTTTAAGATTGTGTAGTCTACACAGTAGGGTAATAATAATAATAATAATAATAATAATAATAATAATAATAATAATAATAATAATAATAATAATAATAATAACAATAATAATAATAATACATGTAATGCGTCTAAACTGAACTATCGAACTGAAGCTACCCATCTACAATTGTTATAATTTTTTTTTTGCTAGTGGCTTTAGGTCGCACTGACACAGATAGGTCTTACGGCGACGATGGGATAGGAAAAGTCTTAGAAGTTGGAAGGAAGCAGCCATGGCCTTAATTAATGTACAACCCCATAAAGAAAACACTATTATGCTTATGCCACACCTCTTATTCGTAACACCAAGCCAAGGTATTGCAAACTAATACCGCCGGGGACGGAAAAGAACAAGAATTGACCATGCGAGTCTTGATAGGAAGGAAATGAGCGAAGTGGCATCTACATTTTAGTCAGTTAGTCTTGTAACCTACCTCTAGGACGGTAAGAAAATCTTTTGTTTTCAGTTTGTATTTATTTTCATAAAGGCTGAAGAGCTCCACTGAAATATTTAGTCTAAACATATTCCTATAATAATAATAATAATAATAATAATAATAATAATAATAATAATAAGAAGAAGAAGAAGAAGAAGAAGAAGAAGAAGAAGAAGAAGAAGAAGAAGTAGAAGAAGAAACTCATGTTTTGAAACTTGGACATTAGACTATGCAATTTGTTATAAGGAATTACGTACTGAAGATTTTGCAGAAAGTATCTGAAATACAATCAGAACATTGGAACAAAAGAGAAGGTCATTTATTTTAAAAACAATTTTTCCAGTAACTGGAACTGGAAATTAATCTTAACTTCACTCGCACTAAATGCGTGACGTCAATCTATTTAGGTCTCGCCTTTTCTACTTGTAAAACAGAGAGTTAATAACTGGCAGACTAAAAGAAAATTTCCCTTTCCATGACATATTATTCACATTGTGTATCCAGATGCTGGCTTTTACCTCGCATTTATCTTAGGAAAATGCCGAGATAGGCCTATATTTTTTCTTTCCCCCGAGGATTGTCTCAATGGCAGATTCTTGCAGTTACATACATACATGACTACAATAGTTCAATAACAGTAGTTAGAAGAACAGCAAGGAACAAATTAGAATAACTGAAAAAATGAAATGTCGTATGGCTTTTAGTTCCGGGATTTCCCAGGAAGAGTTCGGCTCACCAGGTGCATGTCTTTCTATTTGACTCCCGTAGACGACCTGCGCGTCGTGATGAGGATGAAATTATGATGAAGATAGCACTTACACCCAGCCCCCGTGCCACTGGAATTAACCAATTAAGGTTAAAATCCCAGACCCGGCCGGGAATCAAACCCGGGACCTTCTGAACCGAAGGCCAGCACGCTGACCGTTAGCCAACGAGTCGGACACAAATTAACTGAAGTCTACTCTTCAATGACCTTTCCTAAATAAAACAACAATTTCTGAAATCATACGAAAAATATATGAGATGTGGAAGTCGATGCTACAACGACAAGCTATTCGATACAAAATCTAGACCTATAACTTACAGACTTCATCATAATATCAATTAAATAATAGCCTACTTTTTATTTAATCTTGTGAGGTATGAGCAGAATTAGAAGCTACTTCCGAAGTATATTCTTGTGTCAAGGCAAAGCATGGTAAGAATATATATTTTAGTTGGCTGATTCACATTACGAACGATGACTCTTACTGCTTGCACAAAGAATTAATCTCTTCTCAACACACACTGATAAAATGAAACTGTGAAAAATATTTCCCAAACGCCATTGAAGAAAGAATGCGCTAGAAAGTATTGTTAACAATAACGATTATCAAATATACATTATTTTAATAATAATAATAATAATAATAATAATAATAATAATAATCTCATGTCCTTGATATAGGCCTACCAGTTAAGATTCCTCTCCATGCGAAGTCTGTAACTTTATGAATGGAGCAGGCAAGCAGGGAGGAATATCTAAATAATGAATAAAACAAAAGATACATGGAATGGATCAGCTGAGGCCAGCGTATTGTTGTGATCGCCCCACAGCCGAGCCTTAATAGGCTTCGCGCCCGCTGTCTGCCATCCTTGGCTCGTCTGTCGCGTGCTCCCAGTTGCTACCGGACTTGTGCTGCTGTAACCCCCTCCTAACTTTCTTCCATACCAGCTGGTAGAGAAGGCGGAGTCTCTGCTGGCCAATCAGATCGGTCTCACCGTGGCACGTCACGGCTGTGCTTACTGCCACTCAAACCTTGCCCCAACCAATCGCGGATTATGTAGAACGTGGTGTAGAACTTGGCGCTGGTGGGGAGTGTAGGGGTAATGTGAGAGAGGGGGAATGCGCCGGGCGTGTTAGAGGGAGAAGGAAGAATCCGTTATTATGAGTGAGTTAGAGTGAGAGGGGCAAGGAGAGGGGCACGAGAGGAGGGTTTGTGTATATGTGTGTGTGCAAGTGGTGTGAGGGGGGGTTTAGGCATTCAGGCCTTGGAAGCTTGGAAGTTGCTAGCCAGGATCGAGGCCTCAGTTTGAGGACCGTAGTGCGTTGTACCACATGCATAACGCATGAGTTTTTGGGGGACCCCCCTGATATTTTCTGTCTCTGTCTAAAGCATCTCCGTGTGTATGTGTGAGTGTGTTAGTGTTTTTACAAGTCTGAACAGTCCGGCGCCCGCGCCTGCCGCACCCCCTCCTCGGTGCTAGGGAAAAAGGGGGTAAACTCTCCTAGGGTAAAGTGTTTTTTTTATTTTCTCAAAAGAGGATAGTAAATGGCTACGACAACGTATATGCCCGCTAGTACGGGCATCTCTTCCGAGCTAGACGGTAGTGCTGTCGGTATGAACATAGTGAACGCCGCGGTAGGCGGGTATCATAGTAGTTCTCCGCGATCGGCGGCAGATGCAAGTAATGGTGAGATGAAATACTTGCCTCCCACGCAGCATCATCATCATCATCACCACCATCATCAAGTTCCTTCGTCACCGTCTCCAAATGGACACCCTGTGTCGCTGTCAGCTGCGGCTCACAATCCGTGGGTCAGCCTTCAACCTGGCTCAGGGGCAGATCCTTGGGCAGCGTCCATGGCAGGGATGCATTCACACCATGCACACCATCACCACCCTCACCAGACGTCAACAGTGGACATCAAGCCACCCCATCCAGCAGGTGAGGTGCCTGGCATGCACCACCCCCGAGCGCCACCACCACATCAACAAGGTGGCGGAGGAATGGCGTCGCCACATTCGTGGCATGCACCAGTCGTGTCTTCAGCACATTATATCTCAGCATCTTCAAACACTGGTGCTGGATCACCTCTGCAACACCACACGAGTCCGGCCGCCGCGTACCATGCAGCCATGAATGGTATGTTGGCGCACCACCACCAGGCAAGCCCCCAACTGCATCATTCACTAAGAGAGATGCAGAACCACAGTCCTTCACCGTTGCACCATCATCAACAACATCAGCACCCGGATGGCAGAGGAGACCCCTCAGGGGGTGAAGATGATACTCCTACATCAGACGATCTCGAAGCATTTGCCAAACAGTTTAAGCAGCGCAGGATAAAGCTTGGTTTTACACAAGCAGATGTTGGACTTGCTCTAGGAACTTTGTATGGTAACGTGTTCTCTCAGACGACAATTTGTAGGTTTGAGGCACTGCAGTTAAGCTTTAAAAATATGTGTAAACTGAAGCCATTACTACAGAAATGGTTAGAAGAAGCAGACTCCACAACAGGCTCTCCTACAAGTATTGATAAGATTGCAGCGCAGGGTAGGAAAAGGAAAAAGAGGACCAGTATCGAGGTATCTGTGAAGGGAGCTTTAGAACAACATTTCCACAAGCAACCAAAACCGTCAGCGCAAGAAATCTCAGCATTAGCAGACAGTTTGCAGTTAGAGAAGGAAGTGGTTAGAGTGTGGTTCTGTAACAGGAGACAAAAAGAGAAGAGAATGACGCCGCCAAATACGTTGGGTGGACCGGACAGCATGTTAGAAGGTGGACCACAAGGTATGCCAGGTGGACCCCCTCACGGCTTACATCAGGGGTACCACCATCAAGATATGCATGGTTCGCCCATGGGGCAACACTCACATTCCCATAGTCCACCTATGTTGTCTCCTCAATCCATGCCTACCCATCAGTCGTTAACAGCCCACTAACACATCAAGTATAAGTGAGATTTCCCGAACTACACACAAAACCCTGCTGCAACCTTTACCATGGAAAATCCTCTTCCTTCTCAGCAACCTCTGTATAAATACTTCCATCCCAACACGTCATTTTTCCTTCCAGAGATGTTCCTATCAGATTACAACCTACAGTTCGAAAATACGCCTTATCAGAAGCCTACAAGTTCAAATTTTCCTAATCCTTTTCCACATATGAAAAGTTCACCATCACCTCACAATATGCACCCATGGAATTAAATTTCGGAACTGTTTCACAAAGTGGCAACGGAATAATTTATACGGTACGCAAAATTGTGATGAAGCAGGAATAAAATACTTATCGCACAGTACAAGGTCGTGGCAGTGCACACAATATAAATTAAATACACCTGTTCAAGATGTGAATATATTAATTTGCCTATGAATGGAATCTTAATTTTAAATTCTACTAATCCTCAAGTGTGCTGAATGCAATAAATCCAGTGTATTTACATCATAATGCTTTTACATAAGAATACTAAGAAGGACGGTTGAAATGTGCTCACTCTTCGTAACAACTCGTGCTTTTGGAAATTATAGAAACAAACAAGGCATCAAGTGAAGTTTGTGTGATTTGTATTGCATAATTAATCAATTAATTACTATGCAGTAAAGGCGGCCATGTTTGAATTCATCATTGGAGGCGACTACAAAGTACGTAATTATGCAAAAGATGGATCTTGTTTTATTATTCAAAACATTCCATCGTTTCGAACTGGCACTTACCCTACCACAACATGCAGCTTCAAGGGGGACTGGAACTTAAGAAGAGTGACTGATCGGGATATTTATTCAACGTTACTCTACAAATAGCAATAGACTTTGACAACGTTTTGTGTGTAGTTCGGGAAACGTTAACTAACATTTATTCGTGTAAAATACAAGACTTTACTGAGTTGTAAATAGTTAATATATGGTCCGCAAATAATAATATTAAGAAAAGAAACGGTGACTAATTTCCTTCGAAGATGGGCGCTATGATGGACGTGATACAAAGAAAAACTGTGGCCGCGTTCGAATTTTTGAATTTGTACATACAACATTATGACGATGTATAGTGAAAGTGATGACAATTTTTGTAAAAAATATATAAATTAATAGTTGTAGTAAAATGCAAAGAAGACCTAATCTCTAGTTATTTCGTACACACACACACCATCGAGTTCTTCTTAGTGTTTTAGACCAACGAGTCGAGTGCGGACTATTGGTTTGTGTATCTATTATATTACTGAAACTGATTATAGTTACTGTATATTAACAACAAGTCAGAGAAGAAGGGACGTTTAGGAAAGTGTTCTGTGACTCTATTTGGACTTCATTCATTTGTAGAAGTCTACATAATGTATATTTCAATACAGAGACCATGTAATAGACACTTGCTACAAACAGCCAAGACATTATAGAGAAACGTAAATACTGAAGCATAAATAACAGGACATTGTATATACTAATTATTAATTACACCTTCCTGTATGTACGTGGGCAATATTTTAAGAAATTATGCCACACTTTTGTTTGTTTCTTTCCGTCTTCGTTACACTTTATCCAGCCAAGAAGGAAAGTAATCCATAAAGATGTGCGATGTTTAAATTTGAAATAGCAACGGGAGACTTTCATTTCGTCAGACTAAAACAATACACGATTCAGCAGGATATTATTGAACTTGAGATAGATAGCAATGTTGAAAATAAAAGTGGTTGTAACGTCAAGCTTTTTCCACTTCATACGAGAGGCTTGAATTTAGGACCTTAGAGCAGATTTATTAGTGAGAAATATATTCGAAGGACAGTTCCATTCAAAACAAACAACAGATGCCTAACCTACGCCTAGCTATCATTCTAGAATATTCCACTATGTTTATTTGTTTGAAGTTGAACTAATTCTTTCATTTCGACGGAGATGTTAAAGTGAGAACGTTCCTGTGACTCAGAAAAAACAAAGCTTTCCATAACTTAGCCGCTCGTGGACTTGGAGTTGAGACCGGGTAATACACAGCTACCTTGCCGATCAAGTCTTCCGCAGGTAGACGGCGACTTCATCAGCCGACAACCAGGAACTATTTAACGTGCAATTCGTCAACGTGAAGGAATCTTGCCCATCAAAACAAACGAGATCAATCCAGCACCACTCTCAGTTCATTATAAACTTCAGCAATCTTCCTCTCTTCAACTTCGCCCAGAACATCCCCCAAGATACTCTTCAGCACCCCGTCTTCGAGTGCAATCTCCATCATGTGATCTTCTAAGAGTTTCAAGGTAGGATCGATCCAGTGTTCAAACAAAATTTATTTCGCCAGAATTCAAATATGTTTAGAATGAAATAGAAGAATGTTTCTTTTGTTCAGTGAAAGCTATCTATTTCATTCCAATGATAATGTTAAATAATCCGACAAGACCGTGTGCAGTTTTAGTGATTCATGAATAAAGAGAAACTTTGAGAAACAGAGGAACGAGATAAAAAAGAACGATTTTTCAAAACAAGAAAACAAAAATGGATATACGTACATATAAATAGTGTCCTATTTGCACAGATTTTCATTTCATATTAACTAAATAAGATATTAATATTGCGAAATATTTTTTACTATACAGATATATTAAAATATATTTAAGCATAGATGGTATATATCAGAGTCTGTTTTCGTGCCGAATTTGAAAAATAACGAAACACATTCCATTGTTTGAAAAACGTAAACATATAATTGCACTATGAGACGGTATTTTGTTTTAGCCTTTTCTCTTAGAATAGCAGGAGTTATGTTTTCGTAGCTGAGATGTTTGTTACTTTATTATAAACTGTTTATTTTTAAACAGGTTTTGAACAATTCTATGATTACTGTGAAAACATAACCAACTGGATCATTTGATTAATTTATCACAGATTATACCGTTGCTTAAATATCTTCGTTCCAAAATTCGAACTCTTGCTATTTATTTCTTCAGTGCATGCTAGCATATGATATTAAACGCAAGAGAATTTGAAAAGTCATTCTTTTTCCAGCTATTTACACGGTAAAATTCTTAGATACTCAGGTTTCTCAAAAGTAGTCGTCAATTTGCATAGATTACCATGTCATAATGTTGTGTATTTTTTTCAAAATAACCTACTTTGTTTTCATTTTTTCCCCAGATATATTGATAAAATCCAAATTAAATGAGTATTTTGAGTATTTTCCAAAAAAAGTCGTCTTCTTGCAGTTAGAAGATCGTTCTCGAGCGTTAAAAGATAAAATTTCACCTATCATAGTGTATTTGATAGAAAACATTAATTGTTGTATACATAGACTAATACCTTAGTTCCTAGCATTTCATCATTCGGTGTAGGACTACGACCTATCTGTATGTGTAATTGCTGAACTTGTTGATGGCAGATTGTCTCACCTCAGTTCAATAACACTGCAAGCAGCGTAACATATCAAAATAGCATTCTGTTAATAAACAACATTCTATTTTTGTAGAATTATCGCTCAGCTCAGAGTTCTGCATGTCTATACTTTAACCTTCGAGCATGTCATACTTGCTTAGTAATTATTTAAGCAAAGATGTTTTTCTGTCCTCATAAGTTACGTACGTTTCACGAAGGAGAGAATTATTATTTAGACAGAAAGTTCACTAAATGCTCTAAAGTGAAATTTATGTTGAGAATAGAACCAAGTAGTCTAAGTATTAAATACCTCATACAGAACTTGGATATCCGTCAAACCACTTAAGTAGATAACTGGCTATTCCACTGTTATGTTACCATATTTTAAAATTGTAGATATCACCATTTCTTGTTCAAGTAGAGAGTTTTGATAAAATGCTCAAAATACAGGTCAGTGCGTATTATTACGTTATTTTATAATCGGAATATCCTATAAATAATAATTAATATATTTTCGTGAAATCTGTTTTGAGAAGCTAGAGTATGACTAAGACGATAATTCAGATTAATCGATCTCACCTTACAACAAGATGTATAAAATTACTAGTTCAGTTATTCATAAGGCAATAAGTTCAATCCGCTGAATTATATAATGTTAACGATTTGATGATCTCTGTGCTATTACTTTGTCGTGTTTGTATATAACGTTGCACATTACACTTAAATTAACTTATATTCTACCTTGTAATTCCTATCTTTCAGTAATACCCCTACTTTATGTGATTTTCCGGTGTTTTTCGTACTTTCCATCTTGCATTATATTCGGAAAACAATAAGAAAACCTTATGGTTGCGAACAGAACTAGTCCTTGGAAATATCCTGTTGAAGTGACTTTCAGGTATTTGTGTTAATAGTTAGTTTGTTATAAATATGGTTTAATTTCCGCTATAGTTTTATAGTATAAATATTTGCGAGCATTAGTTTTACGTTTCTTACGAGGAACATTGTATTTGAAGGTTAACAAAACATATTCTGAATTGAATGACGTGAAAATTATTTATATCAAAGCGATCCAGTTTACGGCAGTGTCCTTTATTATTTTTAAAATGTAATTTCATTTTTATAAGATGTTTTGAAACCACTATGTTAGAAACAATAGACTAATTGAGAATATTATTTTTTAAATATATGTTCCCTAAAGTTAACTGTGAGAAGGCAATGCGTTCGCATTCCGAAAGTGTCAATTTTTATCTCAACATTCCATTTATTTTGAAAGTCAGAATATATCTTGTATATAATTTAGAAAATATGAACTATAAATTCAGAACACAAATGTTTAATTCGATATAACTTTATTTAGGTTTCAATACTTCGTTTTCAAAACGAACATTCATGTATAATATTTGTTATCAATTTCACTGTTTTTAAATATTGTTTTGAAATACCTTTTTTCAAATATTGGATAAAATTACAGTCTAAGTCTATGATAATGAACAGTTTTTCTGTAAGTAGCCCGACGTATCCATCATTGTATACTGACCTTTCAAAGACAACATCACGTAATAAACTAATGACATGTGTTTTTGTCATATGAAGTAAAAGTATATCTACAGTTCTTTATCCACCCAAACGTCCGAAACCCTATATTTCCTTCAATAATATCTCACCATGCGTACGCTTCATAGTGCATTTATACAATACACATGGGTCTTGGGAACCTTTAAGTTATCGAATACCTTATATTCCAACACTAGAATTCGTGTTATTTTCTCACCACTAAATGCAGACTCAAACACAATGCTTTATGATTTTCTATTAGAGTTTATTTAAATATATTTTGTTAAATGAAGGAACGATAACTTGAGAGCGCTCAGGAATCATGATCGTATTAACTGCACTGTGATGCATTGTATAACATAATTTAATAAGATGAGTCTTGGATTATATTGGGCTCTTGTTCCAGAAAATTACTGAAGATCAGCTGAGGGCCTGAACTAATCTATTATTGTAACTTAAAAGTTCGAACTCAAGAAAAAAGCTCGTATGCAGCTGAATGTCATGAAGACGGTTGTTAATTAATATTATTGAAATAGTAAAACCATCATGATGTTCTGTTATAGAAAAGTGAGTTCAGATTTTTTGCCTCTTTTCTATGTGAATATTTTTAAAATGTTGATAAATTCACAGTGAACTACGGTAAACTAAGTTCAATTGCTCAATTTTCCATGATATTAAAAGTTGCAGCACCTGTTCTCTTAACCTCTCAGATTCAGTAGTCGACTTCTAATTATTGTTTAACATGACTTCAGAAAAATGCTTATACTTCTGAACGGCCCTACAGCATTTCTTAAATCAGTGAAACATAATGATATTTTAGAGTGATTATACCAGCTTGAACTAACGAAACAATCTGATCAGAAATAGAGATCTGTTTTTAAATTTTATAGTAATTTTAGGAGTATAGATCTTGTCAGATTGTATAGAAATATAAGATAATTTTTCTTAGGAACTTTTCTTTATCTCTAGAATGATACGAAATGATATTTGAACATAAACATTTCTGATTATCGTTTCTCAATTGAGTATGCTTTTTCGATGCTGGGTCGAATTATAATACCATTTGTCTAGTTCAGTTGCAAATTTGATTTATTTGCTAGAAAATGTTTATCAAATATTAAAAATTACTTGAAGAAATGAAAATAGATTAGATAGTTTTTCTAGTAGAGTACCGGTATATCAAAGTAAATATAAAATTATTCTGAGCTATTTCAGGCATATTAAAAGATTTTTTAAAACTATTTTGTGCAAAAACTGAGTGCTTTCAAATGTGACAGATTCATACTGTTTTCTTTCGCAGGTTTTCAAGATGTTTTTATTCAGAACCTTATTTACGGTCTGAAGTTTCCTACTAGTCATATTTTCTGCATACAAGGAGAATGTGTAGTATCAGTGGCATAGGTTTGAAAGGGATATTCTTCTTCTTTTACTACCGTTTTTCCCACCCCCGGGGTCGCGGGTGCGAACTGTGTCGCACATATGGATTTGGCCCAGTTTTACGGCCGAATACCCTTCCTGACGCCAACAGTATATGGAGGGACGTAATCACTATTGCGTGTTTCTGTAGTGGTTGATAGTGTAGTGTGCAGTGTGAATATGAAGAGGAAAGTGTTATGAGTCGGACAGGTTTGAAAGGGAAGTATTTCTTTCTAACAGGCTATTGATCACCCACATAAGCTCTAAATAATTATCAAACAGAATGCTCTATTAAAGGCTATAATGCCGGTTTATTGCTTCAATTGCTGATTTGAATTTAATTTAAACGATATAGGGTAAGAGAAGTAGAGGAATACCAAGGAGGCGATGGTTAGAATCAGTTGTTAACTGATGGAACGAAATGAGACCACAGAGTAGTTACAAACAGTGGTTAGTGGAAGCGTTTAGTTAATTCACAGAAGCTTGCAGACTGAACTCAATACCGTAATATATTAATGATCTTAATTAATGTTGCAGAGCTGTTTAGAGGTATCTTAAGTATTTCTGAAGTTGTGGCCGAGTACTTTTCCGCATCCATTGGTATAGTTCTATTGAATGTGTTACATTACGTTGGGATCTGTATATTTTAGAGTCTGAGGTTCGAATTCTGGCGCCGTTGACGTAAATTTTCCTGGCGGTTCCCATACTTGCTCCATATATAATCTGGGATAGTGTATCAGTTTCAGTCTTGGAGCACTTATCCTGATTATTGATTGAAAATAATCATGTTTACACTCTCAGTAATACAGATAGGTAAGTCTAAGTTTCACTCACACTCATGGGACTGGTGACAATGAACACCCTAGCCCTTGAATGAGGCAATAAAGATTGCCTCTAAAACAGATCATCTGAAAGCCTAAGTTTCAATATGACATAATACATAAGATAGTTACTTTTATGCTGGGAAGTTATGTCTTTCTCTCCGTGTGATTGCTTCTCCTTTTTTGTACCTTGGAATATCGCAGTGATAAGTGGTGTGTATTTAGGACCTCCGAAGCCAGATAACAAGTGTGTCTATTTATTGTTTACGAAAAGACTAGGAAAACAATAGACAGGGAGTTTGCCTCCTGGGCGACAGCCCTAAAAACTGATCAGTATTTATTTATTTATTTATTTATTTATTTATTTATTTATTTATTTATTTATTTATTTATTTACTTATTTATTTATTTATTTATTATCGTCTATAGTGTCTAGACTAGAGCATGTTGACGGTGAAGAAATCACCGCCGCCTTTATGCAGGGCTGAAGTTAGAATGGAAGACTACTTCTAGTATAAATGACAATTAAGTCTGCCTCGTTTCTCTTCTTACGACATGAGCTCCTGAGACTGAATTCATGTAGGCCTACTGTTGATCTTAATTCCTGTCTGAGTCAGGAATCGAGCCCAACGACGATGGGGACCATGCACAATTGCCATTTACTATTTTGTGACTTAGAAATCAGATTAACGTGTTGAGGCCTCAAAGGTCTGATTTTCTAGATATAAGGAGGTATGATATGAAGCTTGTCGTGTGGCAGTCCATTTATAATCCCATAATTCTGTAGTTACCTTGTAAATTAGCGAGGCATGTCCTTACCAGTATACGGCACATCACTGCGGTAACTTTTACTGTGTACTGCGGTTTGTAATGTCCGTATATTAATATCCCACAATTAGTAGCAGTATTTTGTATCCTGAATATCATACCCTCATCTAACATACGTGCTGACAGTGAAACATAGTCTACATAATATTAGTTAAGTAATCGTCGAGATCTTCACTGTTTTCCTAAGAAATGTTGACGCAAAAGATTCTTTACTATATTTATAGTAGATGTTTCCAACTTGTAAGAATCTAAATAATTTTCAACTTCTCCAAACAATTTTTGGGGTCGTCGGAACTCATTTTGGGTTTTGACCGAGGGTTTAACGCCGGTTGCTCTTCCTAAAGACACGTGATTCATCCGTTGAAGACTCGAACCGAGATCATGAACTTAAATGTGGAACGTTTTGAGTTGAGTCCCGAGCTGTAATCCTGGCACCACACTCCATCCCTTTTACTTGTAAACAATTATCGAATTCATAATAATTTCAAAAATATTTTATTATTTCTGGTGGTTACCACTAGAGGAAAATAATTTCATACGTTCATCAGCTGACTATTCGTTCTGTCGAATAGTTTAATTTCTGACCTGGCTATAACTTACTGGTGTTTGGAAATGTTGCATTCTCTTTGACTCATTTACAACGTTCATCGTCTATTAAAATCCTATGACATAAGGAGACGATGTGCTTGACTTCAGTCGAGTACTTAAACGGATGCATGCGTCTGAGAACTGGTCCATGTGAGTTTAGCTATTTGGAAGTAGAGGTAGTGTGACAAAAGTATACTGGAATATCCCCAAAAACTTTAGGAATGAGTACTATATAGGGAGAATTACAAAAGGCACAATCAAGGCCTCACTAATTATCCTCTACAATCACCTCTCTGCACAGCAACATCCACTCTAGAAAATTGTTGTTATTGATACAGGTCAAATAGACTGGAGTATCAGTAGGCTAAATTAAAAATGTATCGTGTTTGAGCAGTCTTATTCTTTATTATATAAAGGCCTAAATAATAATAATAATAATAATAATAATAATAATAATAATAATAATAATAAACATTTACAGTCTTCAAAATACAATGTGGTACCTTATAATATAATTCAATATTTAGCATAATTTTCGATAAAGGAAACGTGTATAGTTTTGCACCTAACCTGCATGGCACTACAGCCCTGAAAGGTCTTGGCCTACCAAGCGACCACTGCTCAGCCTGAAGGCCTGCAGATTACGAGGTGCCGTGTGGTCAGCACGACAAATCCTCTCGGCAGTTATCCTTGGCTTTCTAGACCGGGGTCTGGTTTAATTTTTTTTTTTTTCTATAACACTTAAAATTTGCTTTTGAGCAAATCTTCCTTCATAACTGAACTGTTCTAGTCATGGCAGGAATTTTATTTTTATTTTTTCTCATTATCAATGTTTATGTACATTTTTAAGTGAGGATTGTTATCCTTACTTATGGGCATGCAACTTACTTCAAGTGACCGTCAAAGTAATGTGTACTTGAAATGAACGATGTTGCTAGAAGTACATATTCGTGAAACAAATTCTTAGTTTGTTTGTCGCCCCCTTAGTCCCGTCGGGGTCGGGGATGAGGCGAGATAAATGTATATGGCAATTGTTTTACGGCCGGATACCCTTGCTGACACCAACCTCTATTGAGGAGGTAATGAAGATTAAATAAATGATGGTGAATGAATGTGAGTAAGAAAATGGAAGGAATCGGCTGTGGCCTATCCATAGGAAATATCTCGGCATTTTTTAGGAAGTGAAAATGGGAAACCACGGGAAATCTTTCTCAGGACAGCCGACGGTGGGGTTTGAATACACGCGTCTCCCGAATGCAGAGCTTGGTTCCATTGTCGTAGCGCTTTAACACGCGCGGCCGTTCCACTCGGTCATATGCTTAGCATGTAGGATGACAAATGCACAAGTCTATTAATATTTACTCCGCTGTGTACTGATTGAACAAAACACTGAAAGTCCGGCTTAGTAGAGCAGTTATGCCCATCTCCTGAGCTCAGGATTTCCGTACCGAATTTAACAGGTTTTAAGTCCGCGAGATCCATATTAATTTATTTACTGACGCATAAATAACACCTTTTCACTGAAAGCTTTGCACTCTGGTGTCCTTGAAGACTGTAAATGAAAATCCACAGCCTGTTTCCAGTCATTCTACCGTGTCAGGAATGGAATAAATGAAGCCCCATCTAGCGGCGAGGATAGGAATTGTTCCGTCTGCCGAAGCCTGTCGCACTCCTCTGGGGCAATGATTAATGAATGACAGATAAAATGAAATGAAATGATACTGGAGGGTGTTGCTGGACGAAAGGTGACAGGGAAAACTGGAGTACCGTGAGAAAAACCTGTCCCGCCTCCGCTTTGTCCAGCACAAATCTCACATGGAGTGACCGGGATTTGAACCACGGAACCCAGTGGTGAGAGGCCGGCGCGCCGCCGACAGAGCCACGGAGGCTCTACAAGACTGTAAATATTATTATTATTATTATTATTATTATTATTATTATTATTATTATTATTATTATTATTATTATTATTATTATTATATTAATAATAATTAATATCAATATTATAATTAATTAATATTAATTAATATATTATTATTAATAATAATAAAACCGAAGAAGTAAGTTACTTTTTAGGTAGGCCTACTTATAGTTCAAGAAATATGTTCAAAGTCATGTGATACATTATGGAATTTCGGCATAATTTAGGTAGATGATCAGTTTAAGATGAAGTACTTTGACTGTAGCCTTATTCACTTCAAGCTCCTAAAACTATATTTATAAATTTGGTGGAATATTAAATAAAGTTGTAATTTTATATAGGCCTATGCGTTTGTAAAATTGTAATGCGACTACGGCATTACACTGTGCGTAAAGTATACGCTATAGGCCTAGAGGACACCAAATAATTTCCATTGCACGTACAATGCTACGAAAGTTCTTAAAGTCACGAGTGGGCCTGCTAGGTAATCTTTTGAAGCGTTCTTGTAGCTAACTTGTATCATAATAGTCACAGAATTTTGCTCGTTTCTTCAGTAAGTTACAATGACGAAAGTAGTCGGTAACTACTGAGTTACATGAAACCTATTTCAGCACTTAATACCAGTAATACACAATTTACTATGAGTGATCGAAATATCAAGTTTTTAAATTTAATATTTTCTGAGGGATATTACTATTGCGGAGAAACTATAACAATAAAACGGAAAAGCTTAAGAAGTTAACTCATTTTACAATTAAAACTCTAATGAAAAGTTTATAAGTCTTTACGCGGAAATAATATATTGTTATATCTGGAAGAGGCTGCAGATTTCGGGGGACCAAAAGATATCCTGTTCGATCAATTTCAACATTTTTCTATAGAGTCGTTAGTTGTGCTAAGTAGGCCGTACGTCAAAGCAAGCAGTGTCAGAGAATCAGGATATCAACGTCGTAATCTACAGTGATTTTGAAGCAGTAGATTGAAGAAGATGTTTTTTTTTTATGTGTATCTGGAGTTAAAGTGGGCGGGTTTCATATCGTTGCTTCTCATATTTCATTAGCCAATTGAGGACGCCGTAAGCCCCGCGCAGACGCGTCGGGTGGCTCGAGCACTTCTCTCTAAAGTTGGCACTTCATTTCTGGCATTCTGGACAAGATAGGTAAATTTGAACTTGTACTTCTTGTTCATGTGCAGGAGTATATGAGTTCATGATAATTTTTTTTTCACAAACAGAGAAAAAGATAAATCACACCCTTGGATATAAACATGATCGCTCAGTACTGCTGACGTTAGAGCAATCACTAAAAGTAGGCGTAGGAAATAACAGCGTAGAGTTGTAAATCGTCGGCTTACATCTAAAACCTCGTATGTTACAATGCTCTTCCTACCCATTATATTCCTTAAGGCTGGTCACGCCTCCCAGTCATATATTTATATGCAGTCCATCAGAACCTTTTTCGTACTGTTCATTCTCCTGTGCTATTACGTAAAGGAAAATGGACCTTATCATACCGTATTGTAAGGATGTCGTTTTAATGGCGAATTTAAACACTCCTACAGTTTAATGTATTTAAGGTTCATTTTCCTTTACACGCCAGCATAGGAAAATGAACACAACGAAAATTGTTTTGTGACTGTACATCCATATGTGGCTGGGAGGCGTGACCAGTCTTAAGGCAGAAAATGGATAGGAAGTGCATGGGAGAAACGATGTTTTGGAAGTAAGCCATCGAAATGTACACTGAAGTTCCTGAAGTAGGCTACTACCAACCCTTAAATGCTCAGTGGATCATTTACTTCAAATATTATCTTTATCATTCCATAAGTAACGCATAATCATCAGAAATATATTTTTAAATATTGCCAATTCAAAGTCAAAATTTATAAGTTTTATACACAATATGCAAAGCGGCGCAATTAGCTACTGAGGCTAATACCACACTTCAGTCTTAGGAACTGTCCATGCTAATCAGCGCTCTGACACAAACAATATTTTAGTAGTGATTTTCCCTTCATTCTTTATATAAATATGCGTTTATGTCAACGCAGCACTTTTATATTCTATATGGGAAAGAACGCTCATAGTGAAGTAGTAGACAAACTTTATTTAAGGTACAGCCCCAGCATTTGCCTGGTGTGAAAATGGGAAACCACGGAAAACCATTGTCAGGGCTGGAATTTTATATCACTCTAGATAACTTAACAAGCGGCTAGATTTAACTCTTACATCCTCTTGACAACTAACATTAAAAAATTCATGCAAACGGAGATGGTTGGTTGCTACACTAGCAGTATCTAAGGAGTTTGTCTGCAAGGGATAAGTAAATGCACATTTTTCCAACATTATAAGGAGCAGAAATAATGGTACGCAATATCTTTGTTCACATGTGAGATTATCATTATTATATTATACATCCGACATTTTAAATTGTTTTCTGTATTGTAAGTTAGGAGGAAACTTGACTTTTAAAATCTGAATATTTTTATCTAGCCTATAAGTTAGCTCTCCTGATGAACTACAATACTTGTTAACCATCTCACACATTAGTAATATGCAAAGAGATTAACGTCTACCAAAAACGCAAAGATTTCGTTTATACGTTTACGTTATTCACTTTAAGGAAGACATATGTGAAAAAAGTTTGCTCATTTTAGATATAAATAAAATACAAGAGAACTGTTAACTGTAACGTATAGCAAATTCCTTTCTCCTATAAATAATAATAGAGATTTAACAGAGATTAATTCAACAAACCGTCCTACAAAATATTTATTCAGTATAAGTTAATGTAAAACATATAGGGAGTTCTGTTAGGATAACGATGAGGGAATATGGAAATCAGGAAACGTTTTTAGGTTTCGTAAACATTGTCGCACAACTGTTATCGTTTAAATATACAAGCATAAACGTCATGTAAGGTACAATGTTTTGTACTTCATTCCATAAGATTTTTGGGCAAGTATTTTTCTTGCTTACAAAGTTCAATCAATAAAAATATATCAGCGTTATTCTTATATCAATGTTATACTTCTTATGTGTCCGGCTCCATGGCTAAATGGTTAGCGTGCTAGCCTTTGCTGGCCCAGGGGTCCCGGGTTCGAGTCCCGGCAGGGTCGGGAATTTTAACCATAATTGGTTAATTTCACTGGCTCGGGGGCTGGGTGTAGAATATGTGTCGTCTTCATCATCATTTCATCCTCATCACGACGCGCAGGTCGCCTACGGTAGTCAAATCAAAAGACCTGCATCTGGCGAGCCGAACTTGTCCTCGGACACTCCCAGCACTAAAAAGCCATACGCCATTTTTTTTTTTTTTTTTTTTTTTTTACTTCTTATGTGTCTCTCGTCTTCTGAAATTCTTAAATTAATTATGATTAATTTTACTGTATTTGGTTGCATGATATTTAAATTACCAGAAGCTGAAGAGCAGTATACACCCATTGTTGTAGCGCTGGCGTTGAGTGAAATCAGACTGGGGACTTGTATCGTGCAGACATCTGAATTTCAAATGCAGAATAATTCCTGCGTATTTTCCCCGTTTTTCTTTCAAAATTTACTCCAAAATGTGGCTCAAATGTTACATAATTTCTAGATTATTCTCATTTCTTGTTTTAATAATGTTATTTGCTTTACGTTTCACTAACTACTTTCACGGTTTTCCGAGACACCGAGGTGCCGGAATTTAGTCCCGCGGAAGTTCTTTTACGTGCCAGCAAATCTACCGACACGAGGCTGACGTATTTGAGTACCTTCAAATACCATCGGACTGAGCCAGGATCGAACGTGCCAGGCTGGGGTCGGAAGGCCAGTGCCTCAACCGTCTGAGACACTCAGCCCGGTATTTCTTGTTTTTGTTAAGTAGATTTGCACATACTATCACAAAAATCACACAGCCAGACAATTTTAAAATTCATTTGTAGGCCTACATCAGGCTGATCACAAAGAACTTCTTGAACAATGTTGCAATATTTTGTACGACGGTTTGTTGAATTAATCTCTGTTAAATCTCTATTTATATTCTTTCAAATTTTGAACTTGTTCTGCAACTTGCTCCGACTTTTCAAAAGGTTAAAACTACTGAATGTTGTTGTTATTGATGATGATGATGATGATGATGATGATGATGATGATGATGATGATGCTTCCTTGAGGAATTTAAGATCAGGGATAACATATTCGATTTACATATTTGTAAGTGTACACGTTGTGTTGTACTGTATTATTGTGGTACAGATCCCAGAATATCAGTCCCTAAGTTAAAATACGACTAGAAACGGTACTCCGGATGTAAAGTAAGAGTATTGAACCAGCATATGAGGGGCGAATATGCAAAACAGATAAACAAAATCGATGACAATTCAGAGTCTAATCTATGTCAGTGGATATGTTTTTCATGCGAATAAAATTCCTGACCACTTGTGCGCTATCTGATGAATTTAGGATGCAAGATCTTTTAGGTGATGTGGAAAAGGTAAAAGTTGATGAAGATTTTGTTTTCCCCAGCTATGGGAGCATCTCTTCTTGGACTGAACATGTATTTCTGACAGGGAAGTCCAATGTAATGCTGTACTGAGGAAAAACATTTTTCCTCTTCAGAGAAGCTTCTTTATCTGTAAGTTAGTTTGAAGTACATCCTACGCTGTTCTTTGTTTAAAAATACTATAAAATAATTTAGTTCAAAAGGTTAATATGTTCACAAACCCCTTTATAGGATAAAATATTCTTAGCAGTCATGTCCATTCATTAGCATAGTTGTTTTTATTTGTTAACGATACATGATAGTTTGGAAGGAATTTTACGTTGTGATTTGCGTTTCATAAAACTTTTTACCCAGAAGCGATGAATAGGGTAGGGGACATATTACTATATGAGTATTTAGTCTTTCTCAAAGCGTTAATGTCAACGAATGTGTTTCTTAAGTGAGGATTAGGTATCGGGCCTATA
This sequence comes from Anabrus simplex, assembly GCF_040414725.1. Taxonomy (NCBI): domain Eukaryota; kingdom Metazoa; phylum Arthropoda; class Insecta; order Orthoptera; family Tettigoniidae; genus Anabrus; species Anabrus simplex. The sequence continues at coordinate 448,080,071 of NC_090265.1, forward strand.
TAAAAACTATCATACATAGCCTGTGTACTCAGTAGTCCCAGTACCTTAAATCTTCAGGAGTAACCACACCTATATTAATAGATATTAGGACACTTCAAGGTTTTCGCTTTCGTTTAGTGAAGTTCACAGTACTAAATTAAATAAATGTCTAGAATTTTTCTCTGTTCCCGAGTGGTGCCGTTTTAACATTTACGGTGCGATGTATTTATTGACATGTTTTATGCAACATGTATCAGCGAAGCACAGTAGTACCTTGCGAAACCCAATTGTGAAATCGTTGTCGTAATTATAACTGCAGTGTAAAGAAACATATTGTCAACATTCTGGAAATAGCCTACGCCAAATTTAAATTGCTTATGAGTTTATGATCCAATTCCTAGCATTAATCTGACAAGAATAAAGTTCAAAACATGTTTTTGGGACTGTCGGTGCAGATTACTAAATAACATACAGCTCTGAAAAGTGTAGTTTCGTGGTACAGACAAAGGAAGTGAAAAATTAAAATTAGAATTACCTTTCTGCCCAGAAATAAATAAACAGGTAAACAATGGTTGATTCGTGCTGAGCAGCGTACTTAACATTGATTACGCTGAGACTGGCAGTGGAAGATCAAGATAGCTATAGTTGGTATTACTAATATAATTCAGTAGTCTAATAGCTATATATACGTATTATTCCCGCAAACTAACAAGGATTAATGTCGCTCTTACTATAATACAACGATGTAGCCTATAGTATATGGTATTATTATGGCAATAGGCCTATTCAGTGTTGGCAAATTTCACAAATGCCAAAAAAGGACGCTTTTTCCTAAACTAAATTTATATTAGTTTGACAGTTAAATAAAATGATTTATGTGAATTTAAAAATTACTATGTTCTCAAAATAGTACAATTTAAATAAACAACATATCGTCGCTTCACCGGTAAAAGGTTGTAATCCACAAAGCTCTTCCTATCGATTATTCTCCTTAAGACTGGTCACGCCTCCCAGCCACATCAGAGCAATGTCCGTTGTGTTCGTTTTCCTATGCCGACGAGTAACCGAAAATGAACCTAACATGCATTATAAAATAGGAGTGCGTAAATACGTAATGCAAGCATACATTCGTATAGTACGGTACAGTAAGGTTAATTTTCCTTTACACATGGGCATAGGAAAATGAACACAACAAAATTTGTTCTGATGGACTGCATAACCATATGTGGCTGGGAGGCGTGACCAGTCTTAAGGAGAATAATCGATAGGAAGAGCTTTGTGGATTACAACCTTTTACCGGTGAAGCGACGATATGTTACAATAGATGACCAAGATATTAAAGTGATGTTAATTTTTATATGCGGGATTTGAAGAGGGACGCTGGAATTTTACATAGAAATCCGGACTTGTCTCACTAAATGGGGACGTCTGACAACCCTAGTAGTAGTTCATTGTTGGCTGGCTCAATAGCGTTGTTGATAAACACTCTTGCGTTTAAGTTGGTGGGATCAAATCTCTTTATAGGGTGCTGTTGGCTAAAAATATGCAAATGTTAATAGAAATACTGGCTCGTTGAAGAATCCCGTTTGTGGGCAAAATTCCAATGCTCCGATATTTCTTAAAACTATACCAGTGGAAGGTACGTTAAATACATGTTATTATTATTATTATATTCACAATATTTCAGGTTTCAATTGTCTACCACTTTGGTACTAGATGCAAGGAAGAACCATTACGTATTCTACGTATAAACTACGTATAAGCTAATTAGAAACAACTTCTACGGATGATTCAGCTCAGTGGTAGAATGTCACCCTCCAGATCCTATGATCGCGGGTCCGAACCAGGCAGAGGAAGTCGGTTTTTTAATGTCCGTTCGACACTCCGTAGTGTAGGACGTCGCCATGTACAAGATCTCTGGTGAAACATTCTGTGTCAAATAAGATTAATTAAATCTCAGCCATGGAACGCCCAAGATAAATCTGGTTTACTCTGGTAGAGTAAAATAGAATGTCGAAATTGATGCACAGGCAATCGAAATTGCGTCAAATAAAAATGTTTGCACATAGTAGCTGAAGCCATATTATTATTATTATTATTATTATTATTATTATTATTATTATTATTATTATTATTATTATTGCTGATAATTCAAGTGCTGAAGTCTTTCGGTATATATGATGTCTCCAAGAACTTCCGGACGATGTGGTAGGTGGCTAAGAAGACAATGTCTTTGAAATACGGCCGCTACGGGTTATTACTATCTTCAAAGATAACTTTCTCGTTTCTCTACATAGTTTTAATGTATATTATTTTTTACATCGTTATGCCCTACTCAGGAGCACGGTTGAACTTGCTTAGCTGATGTGTTGGCTTTCTTTTCCTCCCAAAATCTCTTCATCCTCTCGCTGAGCTTCTTCCTTCGTTCGTCTGTCCAAGTTATAGTAGCTCTGGTGTTGGGTTTGTCTTCAAAGTGGTGATTGTCGATTTTGGTTCTGAATTTACATCTGTCATGTACAATGTCTTCTGAGATGTTGATTTCCTAGAGATCTGTTTCAATTTCACGAAGCCAGCTGTTCTTGGTTTTTAATGAAAGGGCCAGGTTGAAAATTCTTTTAGTTAGCCTGTTAGTGTTCATTCTGATAATGTGTCCATAAAATTTCAATCGTCTTTTCCGAAGAGTGTGAGAATTTTTTTCAGAATGACAATATATCTCCTGGGATGATTTTTTTCTCCATATTCCATCTATAGGCCTACAAACTGGGCCAAAAATTTTTCGTAACATTTTCCTTTCTTGTTTCTCAATGTCTTTGGTTAAAGATCCACCACCAATGATTAAGGTTTCTGAGGCATATAACGCTTCAGGTTTGATCACTGTATTATAGTGTCTAAGTTTTGCATTCCGAGATATTGATTTTTTATTATACCTGTTCCAAGTGATCCTGTATGCTTTCTGTAATTTGGAAATTCTTTCTTTATTTGCTTCGTGGTTTAAACCAGAGAGCTGAATAATTTCTCCCAAATATTATTATTATTATTATTATTATTATTATTATTATTATTATTATTATTATTATTATGTCCGGCTCCATGGCTAAATGGTTAGCGTGCTGGCCTCTGGTCACAGGGGTCTCGGGTTCGATTCCCGGAAGGGTCGGGAATTTTAACCATCATTGGTTAGTTTCGCTAGCACGGGGGCTGGGTGTATGTATCGTCTTCATCATCATTTCATCTTCATCACGACACGCAGGTCGCCTACGGGAGTCATATCAAAAGACCTGCACCTGGCGAGCCGGGCACTCGGGCACTAAAAAGCCATACGCCATTTCATTATTATTATTATTATTATTATTATTATTATTATTATTATTATTATTATTATTATTATTATTATTATTATTATAGTGTATGGCCTGTTCCTTTGTTTCTAAATTAAGCCTCAGTGAATAACAGCGATTACTCGTTATAGAATTCTAATTAATTCGTAAGTATGGGTGGTTGATTGTGGCTGTGGGGTGGGCACGCGTGCTGCAGAAGGGTCGCCCTACAACATCACCGAGTACAGTCTAATGACGTATTAGTGTGGAACACAGTCGCTTATTAGACAGATCTTATATGCAATCACAATGATCTATCATCATTAGGGCCGAAAACATTGGTGAATAACGACAAAGACATGGAAGCGTCTTTTTGCAGTTATGATTCTTGATGTTATTAAAAATATTTGTTTTCGTGTTAACCGCGATATTATAAAATTTATATTATATGATATTATTGCAGTATGTTGAAGTGAACCTCCATGCCGTGATAGCTGACGGAGTGTTTTTGATTCGTCATTTGTTTAGTTTATTCAAGTTCCTTGTCAATCAAAGGCATTCAAAGTCAGGCAGACTCGCATGCTGCGCTAGTGTACTCTCGTCATATTGGAGCGGGTTCAGTTGTATATTGTTTGTACTTAGTTACTACTGTTACGTGAGCGCGGTGAATCACACACGAATGTGAGTAGCAGTTCTCGAATTAAAAGGTACAGCTTCCGCCATTTCGTGACTTATTTTCTTCGTTCAGTCCTCAAAAATGTGCGCCAAAACAGAAACATTATTTCGTAGGAAATGATTAGAGTTACGAACAAAAGTTCGTATACACTTCTTTCTGGCAAATCGAATTTCATGTACTTCAGGTGCGTTCCATTGCTCAATATGACTAACTGTTTAGGCAGCGTATTCAATTTTAAGGGTCCCAAACGGACGTTTTTCTCTGAATTGCTTCACATTTTCTGCATAGTCCACTTAAACGATAGATTGATAGTAGGCAGCCTGTGGGTTAACCAACTTAATCCTGCCAAATTCGAGCTCCAGCAGTCAAGTAGCTTTTACGCGAAATAATGTCGGCAAGCAAACATACAAATTTTGAGATTTATTATTGCTGTCATTTTTTCTTTAAATCACGGTTCTCACGGGGACCCATTGATATCCATAGCCTATGTCACACGGAATGATATTATTCTTCAAACGGTGAAAGAAATTTCAATATCAGCCCAGTAGTTTTTGTGATTACCTGCTACATGTAAGCAAACTCACAGACTCCCTTCACTGTACATATTCTTATAGATTACTGATTAGAGTTACGAAGAAATTTCATATACACATTTTTCTGGCAAATCGAATTTTAAGTTCACTGCTCTGCTCCAATATTTTACATGACTAACCGTTCAGGCAGCTTATTCACTTGTAAGTGTCCCAGGCGTAGCTATGTTTTCCTCTGACTTCATTTACATTTTCTTTCGCTGCATGGCCGGCTCAAGAGGAGTGTGACAGTAAAACACGGAAAAGCAACTTTTCCTGGAGTATTACTAAAATTACTAATTAAATTTCTAAATTTAACTGAAATACAATAACTTTTCTAACAAATAGATTTTAAGTACACTCGCTGACTCCATTATTTAATCGGACTAACCGTTTAGGCAGGGTGTTCTGAATTTGTCCTTGATTTAATTCGATGTCACTTCTTTCATTATCAGCCCAATAAATGTACAGAGCTAATAAAAATTGGGTGCATTTTAATGAATAAGTTCTTCGCAAGTACACTTTTCTCAGAAAAAATAAATTGAATACACGGAAACGTTTGTTGTGGGTATGCAAATGATAGGTGATATACAGCGTAAAAATAATTAAAGTTAATACATTATTAAATGAGATGTACATGAAATACCACACGCTCATCGTTTCTTAAGTCCAACTCGTTGGCTGAGTGGTCACCGTACTGGTCTTCGGTTCAGAGGGTCCCGGGTTCGATCCCGGCCAGGTCGGTTATTTTAACCTTCAGTGGTTAATTACAATGGCTTGGGGGCTGGGTATTTGTACTGTCCCCAACATCCCTGACACTCACGCAACTCACACAGTACTATCCTCCACCACAATAATACGCAGTTACCAACACATGGCAGATGCCGCCCACCCTCATCGGAGGGTCTGCCTTACAAGGGCTGCACTCTACTAGAAATAGCCACACGAAATTATTATTATTATTATTATTATTATTATTATTATTATTATTATTATTATTATTATTATTATTATTATTATTATTATTATTATTATTATTATCATCGTTTCTTACGCGACTATACCTGCCGGTATCTTTTGGTACGCCCTCGTGGCTATCAACAAAGTTCGTCAAGATATATTATGTCATGGGAAAGTTTTTTTTACTGTCTTCGATAGGGAAGAGTCGGTTGAATCTTCTTAATTCGGTGTAATAACAGTTGAATTTTTATCTGTTTTAAAGTTGTTTACTGATTGTGACTGATGGTGAAGACTTTATTGAATTGCCCATGGCTTGTTTATAAGCATCCTTCACGATCCATAATTAAATACAACTATTAAAAAATTTTAAGTGGCAGATCACTGCAACTAGTAATCACTTTTAAAAACTGTTTGCTGTATATATTTTATATTGGAAAACTGTGCTACTGGTTTTTTAACATTTGGAGCCGAAAGTTACATACATGTTATCATTCAGACACAATTTATAGATGCTGAGTTTATTGTGGAAATTTTCCTCAAATTTAACCGTGTAAGGGAATAATCAAGATATAGATACAAACACAATTCTAAATACTGAATTACGATGAGTCTCCATGGTGTATCTTGTACTAATGATTTCATATCCTGTCGTTTTAAATCTTAAGAAGATCTGGAAATCATAAATATAATTGAGTTTGTGTCGATCATACAAGCAGTTTCTTTTAGTCATTTCCCTACATAGTTAACGTCCAAATCCAAAGCAAACTGTGTGGGTGAATGACAATTGTCATGGTGTAAAATCATGGCCTGAGTCTAAGTCCGAGTTCATACATACTTTCCGAGAGAGAAAAAAACAGTTTCTCTGCGTAAGTAAAATTTAATTCTCGTCATCTTCAGCGCCAAAATTCTCAGATATTTGACATCTTTGTACATCACAAAGGGAGTCATAATGAACCGAAATAATAGCAAAGCAAAGTCACCTCCGTACAAGCCATGAAGGGCCTTGGAGGAGTGGAAGATAAAGGCTTCCACTATTGTTAACCTCGGCACGTGATGGGGTAGAGTGGTTAGCTCTAAGCCCAGCCGCCTTTGCCCTCAGGAATTAACCTGGTACTCATTTTTGGTGTAGGCTGAGTGAACCTCAGGGCCGTATGCACCTCCGAAGTGGAAATCTCGTTTCTTAAATTTTACGACTTCCTGACGGGGATTCGAACCCACGTCCTTCCTGACGAACCGAGCACGACTTAACCGCCTCGGCCAGGCAGCCCCTGGACAGAAATAATAACGCAGTAAAATTTCACTTCGTCTGTACTCTTCATTAATTTTTATAGGTTACAGTACAAGGCCTGAGATATCTTTTGTACCCCTGCACCAATCCTAATTTAAGTATGATTTCGTTCGTTCTCAATCAAGCTATGTGAATACAAGGATGATCCTCATTTCAGGACTTATGACACCCTTTATAAATTTTTTGTGTCGCTCCGCCACACTTGTTATGGATACGATGGCGTAGGAAAGGGCGTGGACTGGGTAGGAATTGACCTTGACTGTAATGAAGGTGCAGCCCAGCATTGCCACGTGTGAAAATGGGAAACCACTGAAAACCATCTTCCTGGCTGATGACAGCAGGGTTCGAATCCACAATCTCCCGAATGCAAACAGACAGGTATGTGATCCGAACCACTTAATCAACTCGCTCGGTTATGAAATCTTTACCAACAGAATTCCTTCAATAAGTCTTCATACATTACTCACACTTTTCTGTCTGGTGTGAAACTGAAAACGTTCTTCTAAATTCAAAGTAACAATGGACACCATGGCAACGTTCTTCTATTTCCAGTTTCATAAACAACATCTGTGTAGTGCTCCCTCGTAAGGTAACTCACAGGGAGTCTGTGGTCCACCCAACTTCTCGAACAGGATTCTTCCCGAGAAACAAGTCTTCACTTAGTTCATAGGTCTGTCCTTTTTAAAAAGTTTTCATTCAAGTTCTCTTGAAATCTTTGAACATTTATTTCATCTATGGGTTGTCTGAAGGGCATTGAGTTAAGCCTGCTGGGAGGTAGCCATACCGGAATTAGAACAAGGAAATAACGTTAAAATAGAAATAATTTCTTCACTGGTTTGGGCTTTAACAGCTCGGCTAATCATAAAGGCTCAGTAACGTTTACTCTATACCTCCACGTATTATTATTATTATTATTATTATTATTATTATTATTATTATTATTATTATTATTATTATTATTATTATTATTATTGTACAGACTGGAAGAAAGGTTGAAAAAACGTAAAGAGCGTTTTAAATTTGTACGAAGGCGAATCGAAATATAAAAATATTGCTCTTTTACTAAGATATGCCGGGCCGGAGCAGTTCAGATGTTAAAACTACACATTGCGAGCTCAAATTGACGGGTTCAATCCCAGCTCAGTCCGGTGGTATTTGAAGGCGTTGAAATACGTTATGCTTATGTCAGTAGATTTACTGGCACGTGAAAGAACTCTTGCGGGACAAACTTTAGGCATCTTGGTGTCTCCAAAACCGCAAAATTGATTGGAGGGACGTAAAATTATTATTATTATTATTATTATTATTATTATTATTATTATTATTATTATTATTATCATCATCATTTAAGAAAACAAAAATATGTGCAGCTGGTAATATCCATATTAGACTCTGTTTTCAACGAAATTGTCCCTGGGATTTCTTGATTTGACATCTTTATTTCAAAATTCTAGATGAAAGTCCTATTGGTAGTTATCTCCTCCACCTGAATGCTGTGGTTTATGAAAACATATAACTACGTTCAATTGAAGTACAGTTTTTTTTAAATAGTTTAATTAGCAAATCAACAAATTTCCCCAATATCACTGCGTAGAAGCGGTGAAAGGATATTATCTCTAAAATCTTGAACTCTGACATAATTCACTACACTGTAAGATCGGTCTAATGATATTTCTGTCAGTGTGCGTCCTAAACTTCTCGTTGACGCCTGAACTCTTGCTAATTGCAGCAGTGCCGGAAGTTACAGTGTCCATAGGGGAATTGCGTTCTGCCGGTTGATACCAATCGGTTTCCACATGTGAACCGTAATCACATACACATCTAACATTGTCTGTTATCCTATCGCCCTTTCATGCGTGCTGGCGTCTCCAAATAACCACTGCAGCAGAACTTCCGATAGGCTTTATCTGTCCTATTATCTCAAGCCTAACAAGGATGAATTTAACAAGCGTATTATAACTCTTCTGATAGGGGCAAAAGATCCACGTGGGTCGACGCCCCGAACAAATAGCATTTTAAAAAACTCTTCTGATTCACGAACGGAATCAATCCCTTATCATATTTAGGCCTATACCACAGTGCTACAACCCCGATGGGTCTTAGCCTACGAAGTGACCGCTGTTCAACCCGATGTCCTGCAGATTATGATGTGGTGTGTGGTCAGCGCGAATAATACTCTTGGTTGTTATTCATAGCATTCTAGACCGGGGTCGCTATCTCATTGTCAGATATATCCTCAATTATTCTCAGGTAGGCTGAGTCGACCTCGAACCAGATAAAAATGCATGACCTGGCCGGGAATCGAACCCTGGGCCTCCCATCAGGAGGCATGCTCGCTGCTCCAAGACATAAGGATCGGCTGGATAGGTAATGCTATCAAAAATTCGCAGTGAATGATTTATTTCAAGGTTTTTAAATAATGATTCTCTTTTAATTTCTTTCTCTCTTTTCCTCCTTTCTAGGTAATGAGAAATATAGACATTTTTCACAGGTACATCTACCAATATCATTCCCACTGTAACTTTTATCACACCAAACAAATTACGGCTGAGATTCAAACATGAGAATGTCTTGTGATCCCTGCTAAAAGCAATAATATCGATCAAGTTGTGAACTTATTACTTTGCAAATTACCTGAATCTTCTTCAATCGAAGCCTTTCACATCATCATAGTAGCCGGTAAAATAAATGTATTTAGACTAAATCTGTTGATCGTAGTCAGTTATTCCTGACTCGATACCCCCTTTAAGACATTTCTAGAATCGAAAAAAAAAGTTTTGTTCCGAGATCGTCTTGAAAATTCTTGGAACTGAATGTAAGAAAGCAGTCTTTGGAGAGTACCTAATGGAACTCAACATCACCTACGTTTCAGGTACCAGAGCCCGGATTTTGATGATCTAATAATTGCAAAAGATGAAAATGAAAGTACCTCCAGAATAACTTAAATTAGCAAAACATGACCCATAAACACGAAAAAATATTTTACAAAAAATAGTAAAAATATATTGTATATTAGGTGCTGCCTGGCAGAGGCGGTAAAGGGGTGCTCGGTTCGCCCCGAAGGAGGTGGGTTCGAATCCCCGTCAGGAAGTCGTAAAATTTAAGAAACGAGATTTCCACTTTCGGAGGTGCTTATGGCCCTGAAGTTCACTCAGCCTACACCAAAAATGAGTACCAGCTTAATTCCTGGGGGCAAAGGCGGCCGGGCGTAGAGCTAACCACTCTACCCCATCACGTGCCGAGGTTAACAATGGTGGAGCCTTTACCTTCTACTCCTCCAAGGGCCTTCATGGCCTGTGCGGAGGTGACTTTGCTTTGCTATATTGTACATTGTCAACATTAAATTACATTATTATACATTGCCAACATTTGTGAAGGGTGATGCCGGCATGTAACAGATCTCTGGCGGCACATGTAGTGTTTTTAACTGCCAAAATGTCCTGTGCCATGGCTAAATGTTAGCATTTGTATCTATGGTTCAAGGGGTCCCGGACGGATAAGGGATTTTAATTTTCATTGGTCAGTTCCCCTGGTTCGGAGGCAAGGTGTTTGTGCCGTCTTTAGCGTTATAATTCATCTTGGGCAGGTCCCCCATCCTCACAGATGCGCAAGTCGCCAATATGGTGTGAACTCAAAATATCTGCACCAGGCCTCTCAGTGAATACACGAAATTCACTTCATGATATCGCATAATAGAGAAAAAGACATAAAGTAAGAAATTAATAAAATGAATAGCCGAAAGTGACCAAGTAATTGCGCGATATTTTTAATGGCAAAGAATGACGAGATAATAATTTAAGAAATACGTACACATTTCTGTAATCTGGGGGTATGATACTGATATTGATTTATGTGTAAGTTAGGCACTGCTAATGTGCATCATGGATATGAGATCACCTGGACAGTAGTAATACATGATTCATTAGATCGAAATGGTGGTCGACTTCATAAATTTACATTCTTCTTCATTAATACGAAACTTATCGAAATCTTGGAATTTTTAAGCTAGTATACCCTACAGCATTCAAATTAGAGCCATAGAGGAGGGTGCTGACCTAGCTATCATTCTCATTCCATCCGAACTGAGCAGGGATAGAGAGAAAATGTACAACTACTAAGTCCTCTATTTACAGGAACTGTATTATTGTAGCAAAAGCACAAATAGAGTAGTTTATCTAAGTCAGAACACGCAGTCTACCCAGGATACTTTTGATTAGAGAATTTAATGCAGTGTTTACTCGCTTGTACGATCATATTTCATATTATACGCCCTACAGTACCGTAGTTACATTCAATCTATCTCCTAATCTTTTCATGTTTGAGCACGAATATACTGGTTATTTCCACGCAGAGTAAAATAATCTTATGAATATACTGAATCATTGGTAGAGTGACGTGAAAAATAAGTACCTACTGAGATAATATCTTGGAAGGGATAAGAGAGTGATTATTATTATTATTATTATTATTATTATTATTATTATTATTATTATTATTATTATTATTATTCCAGCTCCTTTGTGGATCAGTGGTAGAAATCAGTACCGGGCAGGGATAATCGGATTTTTTAAGGGGTATGCCGGCATATAAAAGATCTCTGGTAGCACATACAGTTTTTTTAGCATACAAAATGTCCTGCTCCATGGCTAAATGGTTAGCAATCTTATCTATGGTCCAATGGGTCTCGAATTTTCGATTTCCGGCTGGGTAGGGGATTTTAACATTCATTGGTAAATTCCCCTGCCTCGGGAGCTGGATGTTTGTGCCGTCTTTAGCATTAGGTAGGGCCCCATATTCACAGACGCGCAGGTCGCCTATATGGCGTCAGGCCTCTCCGGGTGCCGCACGCCATTATTAAATTATTATTAGGTGAGAGAATTGACAAAAACTGAACGGTGGATCCCCCAACAGAGTTCCAATAACTCTGTAATTTGTAAAGTAAAACGGAACGTCGAAATTGACACGAAGGCATTATAAATTGCGTCAACTAAAGCTATCTGCAAGACGGCACCCGAGACCATACGATTACGATTATTATTATTATTATTATTATTATTATTATTATTATTATTATTATTATTATTATTATTATTATTATTATTATTATTATTACACAAATATATAATTGGACTAGTAGTAGGCCTACTGTATTATCTTAATAAACACTACCGTAGTATTTCATGCATCCAATTGATTATATTATCCTCACTTGACAACAGTAATCGTTGGATTTTGTTTCCTAACATAAGGTTTGTAATTCCCTCTTGTGCATTATATCCATTTTCTATTAACTATTATGTCCAACTCGTTGGCTGAATGGTCAGCGTACTGGCCTTCGGTTCAGGGGGTCCCGGGCCGGGTTCGAGTCCCGGCCGGGTCGGGGATTTTAACCTTCATTGGTTAATTACAATGGCCCGGGAGCTGGGTGTTTGTGCTGTCCCCAACATCCCTGCAATTCACACACTACACATAACACTATCCTCCACCACAATAACACGCATTTACCTACGCATGGCAGATGCCACCCACCCTCATCGGAGGGTCAGCCTTACAAGGGCTGCACTCGGCTAGAAATAGCCACACGAAATTAAATTAATTATTAACTATTGTTCTTTTACTATTGTTTAAGTATTTTTGAATGGTGGAGGTGTCGTTAGATAATAGAAAACAACGCACATATTATAAATGACAACAAATTTGTACTGTACGTACAAACATGATAACATTGGAGAAGATAGACGATGACCAAAGTTCCGTTCTAGGAACTTCTTAAAACTGAACACTAACTTTATTACATTTTGAGATGGCGTAGCCCATCATCTGAAGAGAAAAAAAGTATCGAATCGATTTAGGGCCTATACATGTTAGTGTATCATTATGGATAAAATAAGACACATACAATTACCATAGCCTATCTCACTGAAGTACCATACTGTATAGACTGTCGATGGATAGGAAAATACTGTACCTAGAGTTGGCACGTGGATTAGGAATGTTCAGAAACTGTAAGAAATTGTAATTGTTGATTATGTCATGAATAATTAAGTACAGAAATTACATTACCTTCTAGAACACTTATATACTCTTGACTTGATAGAGTGAATCTTACAAATTATATCGAATGGTACCCGCATTTAACGAATTATTGGTAGTCTCTGGCAACCTTCGTATTCACATTCAGCGTAAATGAATACCGTCATGTTACGCTTCCTACGGTGTGTTTCATTTCACAGTTCGTTCACTCATTTCAAAGAAGTGATATTCTCATCATTTCGTTGTTCGCTCGTTCCAAGCCGAACAATCTCTCCACTCATTAACATTGTCCAAGACAATGCACTTCTACCTATTGTTTGTGATAGCGATGAAGAAAGTGGGTAATCATAGGTTCTAAATCCCAGCTATACACCAGAATACGTTTCGTAGGTTAAATAATTAATTCAGTCCTGGAGATGACCACCAAGACTGTGATTTAAAACATTATAATCATGTATTATTGCCTGGATTCATCAGTCAGTGAACTCCGTTAGTAGACGTAATATTGACGAGTATTTAACAAGTAATGCAGAAAATGTTTATAAAAATAATTTCCTGAGAGGACTTCCGAATTTCTTGGGAACTCAAAACATAACCCCTCATAAGTCTACGTATGTCATAAAAAACTGTCCCAAAACCAAGTTATTTAATCAAATAACTCAGAAAAAAGCTATAAGCCATCCATGCCAGGCTGAGTAACTCAGACGGTAAGGCGTCAGTCATTTGAGATCAAGTTAGGGACATTCAATCCGGTGGTATTTAAACATGCTCAAATAACTCAGCCTGGAGTCTTCATATTATCATCACGTAAAATAATTCCTACGGGATAGAATTCTGGTGTTTTCGTCTTTGAGAACCATATAAGTAGTTAGTGGGGTTTGTGCAGGTATTTTAATCCGAAGCCTATGTACAATTTCGATCAACCAAATGTCAAAGAAACAGGAACTTTACTAGGCGTACTATTGCTTTGTTTTAATTAATTTTGTCGGATAAACACGAAATGTGTCACTAGATAAGCGTTACATTCCGAAATTGTACGACACTGAGCGGCAAATGAACTCTTTTTCACGCTTTTCCGACTAGATCTAATGGACTTGTGATCTCTGGATCCGGGCGTCTACGTCCTACCATTGAGCCACAGTGGGATCTTAACTAAAGGTCATTGGGTTATGTGGAGCCAAAGTCAATACCTTGTTGCAATGCTTTAATTATAATCATACTTCCTTTCTACCAAACTACTGAGCAGGACCGTTCGCATGGGCTTGCGCACTCTGAAGGTGATGGAATGGAGTGAGGCGGTAAATTCTCCCGGCGAGAATCGAGGAGGCTGAAAACCTCTCGCTGAAGCTTTCCGCTTGCTTATCAGAGTTTTCATTGGGAATATGAAGAAGTTCGTGGACATTCTTCAGAATATGTATTTTCGGTTTGGTGGATATTTTAAAGAAATTAGGGAACACACACAATATAGAAGAGCATTTTTCACCCGATGCGGGCTCTGGAATTAAATTCGCCAGATCTAGGAAAATGGTGCTTTATTTTTCATTTGATTAATATTGCTTCTTGTGGTTCGCTGGGGGCTTGAAGATGGATTTGGCTTGCATCGTATCTGACAATCCTGGGATGGGATGGGATAGGAAAGGACTAAGTAGCATCCCTTTACGGTGTGATTAGGCTATTGTAAAACGCGCAAAACGCATCTTCAGGTCTGCCGTAGTCGAACTCGCTACCTTGGGCTCAGAAATACAGCACCACTCAGTTAGTAAAATGTAGTTTATCACTGAGGAAACATTTTCGTAACTATGTTTGATCAATCAATCAATCAATCAATCAATCAATCAATCAATCAATCAATCAATCAATCAATCAATCAATCAATCAATCAATCAATCAATCAATCAATCAATCAATCAATCAATCAATCAATCAATCAATCTTGACCTGCATTAAGAGCTGTCACTCAGGTGGCAGATTCCCTATCAGTTCTTTACGTAGTCTGTTCTGAAATGGTTTCAAAGGAGTTGGAAATTTATCAAATATCTCCCTTGATAAATTATTCCAATCCCTTTCTCTTCTTACGAACGAGTACTTGCCTCAATTTGTTCCCTTGAACTCAACCTTTATCTTCATTTTATGACCATTCTTACTTTAAAAATCTCCTCTCAAGCTTATTCGTCTACTAATGTCATTGCAATGCATCTCTGACAGATCGATATATTCCGCATAGTCGAGCAACTTGTCTCTTCACTTGCAAGTCTCTCCGGTTCAAACTTTGCAACACTTTCGTAGCACTACTCTTTTGCCGGAAATCACCCAGAATAAATCATGTTGCTTTCGTTTGGATCTTTTCCAGTTTTTGTATCAAGTAATTCTGGTGAGGATCACATACACTTTAACCATACTCTAACTGGGGTGTTGCCAGTGACTTCTACGCCCTCTCTTTTACATCCGTACTACAACCCCTAAATACCCTCTTAACCATAATATGAAGAGATCTGTAAACTATATTTACAATTTCGTTTATATGTTTACCCCGATCAAGATGTTTTCCTATAGCCTATTAACACCTAGGTACTGTCCGGCTCCATGGCTAAATGGTTAGCGTGCTGGCCTTTGGTCACAGGGGTCCCGGGTTCGATTCCCGGCAGGGTCGGGAATTTTAACCTTAATTGGTTAATTTCGCTGGCACGGGGGCTGGCTGTATGTGTCGTCTTCATCATAATTTCATCCTCATCACGACGCGCAGGTCACCTACGGGTGTCAAATCAAAAGACCTGCATCTGGCGAGCCGAACATGTCCTCGGACACTCCCGGCACTAAAAGCCATACGCCATTTCACCTAGGTACTTACAGTGATCCCCATGAGTTACTGCCATCCCATTAATACAGTAATTAAAACTGAGAGGACATATCCACATTGTGAAACTTACAACCTGAAATTTTACCAGTTGCTTACAATCCTGTAATTTATTTATTTCTCCATATAACTCCGCAAAAATCCTTACCTGTGATTCCAGTTCCTTACTAATATATTTTTGTATATAAGGAAATATGGATGTCCTATAACATAACACTGGCTTGGAGGTCGGAACACGTAATCATGAAAATTAACGCTTGAACTACTTTAATTCTCTTACTTCTATTTTCAAGAAATCTAGCCACCCATTCATTCACATTTTTGTCTAATCCAGTAGCCCTAATTTTCTATGATATACCTTACCAAAGGCTTTGGATAGTTCAATAGCCTTACAACCAATTTGACCTCTTGAATCTACAATATCTTCTATATCTTGCTGAAATCCTACAGGATGAGCCTCACAGGAATAACCTACTTTAATCCTGAACTGCCTTTTCTCAAACCAAATAGTAATTTTGCGAACGTGTCTAATATAATCAGAAATAATGCTTTCCCAAAGCTTACATGTATCACACATTAAGATGACTGCCGTGTAACTATCTAATCTATGTTTATCAGCCTTTCCTTTGTGCACTGGGGCTAATTGCAACTCTCCATTCATTTGGAACACCGGTAGCTCCATCATGCAAACAGTAATCAGACAAAAATTTCAGATCTATTACAGAAGCGATAATATAATATTAAAGATGAGTTCGTTAATCAAAGCATTCCACACATATTCTGAATTAAGTAATGCATTTATTTATTGGGTTCCCTCTTGGTGTAGTTAAGAGAAAACGGGTTCGATTTGGACCGTACTGTGGAATGAATGAACGATTTTCTGTGAGTTTGATGAAAATTGATTTGCGAATCTTGAGTGATTAGTTTATCCTTGTGGTGTGGCTCCGGGATCAATGGACGCTCACACTCTTAAGCTACGGGCTGTGCTTAGTGCAGATCTAAGTAAATCTATGCTATGTATAACATTCTTGTACATCAGCCAATTTTAAACGCGGAAGGAACTATGTTTAGTAAATGTGAATATTTCTAACATAATACCTATAAGTGACCAAGGAATGTGGAAAATACCGTGGAATTTAACACATCCTATCCATTTGTTCTTGGAGTGTTTCAGAGTAAGCCTTACCATGGATTGTTATCGGTCGGTATAAGTTATGCCTGATCTTGAATCATTGCCTGAAACTAATCTACGACGAACCTTTCATAGTGTGCAGTGCTATTAAGTAAGGCCATCTATAGCATATTAATTAATATCATACTATTATCGACCATAGAAGACATCTCGTCCTTCATTGAGGACATTTCTGTTCTTGAAATGAGAACGAGTTTATTCTGGTTAGCTGAAGGTAGCAAGTACATTCTTGGTACTAACTGATGTGAAAATATAGGAACATACAGTATTATGGTATGAAGCATGATTGATGAAGCTGTGAGTGTAACTCAAAAAGGAGTATTGTGGGCGATATAACCCTAATAGATAACGAGAAATATACATTGAATTATGCACCCATCACTCTATGGCAAGAGGAGTAGACGTAGATAAAAAAGAGTGGTTAATCTGAAAACATACCCATTTTAATGATAATGTTGTTATTGGTCTTACGTCCCACTATCTACTTGTACGGTTTTTGGTAACACCGAAGTGCCGGAATTTTGTTCCGTGGAACAAAATTTACACATGTCGGTAAATCTGCTGACACGGGGCTGACGTATTTGAGCACCTTCAAATACCACCGGACTGAGCCAGGATCGAAACTGCCAACTTGGGCTCATAAAGCTAGCGCCTTAACCGTCTGAGTCACTCAGCCCTATACATACCCATTTCAGAGGAATAGTTAAGCATATACCGACACTAACTTGACATACATATTGCACTTAAGACCTATCCCGGAGGTAATGTTTGCTTGCAGTAGAATAGAAAATTTATTCTAAATGTATTTTGAAAATTAGAACTATACCCAGCATCTAATAAAAATTACAGTACATCTTCAAAATGTTCAGGATACGCTAAGATTAAGGAAAAAATGTGTAAAATCAATAGGAGAAAAGTTCTATAATTGATATATAACATCTTCATTATAGAATGTTATGCCTTTCAGAGTTCAGTCTGCAAGCCACTGTGAATTTACTAATCGCCGCCACAATCCTCTATTTGTAACTAGTTTTCTGGCCTCCTTTAGTTCTATATCTCTTATCTTTTCAACATTGAAAACTGAGTCTAACCAACCTTGGTCTCCCTCTACCCCTCTTACCTTCCATAACAGAGTCCATTATTTTCCTAGGTAACCTGTCCTCCTCCATTCGCCTTACATGATACATAACGCTACTTTAAATATAAACTACTAATTCCACCTGTCACAGAGGATGAGATCAGTTTGTAGTAGTTTTAGGAATATAGTAACCAAGTTGAACATAATAATTACAACACTATTACCCAGAAATTGAAGTTACACAAAATTCACACGAACGATATATTCTTGAAACTACCAATATTTTTGGGAAGTCTGCTTCAGATATCGCATTTCACTTTTCAATTCCCTAGTATGCAAACGATTATTTCTCTTAAGTCTCATAGATCTCTTCCTGCTATAGTTATAGCATATTTCTTATAGCCTATTGAACGTACGTAATGAAATAATTCGTATATTTTAACACAACTTATGTATATCGGCTCTATGCTGTCCTACAGTTATGGGACTGGTTTAATAGCTTCTGCTTTAAATCCTTACCTAGTGTCGATGCCACGAGCCCTATAATATAGTCATAAATTGGTATGATATGCGTGCAGTATGTGTAAATATGTGTGCACTTTCATTCACGGTTAGGTTTGCATTGTTATTTATACATGGTTATGTGTATATAGCCCATCGCTTCGAAACGAACTGGAAATCGTCGGTAGCCGCAAGGAAATCCAAACATAATTAAAATACGTTTAAAATTACTTTAGCGGAAAGTTACACTATTTTAACAAGCTAATCTATCCTCTGCTACTGGCATTCTCTGAGTCAGCAATTATTCATGGACTGGAATATCATGCACATTAGAAATATATACAGAGTAAATGGTATACGATTGTCTCTCATAGCAGGCCTACATACTTCGAGCAATATTATCAGTTATAAATTACTGTAAAAACCTTTTTGGAAAACTATACCTAAGGTTAATTTAATATTTCAATCACCGTGGTCCCGGGCTCGATTTCCGGCCAGGTTGGGAATTTTAATCTCAATCTTTAATGTTCACTTTGCCTCGGGGAGGCATTTTAACCTGTCATTTTAACCAGGCAATATCGTCGTTGAAGAAACAAAACCTCTTATATCAAAACGCTCTGAAAACTGGTCACTCCTTCCAGCCACATATGTATATCGTCGCTGCTGGGACAAAACCTCCTATGTAAAATATCGTCGCTTCACCGGTAAAAGGTTGTAATCCACAAAGCTCTTCCTATCGATTAGTCTCCTTAAGACTGATCACGCCTCCCAGCCACATATGGTTATGCAGTCCATCAGAACAAATTTTGTTGTGTTCATTTTCCTATGTCCATGTGTAAAGGAAAATTAACCTTACTGTACCGTACTATACGAATGTATGCTTGCATTACGTATTTACGCACTCGTATTGTATAATGCATGTAAGGTTCATTTTCGGTTACGCGTCGGCATAGGAAAACGAACACAACGGACATAGTTCTGATGGACTGTATATCCATATGTGGCTGGGAGGCGTGACCAGTCTTGAGGAGAATAATGGATAGGAAGAGCTTTGTGGATTACAACCTTTTACTGGTGAAGCGACGATGTTTTAGCTTACAACTTTGGCCGGTAAGGTTCTGTCATCTAAGTTGCAATATTGTGTGAATATTGTCGAGGCATTCTCGCTCTTCATAATGTATGTGCTGCGGGTCAGTATATCTCCAAAAATATTATCACATAGGAGGTTTTGTCCCGGCAACGATGATATGCAGTCCATTAGAACAATTTTCGTTGTATTCATTGTTCTATGCTTAAGTGTAAAGGAAAATGCACCGTACCGTACTGTAGACATGTATATTTGCGTGACGTATTTACGCGCTTTTACAGTATACTGCAGTTATGGTTCATTTTTCCCTTTACAGTTTTGTGTAGGAAAATGAACACAACGAACATTGTTCTGATGGAATGCATATACATAATTATGTGGCTGGTAGGTATGAGAATTCTTGAGGATAGTAATGGATAGGAAGAGCATTGTGACACACGAGCTTTGGTTTCTTCACCGACGATATAGGGGTTATTACAAGTAGAAGAATTATATTTACTGCAAGCTTTTTTAGAAAATCAACCTCATTATTAGTTAGTGTGCTAGATACGATGACTTCGCAAGCCATGAGCCCGTCCGGTGGTCATGATCGTTAAGGCGTTAAAGTCTGTACGGTCCGACACCATGGTAGGGGAGATGGTAGTATACAATTTATAATCACTAGATTGCGTGCCAAAAGCCTGGATTCAATTCCAAATATCTCCACAGTGCTCATATGGAGTGAACGCATATGACGCTGTTGATGGTGATTCGTACGTCGGTTGGACGCGTAAAGGCTTGACCAGACCATTTGGTGCTATTCGACAGGAGTAGGCTATGTGCCGACACCGGGTTTCACCCTTTCTCGTCCGGCCCCATGGCTAAATGGTTAGCGTGCTGGCCTTTTTTCACAGGGGTTCCGGGTTCTATTCCCGGCAGGGTCGGGAATTTTAACTATAATTCGTTAATTTCGCTGGCACGGGGGCTGGGTGTATGCGCCGTCTTCATCATCATCATCATCATCACCATCATCATCACCCCGACGCTGCACCTGGCGAGCCGAACTTGTCCTCGGACACTCCCGGCACACTTTCTCATCCTACTATCATATATCTCACGTAATTCATCTCATATCATTAACTCCTCTGATGAGGTTGACGTGTAGAAAGGGCATCTGGACTTAAGACTCGCTACGCAGATTAATGTCAATTCATACCGACCCCGTACAGAAATTCCTCCCTCTTCCGCACTGAGCAAGTGTATATTATTAGAAGGACTGGAAAATAATACGATTACCTAAGCGCTTTTTTACTCCGCTGGTGTAGATTAAAGAGTATCTAGATACAAATATGCAGGTTGTCGAATTTGACGAGGTTGTCGGAGCATAGTCATCTCACTCCTAAGTAGAATGCTGTACGATAGTTTTGAAACTACTTTTAACCCACCAGTTTCTGATTTACCTACTTTGTTCGATTGTTATGTATATTTGTCTTACGTGGTCCGTCAAGAGCATTATCCTTACTATGGTGTTTAAGTCTCCGATCGTAGTCCTCAGCTATAAACAAATCATTGTTTAACGCCCTTGTTCCGAGCAATTTGTTTTTATTCAAGTATAAATATGTCAAACATTACGCGCTGTGTAGTACTGAAAACAACTATTTTTCTCTTTATTACGTGGGCAGCCGAGATGAATGATATGTGACTCATCACTTTCTTGTTTACGCCAAATTATTATTGTTACATCTTGGATTATTCTTTAAGAACAATATCAACTGAACTTAAACAGTCTAGCGAAAGCTTACATTGACGAATGCCATCCTTTGTGCTGTGACATCTAGTTATACAAGTGGAGCAAACACTTATTCAATATTCAGCAGTACCACACAGCAAAATTCTCTAGGTGACATACCGTACAGTACTTTCAGCACAATTCTATTCGTACGTTAAGAGGCTATTTTCGATAGTATGATCAGCAAAGCAGCATTTCATCATCCCTAGTGACATTAAATTATATGGCTCTGTGTAACTAAAACAATTTTATACATTTCTAGCAAATGGATATTGTTATGGTTCTTTTCCGCGTTACAATGTGTGAATATAATATCGTATATATAAAATATAAAGATTTCGGCATGATTTCATATGTTCTAGTCAGTAAAGGGAAAACAGAAAATCTGTACTTTTAATGAATATTGCATGTTACAGGCTAATCAATAACTGTACCTGTCATCTCAATGATAATAACTCGAAACAAAGAAATCATTATTTGTAAATATATTAAAAGGACGAGATTTAAATACAATGTGATACGATTATTTTAAATCATTTAATTTGTACTTATTAAAGACTAAAACTATATTTAGGCAAATAAATCCTTATAATTCAAGTTACAATACTTATTTCGCGATAATCCTCTTAAGTATTCTTAACTTTATTTTCTTCACAGGCATATAATAATAATAATAATAATAATAATAATAATAATAATAATAATAATAATAATAATAATAATAATAATTTCAGCTACCATACTCAGGCAGTTTCCAACACTTTTTGGGCTGCCTGATTGTCAATTTGAACATTCCATTTTCTCTACTAGATGGCAGAGTAAACTCGATATCTGAAGAGCGATTTATGGCTGAGCTTTAGTTAATTTTGTTGGGTAAACACCAAATTTGACACCAGATATCTTTTACATGTCGACATCGCACGTCATGGATATATTTTACGCCCTTTAGACATCCGACTACCGACTTATTTCACCTTCCACCTTGAATGTTCCTGTCTCCTGAAAAGTGAGAATCCTGGTTGGTGAGTCTTTCTGGTTTCATCCTTTTAGTATGTCCATAGAAAGCCAGTCTCTTTTTCTTCATTGTGACTGTGATATTTTTATTGTTTGGTCTTAAGTGGAAAGTAAATTCATCACTCGCTTTCTTAGGTCAAAGATATTTTTAAATTTTCATCCTTTTCCATGTCTGAGTGTCCCTTACTGGATATTGCTTCAGTCGCATGTAAGCACTCAGGTTTGACTACAGTTCTGTTATGCCTTAATTTGACCTGATAGAGTGATTTCGACTTGTAAGTGTTCTGCCATAGTCTGAGTGACTGACGTCTCCATCTTTCTCGTCCATTCTTCAATTTCTGCCTTTTCATTGGTGTTAGGAGTCAGAATCTCACCTAGGTACTTCAATTTCTTGGCCCTTCTAATGTCACCATACTTGGTCTTCATTGTCCAGGTTAAATCTTTGGCATTTACATTCATATACTCTGTCCTTTCAAAAGATTGCAAATATCTTACAATCCTATTTTTCTGCTGTTACCTTCAACACTTCACTTACATCATCAGCAAACGCGAGACATTAAAATTTAAGCCCGGTTCTTTTGTACCTAATCTAATTCGATTTGGAAAGTTGAACTGACTCATTTCTTTGCACAATTCCCTGTTATTATTATTATTATTATTATTATTATTATTATTATTATTATTATTATTATTATTATTATTATTATTATTATTATTACTTTATTGAATGTTTTTATAAGCATTGTATCTCATTGGATATATTGGTTGTCGTGCAATGTTAAGCAAAACATTGCGAACAAGGCTCTGTTTATAGAATGAGTAGCATGGTTCATAAATGATTAAAACGTCATTTTTTATTTCATTCCCTGTCACGTAAAGATTTTCTTGAATGTTAAATTACAATACTGCATTCACTTAGTGAGCTTCTAATTCAAAAATTCAAGAGAATTTAAGCTACGCGTGCACTGGAGTTAGCAAGATCTAAACATTCAGATCGTCCCCATTTGCAACCGGTAGGCCCACTCAGAGGGTGAGATACAGTTCCCGCAAGCCATTCTTTGAACTGGGGTTACTACCATTGTTTAGATTTCTTTGTCCCTATACCACTCGTATGTAATGGCGTTTGAACTAAAAGGTACTTTTATCATGCTGTATAACATATTTTTCAAATAATGAAATTAAACATTCGCATTCTTCCTGTATTTGCAACAACAAAATTAAGTAAACTCACGTCCTTGGATTCCTCAAGGTGATGCAGGTCTTTCCTTGAAAATCTACAGAAAGATATTATTAGATTCGCAAGTATGGTAACGTACTTTCCTGCCATGTTCTCCGAGACCAGTCATAATATTTCCGCAGATGAAGAATGAAATTCATATTACATCATAGAACCTGTTCATCACTCGTCACTTTAGGCTCAATAGCTTAGCTCACACATAAAAAACGATACAAATATTTAGTTAAATGGTTACGTAAAGTAACACAAATAACTTTACACAAATTACTAATTATTATGATATTTATATATATATATAATAATAATAATAAATAATAGTATTCTTAATTTTACTTTCAGTGATGCAAAAAGCGTTATAGTCTAGAGATAGATTATCTTCGTACAAAGAATTGTGTTGAAATTTGCTAGAAGCCTCCAGGACTCGAGAAAAACCTTGAGTTGGTTATGCGATTATACTGCCGATTTTGCTTCAGCTGTTCGTTCCTCCACTGTTGGCAGCCCTGAAGGCGGTTTTCCGTGTTTTCCCATTTTCACACCATGCAAATGCTGGGGCTGTACCTTAATTAAGGCCACGGCCGCTTCTTTCCCAGTCCTAGCCCCTTCCGATCCCATCGTCGCCATAAGACCTATCTATGTCCGTGCGACGCAAAGCAAAATAGCGTTCTTCCAGTTGAAAATGTAGATCTGTCCTGCGATTTCACTCCATCGTATTTGTCTAGTAACTGATAGGTTATGAATTTGAGTCCCGATGGTGATCAATACCAGTATTGTAGCTCAAATTTTAGCATTTAAAATTTCCCCACGCCCAGCTGGGTAACTAAGTAGGTAGGCACTGGCTTTCTGATTCCTGAGTCCAGTGGTATTGTGATATTTGGAGGTGGCCACCTCGTGTCACTAGATTTACTGGCATGTAAAAGAACTCTTGTGGGACAAACATCCAACACCTCGTGGTAGGACGTAAAATCGATAACATTATTAACACAACATCCGACTCGTTGGCTGAATGGTCAGAGGGTCCCGGGTTCGATTCCCGGCCGGGTCGGGGATTTTCACTTTCATTGGTTAATTCCAGTGACCGGGTGGGTGTTTCTGCTGTCCCCAACATCCCTGCAACTCATACACCACACATAACACTGTTCTCCACCACAATAACACGCAGTTTCCTACACATGGCAGATACCGCCACCCTCGTCAGAGGGTCTGCCTTACAAGGGCTGCACTCGGCTAGAAATAGCCACACGAAATTAAAAAAATAAAAATTAACACAACTATCTCAAAGTACAGGCCTATAAATTCAAATGTTCTGTTCCTTAGTCTTCAACGGAAGATGTACATGTAGATATTAATGTAGTAAACAAACGAAATCTTGAAGACACTCATTATGAATGATCGTTTACTTTTAAAGTTTTCTCAAATCATTTGATATATAAAATATTCGGTTTTCGCATGCCTCTGTATTTTATTCGATTTAAGGATTGAATTTTTCAGTTTATTTGAAAAATGAGCTGTTCATTGGTGTGAGATTAGCTTTCTGCGTTGAAACATGGCAAAAATAAAGCAAGGGTAAATATTTAGCTGGTTTCTATTCGTGGTGTGAATATGAAAATCAGTGTTATGGGAATCAGAGTAGATCTGTGGGATACACTCAGATATAGAGGTTGAGGGATCCTGATGCCCAATTAGCCTACTGACGTGCGGGTGGTCAAAAATCTGATGTCAGTGAATACATCACAATGAGTGATTTGCTCTGTGCATCCACAAATATGTTAAATCAACGCAGAAAACACTTCAGGCAATAAATTCCAATTATGTCTTGATTACTCTCGACATAGTATGATGGAGCAACTGCAGCTTCACTGCTTAAGTAAGTTAATTTTAGATGAAACACAGGGTTTCCATGAGTTTCTTAAAAGTTATGGTGTAGTTAGAATTCCTTTTGGATAGGGAGCGACGAAGTTAGAAATGTTCTGCTATCTTAAATTTAAACATGTGCTAGTGGGCTTGTAACGGGATGCACTTTTGTAGTTAAAATAAACTGTGAATGGAATAACATAGCAGTTTCAACCCGTAGAACTATCCTTTAAAAAGTATATTGTGATTAATGCCCCGGTAAGTACATTTTCTTTATTTTCCTTCTTCGATTCCGTTGTTGGGTAGCGTACGGTATTCTGAAGTGTTGGAAGTTCCCCTTAATACTATATCGGGTGAAAAATTGTCTATCTACCGTGAGCGGCGAAAAAGGAACTCTTGAGGGATGGACTAGTGATTATGAAGAAATCTCTCAGATATTTAATTCTCCTTACTTAAAAGCAATCTATAATGGTAAAATGCATGCCATATCCTGCATAGAAATTGGCATTTTCTAAATCTGGTAGTTCACTTTCTTCTTTAATGTTGTGGTCAGTTTTAAGGCAAATATTGTTTCTTTCTTTAGTAATAATAGTGTTAACTATTAAGGTTATTTTTTCTATTCAAATATCAATTTATGAGTCTTCAAAATTGATCCTTCTGTTTAGATATTTTTAATAAAATCATACTTTCTGCCATTTTACTGAGAAACTTATCAGTGCTATTATACCCGCACATTATGAAGAAGGATAGCGTATTTGTATGGTTTGAAAATTATTTCCATCAAGTATTAGTGCTCTGATTTATAGCGTTGTATACAAAATTCTACAAAGTTCCTAAAATGAATTATTAGCGATACTCGCTTTTTTTGCATAGACTGATTATGATAAAGCAGGTTAATGATTTTATCCTACTTTTGAATGTACGTACCGTGTTAAATGACGGGCAGCTGCAGTTTATCTGACATTATTTGAATTTAAATGTTTAAATTCAGTGTACCAGAGAATTAAGTTTACTACATTTTAAATTAATGTTGACATATACTTCATTCAATCGTATACAAGGAGATAAAGTTAAGCTCATTGTTTAGATTTGAATTATATCTGCACTCGATACTTCAAATCTGTATTATATCTGGTCACGTAAACAGTATATCAGGAGAAATACGCCTATAACCTGCAAAAATACATTTCAAAGGACATCAGAGCTGATCGTCTAGAACCACTGGATATGTAAAATATTCTATACAATCTAATGAAAACTACTACCTAACAGCAACCACCAAACAGACAAATAAATTGGCCTGCAGTAAATCCTCATTTCTAAGCAATTGGCGTTTATGAAATAATATATCGTCGCTGCCGGGACAAAACCTCCTATGTGAAATATTTTAGCTTAGAACTGTGACCCGTAAGGTTCTGTCATCTAAGGTGCAATATTGTGTGAATGTCGTCAAGGCATTCTCGCTCTTCATACTGTATGTGCTGCGGGTCAGTATATCTCCAAAAATATTATCACATAGGAGGTTTTGTCCCGGCAACGACGATATATATTATAAAGGTTGGTTGGACTGATGAAGCATATAATATGAGCCGTGCTTTACAGTATCGTAATGTAAATAGTAGCAGCGTTGAAGTAAATGTATTGTAACATTGAAATAAGGCATAAGAATAATGTAAAAAGAATAATTTCAGAGCTAAATAAATAGAACGGGAATAAATGGGAAAATGTTTGGAAATGGTATAACCAAAATCTTTTAAGGTAATTATTTAGCTCCACATCGAATGTGATGATTATTTGTATAGCCACTGATTTACTAATATCTGGGGTCTTTGTTTAGTTCTACTAGCATATATGCTAGTTGGACTCTATGAAGTACAATACATTCTGAACCCTCCCATCCTATAAGCAAACATTTCCGTTCCTCTTTCGGCGCATCTCTGAGTGTATATAGGTGGATTTTTCTATTGCCGGGCTGAGTGGCTCAGACAGTTAAGGCGCTGGCCTTCCAGCCCCAACTTGGCAGGTTCGATCCTGGCTCAGTCCGGTGGTATTTGAAGGTGCGCAAATACGACAGCCTCGTGTCGGTAGATTTACTGGCACGTAAAAGAACTCCTGCAGGACTAAATTCCGGCACCTCGGCGTCTCCGAAGACCGTAAAAGTAGTTAGAGGGACGTAAAGCAAATAACATTATTATTCCAGCATAATAAAATAAAAGGTTTTACGAATACTATAATCTATTTTCTCATCATACTTCAAAGGAATATTCACGCAAAAATTATGAAATAATGTGGTGGAACAAATTATTTAAGTATAATTATTATTTCAATATATTTCGCAGAGTTTTTCACGGGGATCGTACCTGTGAAACCAGTCACAATAGCCTCGCAGAATTACCGAGACACAGAGTGGGACATTCAGGACCCCGTTCTAATACCGTACGATTTGACTCTTCAATTACGTTAGGTCTGAAACATCGCAGTAAGATATCTGAAATTGAAATAAAATGTTTCCTTGTAAAACTACTTTACGCAAAATTTTATCTCATCGTTTGAATACTAGAAAATGATAAATGTTGAAAAGTAGTCCGCTGTGAAACATATTCTTGTACATGATAAGTACAGGTAGTATAAAAGTGATAAAAATATCTGCTACTGTAAGCAGATATTAATACATTTTTGGGACGAAACAAATCTGAACTCAATGGGACTTCAACTTCGATTGCTTATGTGTTAATTATAAATTTATAATAACACAGTGAAAAGCAAGCAGCTAAGAACTTCACTCATAACAACCTCGATGTTGATAATAATAATAATAATAATAATAACAATAATAATAATAATAATAATAATAATAATAATAATAATAATAATAATAATAATAATCAAGGAAAAATGTACAGTCTCGGAATTGACTTGCCAACCCCATAAACTTGGAAGTGTCCAAATGACAGTAATAATGTTATTGGTTTTTCTGGGCTCCGTGGTTCAAATCCCGGTCACTCCATGAGAGATTTGTGCTTGAGAAAGCGGAGGTGGGACAGGTTTTTCTCCGGGTACTCCGGTTTTCCCTGTCGTCTTTTATTCCAGCAACACTCTCCAGTATCATTTCATATCATCTGTTAGTCATTAATCACTGTCCCGGAGGAGTGCGACAGGCTTAAGCAGCCGGCACAATTCCTATCCTCGCCGCTGAATGGGGGCTTCAGTTATTCCATTCCTGACCCGGTCGAAGGACTGGAAACAGGCTGTGGATGACATGTTATTTGTTTTACGTTTGACTAACTACTGTTGGAGATTTCGGAGAAATTTCCTCATTGAAAGGTGCAAGTGCGACCAGAAAAAGGAAAAGCAAAAAGAATGCCATCAGTGCTATGTAATTTGCAGCCCTTCAAAATTTCTTTAGACCCACTGGATTGAGACTCGTTGTACCTACAAATCATCTTACCCAGATGATCCTGGAACTTTGAGCTTCGGAAGCGAGCATCGGACCAGTACAATTGACAATGAAGAAAAGATAATTGAGTATTACAAGATGGAGTCTAACCATATCAGTGACACGCGCAGACTGAAGGAAATGATGTAACTACCAGAAGGGATTAACTTTATTCCACCTCAGGGACGGCTTCGCTAATTTTTAAGGCACGTATGCTCATGAAAGCGATATTGTAAATTCGAGACGCTGCCCTACAAAAATATTTCGTCAGGTTTCTTTCCTTGCAGACGAATTAAGGATTAGAATCTTGATAAGTCAACCCCAGGTTCACTTCTTTTTAAAAAAAATTCCCCTCATTTCACCCTTGTGTTGTATGACCGCGCGACATCTGTTCGATACCTCACCCCAGGTGTATTGATGATTGGGTGGCTGTAACTCAAATAAGGTGATACAGAAGTGACCAGCAGTGTACGCCGGAGGTGAGACTGCACAGCTTGGGTATGTTTTTTTTTTCCTTTTTCTAGAAAATCCCTCTCATTTCTTACATTGCAATGTATTAATTACTTCTCTCTCAATACTTTATTCCTCTGATCTTTTCATAGTCATACTTTTGTCCCTCATATGTTTTTCAGTTCAAATATGTTTTCAAAGTATCCTGTTAAGTATGAATGTACATTTAAACTGAATAGAATGGGAAGTCAATAGGAAATAAATCTAGAAGGACTGAATGTCAGGTAGGGAGTGTAAAACTCGAACAGGTGGATCAATAGAAGTGTGTTCTTGTATCTTTATATCGCTTTGTTATCAACCGACATAGTCTAGGGGCGTGAAAGCTAGTTAGAAGTAATCATAAGCTCGATATACCAGACACGAAAGTAGTGAGAATGTGTTGTCGATAGAAGCAGGTGGGAACAATGGAAGAAGGGGAGATAAAGTGAGGATATAAAGGCTACATAACCCAAAGGATGAGGCTGTATTTAAAAATCGACTTCGGTGATGGTGTCGTGGGAGGCAAATGGAGGATTCTGGAGGATTATGAAGACACTTAGTTCATTCAGAGAGGCTTTTATATTAAAAAGTAAAAGGAATGACAGTCTATAATGAGGGGAATCATAATTAAGTTGTTTTACTCCTTAAAATAAAAGTCACTACAATCATAAGTCTATGGTATGTATGTATATTCATTAAATGTCATGAACACATCTATGTTAATTTATACATGACTAGGTCAGTGACATGCAGCTTCAGGTTGAATCTGTCACGTGTATGAACGATATCAATCTAATATACGCTTTTACTAGTCAAAAGAACCCACGTGGAAGTTGCTTCTCATCGAATTGTAAAGTATTTAAAGAAAGTAAGTAAAAGGAAACGAAGAAATTTCCGTACAGGCCTTTGGAATAGTGGAATATAAAGGTTTCAATACTAATTATTCTCGACACAGAGAGCTGGTAATCCTTTCTTATCCTCACATCGTCGTTGTGCCTGCAAAAATCATTATGTGAAATATTTTAGCTTAGAACTTTGTCCGGTGAGGTAGTGTCATTTGGCGACGATCGTCAAGTAATTCTCGCTCTTTATATTATATATGTGCTGCGGGTCAGTATTTCTCCAAAAATAGTATCACATAATGGTTTTCGCAGGTGTAACGTCGATATACTTTATTCATCTTTTAAACCTTACTATGAAATGTGAGGCAACAAGTGTTTTGTACCTTTGATATCATTTTATATACCTTCTTCGGACCGTAGGCACATAAATGTACACGTTCCGTGGTCTTCATTATTTGTCAGTGGATACCTGTGTTACGTGAATTTTGTCTGTTGGAATACTTTTTCGGAATCTCCAAGTTCATAAAATGTGCACCATTGGCAGCTTACAACAGAATAAGATCATGCTGGAGGGAAATGTTCAGAAATACCATAATGCCGAACAAGCACAAATAGCCTGATTTAAGTTATTTATTAAAAGGAAGTTTCATGGTTGTTGTGACTTTTTTCCTCTCGATGACTGCATTCCTTTCTCAAAAATACATTCCAAAATTTTGTAATTTAACGTGAATATATGGACCTAATCAGGCTGCACTATAGGGGTGTTGTTTACATGGCAATTTTATGCACTCCTACAGTATTATTTAAGGTTCATTTACCTTTACACATTAGCATAGGAAAATTAACACAACGAAAATTATTCTGATGGACTCGATATAAATATATGGCTGGTGGGCGTGAGCAGTATTAAGGAATATAATGGATAGGAAGAACATTAGGACATAAGAAAGCGATCGATATGTTGCAATAGTCCTGCGAAGTGAATAGCCTTCCTAGAGCAAAATTTGATTTATTTAGACGTTTAAATGCCAAGACAGAAAGCAAAAGACTTATGTATCTCTTCGTAAAGGGGATATCGAACCAGTTATTTGACTGGAATTTCTTTGTCTAGTTTTATTTCTGAGGTATATTATAACTAGGTTTCCAATGATTGCGAAATTTATAAAAGGACGTGGTTCGGAAGAGCCGCTAGAAGTATTTACGTAAAGCGTCTGCACACGTGCGATAAACGCATTATTGAATACGCGGCATTCTACTTTCAATTCTTCGCGGCTACGAACCAACCACTCACATGAACCACTTATCTCCAATTTTAGCGTTTAAGTGCATTTTATCGTTTGTTTTGTCGTTTTTGCAATAGGCCAGCACTGCAGGCTCAAGTTTGCGATGATACTGTAGCAGTCTCATTTGTTCTGCAGAGGTATTTTTGGTCTTATTCTATTCCTTATTGAGCCTACCTTCATCCACCAAACGTTTTCTATAGACCTTTGCCCACTTATTAGCCATATTCAGACATGCTTGTAGAGTACACCGAAGTTAGTCAATTTTCAGTCATGAAATTTTAATATTTGTTTAAGATGACATTTCTTTCTTCCGGTGTTTTCTGATAGATATCGTCGATTCGTATCAATTATCTCTCACAAGTTTCTGCGCGATATCTACACATCAAGTGATTTTTGACCACCAAAAAATACTCTAAATGGGCGGCCATATTGTGATGACGTCATGCACATTACGTCAGCTACCACAATCACTTCTTGTGCTTCTTCGTTTTACTTTTAAATAATATAAAAACCATTCCCAGTTTATAATACTTTTTGAATTACAATCATTCTTTGTGTTACATGAAAAATACACCTGACGACATTTCAAGTTTAAAACGGTCATTTATCATTAATAGTGTAATTTTGAACAAGAAGTATTTCAACATTAACATTTTAGAATAAAATCACTCATGTTACTCTTCGGGACAGAATGTAGGCTAGAAATGCTAGCTGGGGAGGACAAGCAACCACTCTATCCGTGTTTTGAGGCAGAAGCACTACGTAGGACTGACAAGACAATAAATGGGAAGAGAACGATCATGACGTTATTCATAAGGTGTTAAATATGGAAACCGCAAAATTCTGTTTTCTACCATTGTGCCTCTCAAATCGATGGATAGTGGTCACAATAGTTTGAAACATTGTCATGAGTAGCTAGAACTATCCCACATTATTACATGAGAGCTAACATTGATTCGTAGACAACCTCAATAGTAGTAAAGTAATAATAATAATGATACTTGCTTAATGTCTCACTAACTGCTCTTTTACGGTTTTCGGAGACGACGAGGTGCCGAAATTTAGTCCCTCAGGAGTTCTTTTACGTGCCAGTAAATTTACCGACACGAGGTTGACGTATTTTGAGCACCTTCAAATACCACCGGACTGAGCCAGGATCGAACCTGCCAAGTTGGGGTCAGAAGGCCAGCGCCTCAACCGTCTGAGCCACTCAGTCCGGCAGTAGTAAAGTAACATAAGCCGTAAAAGGTCCTAGAAAAATAGAGAATATACATCAAAAGTACTTCAGAAAGAGGAATGCAGAGAAAGGAATCAATACTGGATGTCATTCTGGCAAATTTAAATATAATTTGATTCCCTATGTACTGTCCCACTGATAATAAAATCCATCTGACGGTAGCTAGGAAACATAATTAACATGACTATAAAATACACATGGTGATATAATTTCAAAATACACTTCTAAATCGAAAATCCGTACCTTACAAGATGTATAGAATATTAAAAATGAATCTTCCCTTTGACACCTTAAGTTGGTTTATTAATTATATCTTAAGTTAGCACGCGGAACGAGGTGCGCGTGCCTTTTTCCAACTTTGTGGTGGAGCATGCTTGACGCTGCACTAATTCATAATAAAAGGCTGCACGTAATGAACTCTTCACACATTTAATCACGCAACAAGGAGGATCTTTTTTTTTATAAAGGTAGCTTTTGGAAAGGAAACAGGTGGTTTAGTCGAAGGGAAGAAGGGGGTGGAGCAGATCAGCAACAAAGCGGAAGTAGGCATTTGAGTGTTATTATAATGCAGTACGCCGGCGATTTCGTTCCGCGACAAAACTAACAAGACCTAAAATATTAAAACACACAGATGACAGCTCGGGCTCATCTGATAAAGTCTACAAGTGTTAACTACTTGGGGATTACACTATGAGGCGCATGAAGGCGAGTAAGTCATTTTTAATGTGGAATATGTTTTTTATTTCGGAAGACCTGCAGTACTTGGTCAAAAGCGACACGGACAGCGTCATCAACAGCCGCATAGCGCATGCGGGCCTTAACCCATTGTTAAGTACAGAATGTGAAAATTAAGCCATATGTTAATGTCTGTATCAGTTTTTAAGATATATTTTCATCTGCCTATGTAACAACATCCCGTTCCAAAATTGGGTGGAGATTGGATTGCTGGTCTGTGTTCGAGAAGTAGTATCTAAATTCTCCGTGAACTTCTTTCGTAGTTTTAGCATTAATATTTTGGAACTAGAAGAAATTGCTGATAGTATTTTCAGGGACTCTCACCGAATTGTCAATCGCATTTGTATAGCACGAAAAATTATAAATGTTACCATTCGGGGATGGCTGAATCTTAGGAAAATTTTGATAAAATGTTTTAGTAAATAATAGAACATTTTATTCATAATATTATATAAAATTGTTTTAAATGACTAATTAAGAGGCTGTATCTTCATGGTAACACGTATTCTTTCCCTCTATCTTATTACAAGTTTCGATAAGCTATCTGTGCATTTCAAACTTTTGTTGGGGAAAATAATAAATTGTCCATTAAAATAAAATAGTAAGTGTAATAATAATTATAAACATATTGTAAATAGTTATGTAATATTAGCAAAGCAATAACACCCGTGATGGTAATTGATACTTGTGATGAGTGAAATTTCGTCTTAAAAGGAGTAAGTAAAAGTCGGATAGTAACAAATAGGCTATAATAAATACAGCTTTTCATTGTCATGATTATGTCGTTTCATTGCTTTTAAAGAAACGTATTATACGTATTTCCCGGTCTAGAAAGCCAAGAATAACGGCCGAGAGGACTTGTCGTGCTGACCACACGACACCTCATAATCTGTAAGCATCAGGGCTGAGCAGCGGTCGCTTGGTAGGCCATGGCCCCTCGGGGCTGTTGCGCCATGTGGTTTGGTTTGGTTTGGTTTGGTTTGGTTTGGTTTGGTTTGGTTTTATTATACGTATTTCCGTATCATTGTAACTTTCAAACTTAACAAATTTCAAAACAGAAAAGCCAATTCAATTTTCTTACTTCATTTAAAGACTTGAGGCACTATGTATTTTCTATATGTAAAAATGCATTATTAAATGTGTATTTGTAAATGTGTGTGACTAGGACCGCGTAGGATTCAGTTGCAGCCGTGAGAGACAATACTGAAACGAAGTATGCGGGGAAAATGTCAGAATTGTCTGGGGTAGTCAAACCAACAAGTCTCACGTGGACAAACGCCTTGTTTATCGGCGTACTAAGCTTCATTAATTTGTTTTGATGAATCAAGTCTCAAATAGTAGGAGATAATGTGTGAATACTGTAAAAATATCAATCTATTATTATTATTATTATTATTATTATTATTATTATTATTATTATTATTATTATTATTATTATTATTATTATTATTATTTCCTCAGTTATTGGACTTAAGACCTTTTGATGTAGTGCAAGGTGTCATATCGTATGATTTTTGGAGTTCCATTTTTACTGTCATTTCGTAGTCAAAGCGAAAGTCCTGTGTATGATTTCTTAAACTGAGAAGTTAATTTTGTCGGGTGGTTTCTGACCGTGCTACCACAAGTTCCTAATAAGAAGAATATCTTCTTTCTTTCACGGTCGTTTAACAGTTGCCTAGTGTTCGAAAATAAGCCACAGAGTGACAATTTGTCCCACTGTATTACCTCATAGCCTGTACTGGAGAAGTATTCATAAGAAAGTAGAACTTACCGTAAGCTCTGTTTATGAATTTGTGAGTGTGTAACACCGTTTATGATTTGGTTCGGTTTGTTGATTCTTCTTAAACTTCCTCATTTTCTATACTTAATGTTTAGTTTGAGGCGTAACATTCTTTGCTGTTCAACCACAAGAGCATCAGGAAATATTTTCAGTATTTTAAAGTGCTTCACTTTTGTTAAAGGCTCAAATACCTCCAAATACCTGCCTCTTATCCGGAGGCCCCGGGTTCGATTCCCGGCCAGGCCAGGAATTTTTACCTGGATCTGAGGGCTGGTTCGAAGTCCACTCAGTCTACTGATTATAATTGAGGAACTATCTACCAGTGAGATAGCGCCCCCGGTCTAGAAAGCCAAGAATAACGGCCAAGAGGATTCATCGTGCTGGCCACATGACACCTCATAATCTGCAGGCTTTCGGGCTGAGCAGCTGTCACTTGGTAGGCCAATGTCGTCCGGGACTGTTGCGCGTGGAGTTTGGTTTGGTTTGGTTTGGTTTGGTTAGTGTTATATGATTTTATTTTCGGACTACGTAAGGACGCTGACTCCTTTTCTATCAATATTCAAATATGGAGACAATAATGAATACATTTAGTTCTCCCTGATTACTCAAAATGAACTATACCAGAGTTATCTGGTTACTTTAGTAAGCATGTCTACTAAACTAACATTTATCGAGCGAATTGGCCGTGTGGTTAGAATAATGCAGCTGTGAACTAGCATTCGGGAGATAGTGGGTACGAATCTCACCGTCGGTAGCCCTGAAGATGGTTTTCCGTGATTTGTTAGTTTCACGCCAAGCAAATGCTGAGGCTGTACCTTAATTAAGGCTACTACCTTCCCAATCCTAGCTCTTTCCCATTCTTCCGTCACCGAAAACCTTCGATGTGTTAGTGCAACTTTGAACCAGTAGCAAAAAAAAAAAAAATCATAGGTCTACATTACTTACTTGAATGTATTTTAAATGGAGACTATCCCACAAATCCCGGGCGCCAGTTCACCATGGCAATTAGAAATACGAGCCTGTTTCCTACCTTTTTCTGACGTAGGTATTCCCAATGTTCATCTGCCAATAAATCTGTTTTCATGCGGTTTGATTAAAAACTAATTATAATAAATTCGCTTGCCGGATAAAGTTCAAATTTTCACGTTTACCTTCAATGCCAAACATATTTAATTTCGCTGAGTTACGAGTGTGAAATTACAAAGGTAGAATAGCAGTAGGCCTACCAGTTCTCTCTCTTCAACTGAAAAAAATGCTTAGGTGCCAGATGGAGCAAAACACCTAGAGGAAACGTTTCTCAAGAGTGAATATTGCATTGAAATATGCACCAGGATATTTGATATTTACTTGGCCAGAAGGGAAGGAACTACAT
The DNA here is from genome assembly GCF_040414725.1 of Anabrus simplex. Classification (NCBI taxonomy): domain Eukaryota; kingdom Metazoa; phylum Arthropoda; class Insecta; order Orthoptera; family Tettigoniidae; genus Anabrus; species Anabrus simplex. The sequence continues at coordinate 448,116,649 of NC_090265.1, forward strand.
AATTTTGGATAAAAGAAGATCAAAACACTGCTGCCGCATTTTTAGAACCAACTTGTGGGCTTTGACGTGGATGTTGAGCGCATCCTACACGTATAATACGAATTCCAAGTGCTTGGCAAGGGGATAAATTAAACCGTGCTTTTGAGCAAAGTTGTGTCAAAAAGACACAGATATACGATTTTAGGAATATTTCCTATGAGAAAGTAGTTTAATGAACCTAATAAATAACAATTTAAAGTCATCAATGCGGTCAGACAGCCATAACAAAGTAATGTGTATTAACAAAACTGATCATCGTTAGAGAATTTTGATTCATCCAGAACAGTAAAAAATGGTATTCGGTGCTCAATCTGCACGAGTTGTGCATGGAAATACATGGAATCACACAAAACACACACTGCTGCTTTGTAAAAGTCAACTAATACATCCTTCATTTGCTGTAATCTTTGTGGGATAGAATGTATACTAAGTTTGTACATTTTATACCAGTAACCAAAACGTGTCGGACTATATATCACATTTTGTTTGTGTTATTGTGGAACCTAGTTCTCAGAACTAGTGCCTAGGTCAGAAGAAATTTCTTCGAGCCCTGCTCATAAACATTCAGTGATAAACAATGAGAACAACTGACACAAATTCCAGAAAACTTCTACATATGCAGCAATAAAGCATGAAGAGGGTAAAGATTAAGCATCAGTAACAATTGAATAATGTGAATTGAAAACATTATGGGTTACAAATTTCTTACCGAGAAATTGTACCTGTAGAATTCATATTTTAATTTTTCTGGAATGCTTTCACATTTCACTTCGTTTCTATTGCTAGTGATGTGAATCATTTTAAGATTGCGAAGTATGTTAGCAATAACATAGGCTACTTGGAAATTTGGAACTCCCAATCTCGTTTACTTTTCTAGAAAGTGCACCCTGTTTGAGGTAAACCAAGTTAGTTTGGACATACTAAATTCCAGTTTGAAATAACTTGAAGTATTCCAGAGTCTTAACATAACTTTGCTGCCTCATTTATCTTCATTCCTCTTTTTATGAGATCTTCTAGCAATTCCTGCCCCTTTTGTGGTATTTTCCGTGTCGTGTCCGTATTAGTTTAAAAACTGGAAAATCAGAAACAATTTCGAAGTTATCAAGTTTCTATTGCCAAAATATACATTATGCAGCACCTTCTTATAGCCAGCAAATTTACGGTCATGGAAGGTTCAGCCAGCCCATGTCCGGGCAAAGAGTTGGATGGCTCCGCTGGTGAAGGCGACACCCACGAGTAGCAGACGTACGTGAGCACACGTAACTTTGCGTCACTTAGGCTGTATAGCGCATAGAAACCACACAAATGCCGAGAGCCACTGTTGTTCAAAACCTGAACAAACCTCAGTTTGTATTTTTCCAACATGACTTCCTCTAATTTATGATAGAAAATTCCTATGAACAGGAGTTCTTCCTTACTTACGCCAGTACAGTGGAATGAATGCAAAAATGTATACGGTGTCGGATGAATGTGGGGTTTCCGTTTCAAGGTTTCCTTCTAATAACGTGTATCATTCTTCCTTCACGATACACATTATATGCCTATGAAAGAGAAGCAATATTCTAAAGAAGACATGCTCTATTCATAGATCGGTTTCCTCTGTGGATCTGTGCTAGAGGATCTATCTCCTTGTTGGTTCAAACCCAGTACTAGTAGTCGGATTTCTGAAGGGTAGAAAAAAACTTAATTTGGCACTAAAAATAATCAAGTTACTAGTTTTAAGCCTCACTAACCCTTTTCATGGTTTTAAGGGACGCCAAAGTGCTGGAATTTTGTCCTGCAAGAGTTCTTTTATGTACTGATAAATCTATCAACATGGGGCGGACGTGTTTGAGTGCCTTCAAATACCATCGGACTGAGTCGGCATCGAACCCGTTAACTTGAGCTCAGAAGGCCAGCGCTCTACCGTCTGAGATACTCAACTCGTATGATGTTGGCATGTAAACGATCCCTTTGCTGTTTATCTGGCCAATTTAATTAAACCCTCAGAGATAGAACGCCCTACAAAGTTCTGGTTTCTCTGTCATTTTTCGGAGTAGAAAGGTACGTCGAAATTCACACGTAACCAGCCTAAATGGCAACAGATAGAAAGTCTGAGGAACGACAGCATATTATTATTATTATTATTATTATTATTATTATTATTATTATTATTATTATTATTATTATTATTATTATTATTATTATTATTATTATTATTATTATTAATTTCTTTAAGAGTTTAGAGAGAAATTCATTCGGAGAATTTGTTGCAAAATACCTCGTAATTTCGTTACAATAATGAAGATTAACGCGGTGAATGGAACAGCTAGGTAACAGTATTTCTAATCAGAATAATTGTGAAGCGTCGGTACTTCTTTCAGGTCCTCACCTTAAAGTCGAGGCATAAATAATCTGGCCTTAAGAACACATATTTCCTATACACTATAAGTAGTAATTATGAATGCTAAAATGATCTTTGTTTGGGAAATGTCGAAATACATCCGAGAAAGGAAAACGAAGAATACCCCAAAGTCAGATTGTTCCTTATGCGAACCATGTAAGGTACAGGAATCATTAGCTCGTTTACAAAACACTTACTCGTGCTTGGAAGTTATTAATATTGTTTCTCATAATTAAACATGCAGCACCTGGAGAGTAATCTCAAGTGAACAGTGTTAATTGAACATACAGTCGACACCAGGTGCAAATTTGTCCACTCCACTTTATTGCACAGCGAAACATTGTTGCATTTGTATCCATAATTCATTTGAACTGCAACTGTAGGATTCAGAATTAAATGCAAACACTGCCACCATACCACAAATTTAGAGGATATTACTTCGGTAAATAGCACCTGTACTTGTTTATCGTTCTTAGATACACGAGACTGACAATTTTTTCTTCAGATTAAAGCAATTTAGAGAGTCTGGAGAGTCACTGTGTATGAAATGAAAGCCGTTAATGAAAAGTGCCAAGTCACACTTCGATCTTAACGCAGCAGAACTCCCGCTATACTCTAATAATAATCTATACTAATGTGCACAAATTGCCAATCCGTAAAAGTCAATATCAAGGCAAGAAATGCAGTGTACGTTATATATTGCTAATTGACTTTAAGGAATGAGATGGCGTCAGAAAGTTTTGTCGCTGAATGCTGAAATCTTTAGGACTCTACGCTGAAAATATTTCAATCGAAATATAAATTGACACAGGTTGACTGTAACCTAAGAAAATTTGTAGCAGAGACAGTTAACGACACTGACACACTATATTTTGACCTAATAACGCGTATCTTCCTTTGTATACTGTAGACCGAGTGAGTTGTCTATGTGATTTGAGTCACGTAGTTGTGAGATTGTATTCAGGAGATAGTGGGTTCGAGCTCCACTGCTGGCAGCCCTGAGTAAGATTTTCCGTGGTTTCCCATTTTGACACCAAGTAAATGCTTAATGAAGACTAGGGCTGCTTCCTTTGCACTACTAGCCCTGTCTTGTCCCATCGTCACCGTAAGGCTTGTCTGTGCCGGTGTAACGCAAACTAAATAGAAAATATATATATTGAGGGATGTCTGGTAGAGATCAGTGTGCTCTGTCAAATCCTGTACTATCTCTATCAGCGGTTGGTGGTGAGAACAGAAGAGGTAGATCAAGATATGAATATTTCGTAACATGAATATATGAGATGTGACAAATTAGAGAATATGTAGGATGTAGAGGTTACATAGAAATTAAATAAGCTAACACAGGATAGAGAGCCGGGGAGAAGTGCACCAGACCACACACTCAGTCAGATTCTATGAAAGGAATTTTAATCAACAATGAAGGCAGGTTTACTTCACAGTTGAAAAATACTGGGTAATGATCACTGGAGGTTTGTTTGAAGTTAAAATATGACCATATCTCAGCAATTAAAATATTAACGGAATATCGTGTTAATTCAGAAACCGCATTTAGAGAAAATATATACGGTTATGGTGTATCTTAAGAAGTTCAGTGTAATAGGAGGCTCTTACCAGACAAACTAACTACTAATTAACTAGTTGTCTAGAACATATTTTCTAAATCAAACGAGCAGTTTATTCATTTTATCCAGTATATAAATTATATGCCATTCCTTCATTGATGCTGTCCTGTATTATTATGAACAAAGGAATTAATTCATTGCTATATAGGACAGTAGGAACTAACGGATCACTTTTACTCAAGTGACGGAACTGTAACTGTTCTTTTTCCTTTGTTAGTTACTTTAGTTATACAGATAAACTTATTGTGTTAGGTTTTACCTTATACATCGTAGAATAAAGAGAGATTTTTTTGTTTTTCTCCAGTGAGGTTAGTCTACCATGTAGAAAACGATGCAAATTCTATAAGCCACCCAGACTTGTTGATGTTTCGCATGGGGACAAAATACAATACGATACCGTGTAAGAGAAGGATATTGTCTTTTGTAGTTCGAAGATTGAAAAACGTTTCTTCCTTTGCAAAGAAGTGGCCAGCAATGAAGAAATTAATATTTATACTAAAGACGGGTTTTCTCCCTAAACTTAAGTTTGGTTTATAACAGAAAATACTGATTTTAGAAAAGTTTGGGTAAAAATATTAGAAAATGTTGTCTGCTAGTACTTACAACATGCTATACTCTGGAACTATACTTCCACTCTAACATCTGGAAAAATGTTCAAAATTATGTGTGCTAAAAATAATCATATAAAGTTTTTTCATCAAATCTTTCATGAAATGCATTTTCGGTGTTTTACATGGAATATTGTATTAAACTATTATGGTGGTTTTTTCGGCTTGATGAGACTATGTTTTGCATGAACTGTAAGTGTAATTTAGAGACTTTTCATGTGAAGTGTCAGGTAATTTGTTGCTCCAACATTAAATTAAAGCATGTTTATTAAATCAGTGTTACGAGCTAATTGTGGATACTGAGTGGGTAGAAAGGGGTCTTTATTAAGTACGGTACAGGTATCCTTCTTAAGAATTTCTAATTTGTCCAGTGTTATAATAAATTTGTCTACGGCACACACTCTATTTAAGTTTGTTAAGAAGAAAGTCATTCCCACTTCGACTCACCTAACACAGCCACCAGTAATATATCGTCGGCTCTCTCCTAAAACCTCGTATGTTACAACGCTCTTTCTACCTATTATATTCCTTAAGACTGGTCACGCCTCCCAGTCACATATTTATATGCAGTCCATCAGAACATTTTTCGTAGTGTTCATTCTACTGTGCTGTTGTGTAAAGGCAAATGGACCTTATCATACCGTATTGCAGGGATGTTGTTTTAATGGCGAATTTAAACACTCCTACAGTTTAATGTATTTAAGGTTCATTTTCCTTTACACAACAGCATAGGAAAATGAACACAACGAAAATTGTTCTGATGGACTGTACATCCATATGTGGCTGGGAGGCGTGACCAGTCTTAAGGAAGAAAACGGATAGGAAGTGCATTGGGAGATACGAGGTTTTGGAAGTAAGCCATCGATATTTAAGTATTTAATGTAATATTTTTCAAAAATTAAATTACGGGTTTAAAAAAAATATTGTGTCCTTTCAGATATTGTGCATGAGAAGCAATCTTCAGTTGCGGTAGTTGATTCTATTACACCGAATACAACTGATGTGAAACATGCCACAAATGTCACTTATAATTAATGTGTCTATTTCTTGTAAGATTCTGGGGCTGATTACAAATCATTTTATTGATTCTACAGAAAATACAATTATTCTGCATTAAAGCCTTCGACACAACCACGTTCACGCATTCATAAAACATTTCTAATATCAGAGATAGATTTGACCTTTGGATGTTGAATAGTTCCGTGTAAAGGAGATTGTCGAAATGAACAGAATTTACTTAAATACAGTGCATAGGTGTAAATTTACTTCATTTATTTTATCAGTCTGCGTAACTTTTTACAATTCGACCGTCTTACTATTGAGTAAATTATTTCAGACACGTTATTTCATTTCTTAGAAAACCTGAACGTGACAAATAAGGGAAACATGTATTACACAATTTATAATTTTAGGGATAATTATCTGGAAGTTGGAAATTACTATTGATCGCGGATATTTTAAAATTTAAGACCATAATGGCCATTTATTAACGCTTTATTCTCCGTTAAGATAATGTGCAAGATCTTTGAAGCATTTAGCAGATTAAATCCCTTTCCTCCCTTTCGCACTTTTTCTACGCATTGCAGTTCATTATTACGACACAAAAAGGCGGAAGTATAACACTTATGAGAAATACGACTTCGGTTCTAAGTTTGTTCATAACACCAATTCTGCTGGGAAAGGTGAGCATAACCCTAACATCTTAACGACTTCAATACATTTCCTCGTGAAGAAATGTGTTTTGAGAAAATGTCTTTTTATTTAACACATGTTTTATGTTTCGTAGAAAACCTCGTTTATGTAGTGATCGCAATTATTCAGTAAATACTAGCCGTATTTGTTATCAAAACTATGAGTCATCAATGTCCATAGATTTATTCAACTTTCAGTATTAGAATGAGAGTTTCCTGGAACAACAAAAGTAATATTTATCCTAGCCGTTTCAAGCCCCACGAACACAGGCAGGACTAGAACTGAGACGATAGCAGCTATCACCTTAATTTAGAAAGAGATCTCTCATTTATTTTGTGTGAGAAAGGAAAAGCGTGGGTCACTACCTTCAGGTCTGTCGACAGGGGAATTAGGACTTACGGTACTATTACTATTTCTCGTATGCAAACTTACTGCCTATATAGGTATTTTCAGAAGCAGAATTTCTACTCGTTCCCTAGAAGTATTTTTATTCAATTGTTAAGCGATATTTCTCATAGAAATTTATTTGGTTATCCCTTCACATTACTTGTCCGGCTCCATGGCTAAATGGTTAGGGTTCTGGCCTTTGGCCACAGGGGACCCGGGTTCGATTCTAGGCAGGGTCGGGAATTTTAACCATCATTGGTTAATCACGATGGCTCAGGCTGGGTGTTTATGTCCTCGTCATCATCATTTCATCCTCTTCATGAAGCGCAGGTCACCTACGGGAGTCAAATCAAAAGACCTGCACCTGGCCAGCCGAACATGTCCTCGGACACTCCCGGCACTAAAAGCCATACGCCATTTCCATTTCATTTCACATTACGTGTCCCTCCAAGACAGTATGTTTACGTCATTATATAATCTTAGAGGTCTGCCTAGCCGAAGCCGTAGAGTTGCGCTTGGTTCACTCGAAAGAAAGTGGGTTCAGTTCTCCGCCAGGAAATAGAAAAATTTGAACACTACATTTCCTCTTCTGCAATGCAACATGGACCTGGGCACCACTCAGCATACCCCAGAAATGAGTACTCTACTGCGTTAATTCCAGGAAACAAGATGGCCACGAATGCTACTAATTTTAAGTCACACTAACTTCTTTTACTGTATTCGGAGACGCTAGGGTGTCGCGCAGGAGTGCTAGATAAATGTACCGTCACGAGGCTGTCGTATTTGAGCACCTTTACATATCATAGGACTCAGCCGGAATCAAAACCAGCAACTTAGGCACAGGTAGCCAGCGCTCTACTGTCTGAGACACTCAACCCGGTCACCGGCATAGCCTAACTACTCTGTCCCACTTCGTTCTAAGGTTACGGCAGTGGCAGCCTTTACTACTCTATACAAGCCTTGGAGACAGATTTGCTTTGCTTACCATTATCTAAATTACATATGAGTCTTTGAAGTTTGCACTGTATCATGTTCGCCACCGTTCCTCTTTGGGCCAATTGTAGATATGTCTCTGCTTATATTTGCGAAAATGTCTTCTAGCATTTTGTGCCTGGTGAAGAAAAGAGGCAGAGAAATATTGCATCAGTTCTTTGTCTACTTCCGACGGGAAACTTGAAATACACAGGCGCAGAATGCGTAACGCTTAACTCAGCGAAAGAATAATAACTTCGATGAAATGAAATGGCGTATGGCTTTTAGTGCCGGGACTGTCCGAGGAGAAGTTCGGGTCGCCAGGTGCAAGTCTTTCGATATGACCCCCGTAGGCGACCTGCGCGTCGTGATGAGGATGAAATGATGATAAAGACAACACATACACCCAGCCCCCGAGCCAGCGAAATTAACCAATGACGGTTAAAATTCCCGACCCTGCCGGGAATCGAACCCGGGACCCCTGCGACCAAAGGCAAGCACGCTAACCATTTAGCCATGGAGCCGGACATAACTACGATGACATGTATTCTCGTTTCATGTGCTCTAGAGAATCTCTTATGAAAAATATTTTGTAATTCCATTTTACTATAGAGTAGGGGCCTACATAGAAAATCTTAATATTTGATTAGACATTAGATGGCATTCTTTTAAAACCTCGTATGTCCCAATGCGCTGTTCCTACCCTTTATATACCTTAAGACTGGTCACGTGCTCCATGTTTGCAGTGAAAATAAATTCGATCCAGGCCCAAAATACGTACGGCGTGATGGGTATTTTTGAAATAAAGTATCTAATCAGTATGGCTTTGATATTTTACGTATTTCTGTCCCGATAACTGCATCGGAGATTCTACATCATCACCAGGGTGATCAGTATCCGCATCCATAAGTTTCAAATCACGTTTTACGACAGAGACAGTAGATTTGCTCGGCTGGGGCTCCACTAGCGCGGAACTCACCTCGCGAAGGTTGTGCCCGTTAAGTTCGAGAGGCTCCCAATAAGACTTCTGATGCTCGACGTTGGTGATTCTGATCTTTTTAGAATGTTGATAAGTCGCTCTAACCTTTTGAACTGGTTTTCGATCATTTCGAAGCCATTTTATTGTCCATATGTCACGATATTTTCTGAAGGAATGCAATTTTCTCTAAAGATCACTTTCCTTTCTGCCATGTACTTGTAGAGCTCATTGAAACAGATCAAACTGCAACTCACACGACGTGGTACAATGGCGGAGTCCTGAGAGCCGCGTGGCATGAAGATTTTAGTTCCTCAAGATGGTGGCATCCCTCGATGGCGCCATGTCGAGTTCAGACTTTTGTATTTAGATTCACTGGTCCTTCGTATATACAATGAGATATCGAACAATATAGTCGCCCGTGTTGTCTAAAAATCACTTCGTTTCTAAAACTGACATGTTCTGACGTAAATATTTCTAATGGCTCCAGGTCATCTTACAATTTGTGTTGTGAAATTACCTTCACAAACAGGTGTGACGGAAATGTAACCTAGCAACCGTGCAGGGTATGATGTAGGGCCTAAAGTACGGGTAGATGGCCAGACAATGTTACTTAGCAACGGTGCAGGCTGTATCTTATGTCTGCTGGTTATCTGAAATTAGCAGCCGTCGACGAATGGCCATGACCGAAAGACGTAATTATGATCACTTGATTTTCGCAAAGGGAAAGATGGTTTCATTTTTGCAACGCTCACTGACTGAAGTACGGTTCCGAACGCGTAGACGTATTCAACTGTACGTTTGTAACAATTAAAGATAAAAGCTGAATAGGTTTAACTCGACTTGTAGTGAAGAAAGTGTTGTGTTGATTCAATACCAAGAGCCAGGTCCGTGTTCCTGTCGGGCTTCGCTGACTTAACCGGAAGTTATTTATTAGTAAGAAGACTGGAAAATCATATCCTTTTGTCTGTTTGAAGACCATACCCTTATAAATTATATGCTTAAAGGGTTGTGACAGAGTAGGCTCGTTCGGGGTTGACGCCTTTTTCCCATGTCATGCAGCGCGAGGGATGGCTGAGGTGCTTGCGTGGGCTAGACCGAGAAGTCAAGTCATTATCAAGCCAAAGAGCGTGAAAAAATACTTTACTGAAAAATAGAATTATTTACTATTCATATACACATATTTATGAACAAGTACTTATTTTTGAATATAGAGAAATTGCACTAAACGTTTACGTTAGTCATTTTACGTGATTATTGATATCATGATCATACGCACGGGACTCCAGTATTATGCGGAATCTGAACCACAGGAACGTGATATTTCAAATAATCACATATGCGTTGGCCGGGATTTGAACCACAACCGCCTTCGTGAAACCCAGTGATAATGTCACTCGCCTACCATGTGCCTAATATTATTATTATTATTATTATTATTATTATTATTATTATTATTATTATTATTATTATTATTATTCAGAAGACTTAAGAATATTTGTATTTAAAAATAAAATTGTAAAACTGAATTTACTGTTATACCTTCTGAAAGGAAAAATATTTTAGTTGGTTTTGAGACTAATTCTTCATACAGTGGCATTTCTTTGATGATTATTTTCCTTCTTTTGGAAGTATCCGCGACTATCGTATTATCTTTTGTAATATTTTATCCGTCAACACTCAAAGCAAAGTCATCTCCGTACAGGCCATGAAGGCCCCCCCCCCCCCTTCGAGGGGTGGAAGGTAAAGGCTTCCACTATCCGTAATCTCGGCACTTGATGGATTAGAGTGGTTAGCTCTACGCCCGGCCACCTTTGCCCCCAGGAATTAACCTGGTAATCATTTTTGGTGTAGGCTGAGTGAACCTCAGAGCCATGTGCACCTCCGCTATCAACACTCAGGCCTAACATATGATCACAAATTATTCTTGTGTTTCGCAGGAAAACAGGGAAGTGAAAGGAACTGATCTTTCGGAAATAAGTCTGTTTGTTAGCACGTGAAGCACAAACGTAGTACGTAGGAGAACCTAGGTTATATCATCAAATGATAATGTTGTATTCAACAGAAACGTCTTTCAACTACATGTTCTGTTCCAAGTTATATTCTTATGCAAGACAAGGATATTAGTGGATTTTCCTCTTCTTAAAAAGTATGACTGCATTCCTTAAGATTAAATCAGTAATCTTAGAAACACAAGTCTGGCCATCTGTTTTAGACTTTAAGATGAAATTAAACATCTAAATTAACCGTTAAATTCTTATACAATTGTGCTTAATGCCCATGATATTAATTGAACGCACTATTGCTGACAGTAATCCGTAATTTAAATTATTATAAGACCCAGACTTAATCTGATGTTGACCTTTGACTCTTTAATGTCTATGTTTTCTTACAATTTTTTTTTTAAGTTATGGTCAAAAATGGATTGTATATTAAGGGAAAACGCTAAAATTCACAATAAAGTTCAAACATAAATCACTATTCTACTTGTAGTGGTACTACTAACCATTTGCATGTACGTGAAGATTGTGTCTTGGAAGCCGTGGTTTTCTGTTCCTGGTATTTGGCTCCTTTCGTATTTGGATGCAGGGCCGTGTCTGTGTTTGGATATGTAATTTTTACTATTTACTCTAATTTGCATATCGGTAAATTATGGTCTCGGTGTAGGTGTCCTTACTAACTGCTTTGAATTACACGCATCAGGAGCCTGTTCATTGTAAGACCTGATATTGGCACGTATGTCCATTGATCTGCCTATGTATGCATAGTAGGCTACATTATTTATAGCCTGTTACAGTATTCATAAAGTGTATGATTCACTCAGAGAAAGTGGCCATTACCTAACTTAACATTTGACTAGTAAAGACGAACAGGAAGCTTTAGGGCACAGTATATATATGATTGCAATAACTATTTATTTTCTTCTTTGAAATAAACCACTGTCGACCTTTGTCATCACATTATGTTAACAACTTTTGGATGATTCTATGCTCTTTTTGAGAGAGGCTTGTTTAAGTGAAATATTTTGAAAAGTAAGCACTTTCACCGATTACAGTCACTTTTATTTTACTAATAAAACAATGGACCTTCAATGTTGATGTTCCATTACGTAGTGTAGATAAATATTTACAGTTTCTTTCAAAGATTTAATAACGATAAGTGAATATTTATTTGGAATATATTCAACTGCTTTCTATATGGTCGTCCTCAGGAAATGAGGTAGTTCGTATACCGTTATGAAACTAGAGAAAATTAGTCAAATTCCTTTAATATATCGTCGCTTCACCGGTAAAAGGTTGTAATCCACAAAGCTCTTCCTGTCGAATATTCTCCTTAAGACTAGTCACGCCTCCCAGCCACATATGGATATGCAGCCCATCAGAACAATGTTAGTTGTGTTCGTTTTCCTATGCCGACGAGCAACCGAAAATGAACCTAACATGTATTATAGAATAGGAGTGCGTAAATACGTAATGCAAGCATACATTCGTATAATACGGTACAGTAAGGTTAATTTTCCTTTACACATGGGCATAGGAAAATGAACACAACAACATTTGTTCCGATGGACTGCATAACCATTTGTGGCTGGGAGGCGTGACCAGTCTTAAGGAGACTAATCGATAGGAAGAGCTTTGTGGAATACAACCTTTCACCGGTGAAGCGACGATATTCGTATATGCCTATTTGTAAGTGATGCTGAACTACTTTATACACTCCAACATTTTCCTTTACGGGCACGTGAAAGGATGGTGCACTGCATTTAAAAGCCCAGTAGCGCTCCTTTCTCAATATTTAATAATAAAAGTTCCTTACAATTTATATGCAATTTAAATGATAATTGGTGAGAGAATTGACAGAGGTACAAACATTTATTCCTTTCTTGATTTTAAAATACACTGTTACAAATCAAAATGCCGTATTTCTTTAACAAATAATAATTGTTGAAATGTTTTCAAAAATTCTCAAGGGAAAGTTAAAGTTTCAGAGCAACGTTTGTTTCCACTTAAATGAGCTATGTTTTGCAAACTTCTATCATTTTTAACCACCACGTTAGAAAATATAAGAATATGCACATATTTCAGAATCATTGCAGAGAAGCGACTCAGAATTGTATGAGGCGTACCACTGTTGATAAACTGACATCACTGATGATGGGAATGGATGATTTCCCGAAACATAAAATAAATAGTTTTCTGTCATTATAAGGTGTATTGACAAGGTGGACTCAAGTAAAACTATTTTAAAATAGTTCTGTAATAGATTGAGGCGTACCACTCAACGTTAGAGGCCAATTCACTTAGAATAATATGGGTTCAATTTCCAGGCAGAGAAGTGAGATTGCCACTCCTGACGAAGTATAGTCCGCACACTTTATGTTGGTGCATTTGTGTACGGGGGTGAGGAGTAAGGAGGGAGGTGTCCCGGTATCGATAGTGCTACCAACCGAAGGAAAATGAAATCCGAATTGAATCGAGAATATGATCGATCGATACGAAGTTTCTAAACCGTTATCATCTTAAGCCAACAACTATGTCACATACACATTATATAACATTATAAAACATTCCTCGATGCGAATCTTGTTCCTAGCATGAATTCTATACTTTGGCTTTGTTGTGTAAACAACAACAGTACTAGTACGTAAAGTGTACGCCAGATGTCGCACAACGATGCTTAAGCGATTCATAGTTTGTGTTTCAAAGGTTGCCAGTACGAATCTCGAAGATCGCCGAGGTCGACCGATTCAGCACTAGGGTGTAAATGCACCAACATAAAGTGTGCGGATAATACATAGTACTGTGGTTTAATCAGCCTACAGCAGAAATGAACATCAGGTTAATTCCTGGAGTCAAAGGTGGACGGGTATAGAGAGAACAATCTCTCTCTCTCTTTTTTGGACCGAGTTCCTAACCCTCCAGGGGCTTTAGTGACTAGTACGGAGATAGCTTTGCTTCGCCAGTCAAGAAAGCCAAGCAATACATCTAAGGATGTCAACAGACTGGCCACTTGGCGCTCCAATACCTACAGACCATCTGGCTGAGCAACAGTCATCTTGGCAGGATAAGGATCATCATGAGCCATATATGCTTTTATGCCAACCATGGTCTAAATGTGACATGGAGTACGTAGTGATCGTATGATCACAACTGAAAAAGTTCCAAATTTCGGTCGTACCTAAACTTAAGAAAGTCGGTATGTGGTTCAATTGTATGTGCAGGATATCAGGTGGTAAGCTCTCTCTGTGGATCAGTGGTAGATTGTCTGTCTCCGGACCCCAAAACCGCGGGTTCAAATCCAGTAGATAGTCGAATATTCGAAGGCCGGAAGGAAGTCTATTTGACCCTCCTTGGCGTACGATATCGACATATGAAAGTTCTCTGGTGCTACCCTTCCATCTGGTAAAGTAAAACTTTATTATTATTATTATTATTATTATTATTATTATTATTATTATTATTATTATTATTATTATTAATGTCAGATTGTACAGTGAGTGCGAAATAAGAACTTGCACATACATGAGCTGTTGTAATCCTCTTTGTAACTCCTGTATAGTTAGAATTATAGCTTCCTGCCTGGCTGTTGCACGTTCCTTTACCAGCTCTGCCATGAATTCAATGCCGATTTGAGGGACTAATTCAGAAACATTACTGTTTGAGGAATAGGAAAAAATTATACTCTCCGCCATCAGAGGTGTAGTTCTGTGTGGTTTCTCCGATCATCATTTCCAGGTGAATGCAGGGAAGATGCCTACGACCACATATTTCCTAAACATTAATTATAAATTCTCAGTTAAATAGGTTATCACTCAGATAGGCCACTCCTACTAAATTGAATGACGTCAGTACCAATAATGGTAATCTCGTTCGTTTATTAGTTACGTCATTGTTTCTAATTTGGTATAAGATTCTGAAATCAATTATACAAGGTCTCATGATGCCATTCTAACGTTCAACTTTTTGAAATCTCTGGTATATATCGTCGCTGTACGACACAAGGTCACATCTTCCAGGGCTCTTCCTATTCATTATTTTCCTTAAGAACGGTCACGCCTCCCAGTCACATATGGATATTTAGTCCATCAGAACATTATCCGTTGTGTTCATTTTCCTATGCTTACGTGTAAAAGAAAATGAACCTTACCGAACCACACTCTAGGAATGTATGTTTGCATAATTTATTTACGCACTTCTGCAGTATAATATACTTAAGGTTTACTTTACTGTACACGTTAGCATACGAAAATGAACACAAAGAAAATTGTTCTGATGAACTGCATATCCGTATGTGGCAACGAGCCGTAACCAGTCTTACGGAAAATAGTGGACAAGAAGAGCATTGTGATATATGACCTCTTACCCGAACAGCGACGATATATCGCGTTGAGAAATATTAAACATAACCACCCTGGAAATGTAAGTCACAGGGCACTTTACGTAATTGGGACATTCTTTATTTTAAAGTATGTTAAAGATGCAATGATTTCCAGAAATGTCCTACTGTAATTTTCTTAAATTAGATTAGGAAACAAGATGAGCACATTTTAATGATAAAAGGCTGGAATGGTTTAATTTCATTAGAATAAGAATGGAATTAAGCAATCTGTGTGCACTAACAGAGTCTGTATTCAGTCACTAGAAGAAAATCGTGATATTGCGGAATGTTTTAATTTATTTGAAATTGTGCGGATTGTAGGCTATGGTTGTCACATTGTGAAATCACCTACCAAGGGTGATTATAATACTATAAACACTTCATGTACTTAATAACCTACATTTTTAAATAACATTGGTCGTTATTCATGTCGACAATCAGCATACTGTCTCTTTTGTTAGTCTTGGAACCTCCTTCCAAAGCCACTGCGAAACATTGGAAATATAATATAAATATTTTTTAAAAATGTTTTGATCATTCTCTTTGGACACATGTCTGTGTATTATGATCAGCTGAAAACCTAAATTATAATAATATGTTGAAACGATAATTAAATTTTTATTACTATTATTATTAGTTTTCTAGTGTTTAAACAACCGAGCTCGATATTTGCAGTCGCTTAAGTGCGGCCAGTATCCAGTATTCGTGAGATAGTAGGTTCGAACCCCACTATCGGCAGCCCTGGAAATGGTTTTCCGTGGTTTCCCATTTTCATACCAGGCAAATGCTGGGGCTGTACCTTCATTAAGGCCACGACCGCTTCCTTCACACTCCTAGCCCTTCCTTGTCCCATCGTCGCCATAAGACCTATCTGTGTCGGTGCGACGTAAAGCAACTAGCAAAAAAAAAAGTGTTTAAACATCCCATTCAGAAAGGCTTTTGGCGACAATGTGACAGGAAAAGTGTTAGGACTAGGAAGGATGCGGCCATCACCTTAATGAGGTAAAGACCCAGCATTTGCTTGGTTTGAAAATGGGAAATCGCAGAAAACCGTCTTCACGGCTGCGAATGGTAGGGTTCCAATCCACCGCTTAACGAATCCAAGCTTTCAGCTTCGCGGTCTGTTCCACGCAACCAACACGTTCAGTGTATTATTAATATGATTATTATTGTTTTTATTGTTCACACATAACCGCATTATTTTAACTAACAACAGTTTTGTTTTTCAGGAGTTATATTCCCTGAGAGATGGGCAGAGTTCATGTTATTAAAATATTTTCCAATTATTCACCTGAAACTATCTCAAAATTCAGCAGTTTAATCGTGTTAATACTAGATTGCTTTTCGATATTTTTAACTCCATACCTGTGCATGATAGCAAAAGTATTTGGTTGTATATTTTGCACCTACAAGTTGGTATATTGGTATTGTTCCGAAAGAGCTCAAGAACACTGGGAGCTAAATTGCTTTTACAAACACAAACACAGCCGTCAATACTGCGATCACTGGCATGTTATCTAATAACTGATTTATGGAGTTCGATAATCTAAGTAAGTTCTACAACACAAGAGGACGGCAGCCATCGTATGGTAATCTGAAAGTTAGTTAATGCAAAGTAGTGGCCACTTTCAGTCAGCTGTGCTCGGAGAGCGGCTTGATAGAATCAGACTGACTTACTAGTGGGAGGACGTTGACACAAGTCATTTATATTGTGTCTAGGTTAAGGTCACTCGTATTATAGCAAGGTCCTGACTAGTAACTTAAGGTTAATTTACACCTAGATGATGTTCTACATTAACAAGATGATTGGTAAAGAAGAATGACTCTCATTCTTGTTACTGGTCGCCACTAGGACAAAAGGAAATAATAATAATAATAATAATAATAATAATAATAATAATAATAATAATAATAATAATAATAATAATAAAGTTAGATGTAGATTTACTGGCACGTTAAATAACTCCTGAGGGACATTATTCCGGCACCTCGGCGTCTGCGGAAACCGTAAAAGTAGTTTATTAAAGATGCAGAAAAGTAAGAAAGCAATATATTAAGGAAATCAATACGAAAAGACGTTTTAAATTTAACGGACGAAAATATTATCAGAATGAGTAGTCTGAGATTGACCAAAATAATTTGGAACCTTGCTTTATCAATGAAAGTAAAAAAAAAAGAAACATTAGCTGCTTGAAGTTAGAAAAGTTTTTTAGGAAATAGTCATCACAGATGACAGTGTATTAGTCAGATATAAGTTCAGAAACATAATCGACAATTACTACTTTAAGCACCACACAATCACAACCACCAACGAAACCTGGTCAGAACACCGCAAGATGAAGAAATTTTGGGATAAGAAAAAGGTAGCGACATCAGCTAAATAAGTTCAATCGTGCTTCTTAGTCAGGCAAAACGTAGAAAGAAAGTAATAATAATAATAATAATAATAATAATAATAATAATAATAATAATAATAATAATATGGTCGTTCGCCTCATTCGAGTGCATAATGGGAATTCTCAGCAATATTTAATAATTTGTTATACTATAACATTGATTGATTGATTGATTGATTGATTGATTGATTGATTGATTGATTGATTGATTGATTGATTGATTGATTGATTGATTGATTGATTGATTGATTGATTTAGGTTATAGGATATGAGAATCGAGATTGTCTGTTCCAAACTATAACAGATATTAAAATTTAGCTGTGGAGCCTCGCACTACAGTGGGACGATCTAACATTCACTTTACACAAGTTGTACTTAGTACGACCGTGGTGTGATAGGAATTATTTATTCTAGAGGCAGTGTCAGTACGAACATCGCGAGACAATGAGTAGCAGTCCTGAAATAATTATACATCATCCGATGGAACAGAGTAGATGTCGCTTGGAACTGAGATACTGAGCTGGCTGAAATCAACAATGAAAGGAGTTTTATTATTATTAGGTAGGATTATCACAGATGAACGATTAACAGCTGCCTGGGTCGATGTATGCATGGTGGATAGTAGTGCTAGTCTGTGATTGCTACTACGGCGTGCCAAGTGACTGACTGGGTGTGTCAATTGAAGAGTCGACCCCCTGTATGACCGTTTGCCCTCAATTAGCTTCAACTTGTTGGCCCTTCTCGCCAGCAGCAGGCCGACTCCAAGGAACTGTCTGCCTTCAGAGCAGTCCAAAGTACACGACGAAAATTTCAGCCTCAAAATACGAATGGAATGTTAGGTCACGGAAAGTTTCCTGTTGCATATTTGTAGTTGATATTCTCACCTCGTAACAAGATCTTCAGGCCAGTCATTTCTCTCAATTTTACGTCGCAAATTCGACCTCAGCCCGCTGTTAAAACCCTGTGGCAAGGTGAAGTAGGGCCATTCTGCACAAAATTTCCTTTCTATTCAAGGCTGGAATGAAAGTTGGACATCCAAGTAAATGGAAACTTTAGTTTCCGACCTCTTCCTTCTCAATCTGGCCCTCAGTTAACATGAATACGGACACCAAACTAACACAGGTTGTCCAATAAACTTCAATATCTCTACGTTCACAGGGTTGCTGACGACACTTTACGTGAAGCAGCACCAGCAGTTGCAATAATGGCAAAAATGGGGAAGTCTAGGCACGGACATGGTACTAGATAGATAGATAGATAATAGGAGATTGTTTCTTAAGTTCACGAACTACTTGCTCATATTTCGAGCAATTTAAACAGGGACTGGAATTTTAAAAGTAATTACTTCTGGCTAAAACATGTATATTTTTCTGAAATGAAGCTACGTTCCGAGAGTTTGTAAAATCATGACATGAGCAGACGCTTACAGTTTGAAGTTTACTTTCAGCAAGTACACTTAATAACCCTAGGAATGTAGATTAATGAGAAGTTAAATTTAGTAGTAGCTCTTAGTGGTGATCTACTACAGTTAACAGTAATAAGTAACAGTCTGCAGCACGATAGCGGAAGATGAGTGGATCGATATTTTTCATTATAATTACATAGAGTTTAGCATATCCATCGAAAGGAGCTTCACGTTTAAGTCTCCAATGTCAATTTTATTCATAGCGACTGATGATGATGATGATGATGATGATGATGATGATGATGATGAGTTGCAGGAGTTCAGCTTCTGCAACGAACAACAGTTAGTTCACGACTAGAGGAAGCTACAAACAAGGAAGGAGGGACGAACTCACTTTTCATTTTCCAACCACAAACAACGAAATACCGCTGGACTGTCAACATAGAGTTCATTTCTCTCTACACCATGAATATATTCTGCAATCGCATATCCATTTTCAAGGATAACGTGTAACCAGAGACACTGATCGGTTCTGCTAATGATTAAAATCTAGAGAAAAAGTTCGCAGAATATGTATCTAGCCATATAGGCATTCCTCTGCATTAAAATTGTCGTATGAAATGAATTATGTCTAGTATCAGTTGTCAGTTATACAGATTCTAATAATTACTTCGATAAACATACACGGAATTCTAGGAAGAATGTTTAAGTTTCTACAATAGGAGGTGGGTTCAAGGTTCATTACCATATAGGCCTATATCTGACCCGACATATTTCTATCCAAAATTAAATACGACTGATCTCTTCATACCGTAGAACTCCCCGATTGACCAGAAATGTCGCAGAAAATCTCCTGACAACATTTACCTCAGACATCGCTCAGTGGAAGAATAATATAACACTTACCACTTATTTCAAATGGTTTGTTAGCGACTAGTTTTTTGGGTTGATATTATCTCTTATATGGTTCTATGCCTCTAGTGGTGAATAATATTAGAAACATTCAATGAAAACCCCAGAATTAAAACTGAAGAAGTTCGTCAGAATCATATCTTCATTAAATTTTCCTATTCCTACTTCCTTGTGAATCATTAAATGTCCCAAAGATTGAAGGAAATTTTCTGAGTTGCTCGTAACTTAAGATTTTTTCATAATAGTGTGACAAATATTGTGAAGAAAATGACTGGAAGGCTCTTCTTTAGTTGTTCAATAATAAAAGGTGGCGAGATTTAAAAACTGCCAATTCTTTTCGCTGACACATAAATCATGTCAAAACTCATTTCTTTGCCATTAAAATGGGACTATACCCCCAGGGAAACGTTTAGCGATAAAAATGGATTTTTAAAAACAGGAACTGCAAAATAAGCTGTTTGGAAGTGCTGCCTTGGTAGTGTGTATGTAGGCACCCTTCGTCGTTCTAGTGTAATCTATTAGTACAGGACATGAATGTAAATTTACCCAGACCGTATTCAATACCCGTGCGGTCACCCATAGCGAATTTTATCGGACTGTAGTCGTCTATTGAACAAATAATCCAGTAAGTCAAAGTTGTGTAGGAGTCATTGTGTGAATGAACTATGCACCTGCACTGAAGCCGACGTGTCTGGAAGCTATTTACAACCTGACAAGCAGACATGGCCTAGGTATTATTCCAACCATGATAATCTCTATGATGAATAGCGGAATGTCTTCTTGCTTCACACCACTTTGTGCCTTACATAGAATAGAATGGATGACCAAAGAAAGAGAAAAGACACCTATCCCTAAATTCTATCGCAGTCTACTGAGTGACAGTAGGTCCATGAGATACGCACCTGTCAGCTGGCAACATATTAATTGCCTTTCGATATGGTATTTTATTTTAAATGTTTAAATGTTACTCCTCAAGTAATTGCTCTGCTTCTTTTGGTTGAATTCTAAGTATTATTCGTATTCTTATTCTTATTGTTCTTCTTCTTCTTCTTCTTATTATTATTATTATTATTTCAGAAACAGAAGAAATTAAACATTATTTCGGTGTATTCATCACTCCATCGTGGGAAGAAAAGGTGGAAAATTCTACCATATTGCCGTCCAGTTTCTGAAAAACTAGGAACTCTTCTATAAATACAGGGTTCCTCTGTAGCGTTTAAATGTAATTCTTATTTCTCAAAAGTACCGAAAACGAAGGACACCATCAGTAAAGAAAAGGAGAGTGATGTGTGTAAATTATAGAGCGGTGACTGCAACTCCGTTTGTATCAGTCAGTCAGGACGAAATTTTGAAATCAGGATGAAAGAACATATTAGATCACGATAAACCAACAGAGTCGCAGTTTGCAAATCACCTTATAACAAACAATTATTTATTCAGTCCGGTTTCTGCATCTCAAACTTCTTCATGTTGAATCTAAAGGGTCCATATTACATTCATTAGGAATATTAAAGTGTATCAAAAATAAACAAGAAACATGTATAAATGAACAAAATTCCCTCTCTGACAATTTTATGATTAAAAATTGTACCGTTCGACCCCTTAGCTTATATCAACTGCCCACCTACCCTTTGCCAGTAACTTATACTGACGTTAACCTTCACTCTGCAGAAGTTATATCCAGCTGTTTTTTAATTTTAATTGTATATTCTTGATATTTTAATGTGCCTTACTTTGCAAGACTAAATATGCAGAATCCGTAGGCCTACTTAAGTAACAACAAAATTAGCATATATTTATGTCATATTTATAGGCTGAGGACGACTTTAAATAAAGTCGAAACTTAAGTCCCTGAATTGGATTAATTTGTGATAAGAACTGCATCTGAAATGAATATTATTATTATTATTATTATTATTATTATTACTTAAAGGAGCTGAATATTGAGGTCATCTATCCCTATTCTCATACAATTATTACAGTTACACATACAGCCACAGACTTCAGAGTACCCTCTCAACCCTAGCCTGTGTTACCCCATCGTCGCCACAAGACCTGCCTGAGTAGGTACAATGTAGAACAAATAGCCACAAAATAAATTCTGAATTTACAGTCATAATTATCCTTAGGAAGATCTGATTGACTTTGGTGTACAGGAGAGGAATGCGTAGGCTCCGGAGATGTTATTCATTAGCTACAGATAATAGACATAAAATTAACGATAATGATTTCTGGTATGAAGAAGTGTCATGGCAGGAGGGTTTACTAATGAAGAGATAAAGGCTAAGTTAGGAATCAACACGGCGGATGAAGGTGAGCATACTGTATATGCCTACTGCGGTTATAAGATCATGATAGTGGAATCAAGGAGGGTAGGTTATCAAAAATTCTGAATACTGAATTCAACTCTCAAGTATAAAAGTCGAGGCTGCCTACTCCGCACGTTGTTCTATGTTGCTACGCCGTACGTCGCTCTGAAGAGTTACGTAAGAACGATTAAGGGACATTACTTTGATAATCTCCTTGCACGTCCCGAACTACATTCCTTAGGAGTATATGGTTCAAGTACGTTA
Source organism: Anabrus simplex (assembly GCF_040414725.1). Lineage (NCBI taxonomy): Eukaryota > Metazoa > Arthropoda > Insecta > Orthoptera > Tettigoniidae > Anabrus > Anabrus simplex. Next base: position 448,138,992 of record NC_090265.1, read on the forward strand.
AGATAATCTTATTTCAGAGGTGAAATAGCGGAAAAGCTGTTTATACTAAGATATGAGTAGTGCAAATGTAAAGAATAAACGAATTAAAACGCAGAATGCGTCTGTGTATATGTTGTGACTTAGTTTGTCATTTGGCGGAGGACACGTCATCCAGGAATCATTGAGCATAGATTGCTCAGCATTCATTTATCTCGGTCAAGAATTATAGGAGAGTACACCAAACACATAGATTTATGGCAGAGGCGACGAGGCTCTTACCGCCACTGATATATACTTTCTTGATCAAGGTGACAAATAGTGGTGTCCATGACTGAGTAAGATGCTTACCAAACATTACTTCTTAAAAGCTGCCGTTGCAAAAATAAGCGTCACTGTACATATCATTTGTAAACATTCAACCTTCCTCAGTTTGTAAATGTTTTCTCTTAATCTTCGGTGAAAATTAAATAGAAAACTGGCCTATTTTCTTTTTATGATATCTAAATCCTACAATATCATAAAAACGTCTTCCACTGCTCAGACATTCAGGTGGTCTATAACAATCGATTGGTAAAATGAAATGGCATATGGTGTTCAGTGCCAGGAGTGTCCGAGAACATGTTCGGCTCGACAGGTACATGTCTTTTGATTTGACTCCTGTAGGCAACCTGCGCGTCGAAATGAGGATGGAATGATGATGAAGACCTCAGATACACCCAGCCCCCGTGCCAGCGAAATTAACCAATGATGGTTAAATTTCCCGACCCAGCCGGGAATCGAACCTGGGCCCCTTGTGACCAAAGCCAGAATGCTAACCATTTATCAATGGAGCCGGACAATGGATTGGTATTAGCGAGTGATTAAAATAAAGCACTCGTGTTTGTAGACTTAGAGGCACGTTAACAATCTCTTTTTTTAGGACGAAACTCCTTCGCTATGATCGCTGTTAGGACGTAAATGCTTGAATAAACATTAAATAAATACATAAATTTATTATTATGATTATTGTTATTAGACTATTATTATTCCTTTTCGTGAACGTAAATCCTTGAGAGCAGGCGATGGAGAGAGGAATAGGATTATCAAGTGGATTCCGTTGTTGGAATGAAAAGTATTCACACTCATTAGTAACTAATGCTAATTAATAAACAATTGTTGTTATCATCAACATCATCATCATCATCATCATCATCATCATAGGACATCTATTATTTGGAGAATAATGGAAGTGGACCTAATCGTAGTGTTGGTATAGCTATGACAAATGTGTGTGTGTGTGTAGCCTACTGTATAGGCTACGAACAGATACAGCTGCACGTTTTCAATAAATAAATCGCATCATTAACCTACTGCCCTTCTTTACAGAAATTCTGTAATACACAAAATAATCGAAGTTATGGGACTGATTGCCGTAACCAAAAACATAAAAATCGAAGTAATGGGACTGATTATCGTAACAAAAAACATATTTCGAGGAAAATTTTGTGAAATCCTTAATACTACTTCTACTAAACGTTTTCATTCCTCCCCTGAAGGGGGAGGCGGGCCTGCTAGACGGTGACACCGTCTCTCAGGCCGGGAGATTTGTTACGGTGAAGGAGATGTGCGGAGAAGGTGAGGGGGTGGGCGGCCGTGGCCTATACTACGAACTGTCCCGGCATTCGCCTTAGTGCAGGAGAGTGGAAAACCACGGAAAACCATTCTCAAGACAGCCGACGGGTGGGGCCAGGTGTGAAGTCCGGCATTATGCCCCAGCCCCGTCTCCCGAAGGCAGAGGCGTAGAGAGACGGTAGAGCCGTGGCCAACTTTCCTCTGCTCGGTTGGCCAGTCAGAGTACAGAGCTGCTGGACCACGGGCTAGCCGTGGCCTCTTAAGGGACGAAACCCACTCTGCATCCACCAACCAAAAATCCTTAAAAAACATTTCATTTACATAGATCATTGGTAATCGATTGGTGTTAGAGAGTGATTAAATATAACGCCCTTGTGTTTGTAGACTGGAACTAACCGCTTTGAAAATTTAAATAATTATTTTTATAATCATCTTTGCTGTAGAATGAACTGTAATGAACTGACATTTATTCATGTTCCACAACTCTCACTAAATCATGTGTATACTTCTTCTAGTATACTGTGCCTTCGCATGGTCAACATTTATTTAGTAATTTGATGACATTTATACAATATTAAAAATGATAAGAATGTAAGTACCTCATGAAAACTATCGTTCAGTTCAATAATGTCTGATGCGGACAAGACACGACGTCATATCCATCGTGGTGGGGACCCTTGCACCCACACTGTGGTTCATATCCCACGTCAGAAGGAGAGTTCTCCCCGGTGGTGTCATACTACACCATGCTGCAAGAAAAACAAGCAGTAGGAACTGCACTGATCTGCAGCAACTCCGGATTGAATTTCGTCAAGGACACGAATATTTGCGCTGCTTTGCCAGAGTTTGCAGTAAGTGACTGGTCCGTGCAGGGGTGAACAATATTAAGATACTTTCACTAGAATATGCTAATTTTATTCTTCTCTTGCTATTCGTTTGGCACAAAAGAAAATATGTGTTTAACGCAACGAGTTTCCTTCTGAACACCACGAAGACCATTTATCAACGCGAATTCTTCAGTGCCAGCACTAACACTACATGAGAGGAAGAATCTGGAAGAGCCAAATTAATTGTGGTTTCGATTCACAAGTTTATGAAACTAGGTATTTGAATGAATTAAAGAGCAATGTTCAACGAATTTTACATTTGGTAGTAATGAAATGGCGTATGGCTTTTAGTGCCGGGAGTGTCCGAGGACATGTTCGACTCTCCAGATGCAGGTCTGTTGATTTGACCCATGTAGGTGACCTGCACGTCGTGATGAGGATGTCACATACACCCAGCCATCGTGTCAGCGAAATTAACCAATGATGGTTCAAATTCCCGGTCGTGACAGGAATCGAACGCGGGACCACCAGTGCAAAGGCCAGCACGCTAATGATTTAGCCATGGAGTGGGACTACTTTTGGTAGTACAGTTCTTCAAATATATTTTGTACAATAGTGCATGAAATAATTTGCTATTTTCATGAAAAATGGTCACCTACAACCTGTTTTCCAGTCAGTGACCAGGTCAGGGATGGAATGAATGAAGCTCCTATCTTGCGACGAGGATAGGAATTTTGCTGGCTGCCGAAGCCTGTCTCACTTCTCTGGGGCAATGATTAATGACTGACAGATGAAATGTAAACGATAGTGAAGGGTGTTGCTGGAATGAAAGATGACAGGGAAAACCGGAGTACCCGGAGAAAAACCTGTCCCGCCTCCGCTTTGTCCAGCACAAACCTCACATTGAGTGACCGAGATTTGAACCACGGAACCCAGCGGTGAGAGGCCGACGCACTGTCGCTTGAGCCGCGGAGGCTATTTTTCATGGAAAATATAAACTGAAATTATTTTCTTGCGCACATGCAGTCGATTCTTAATCCATTAAACTATTCCTGAGAACAGGGGATGGAGGGGGAAATAATATTTTCAAATGGATTCCACTGAAATGATAAGCATTCACAGGATTTATTAACTAATTCTGAAACTACAAAAATTAAAGATAAATGAATTCACATGAAGGATGAGAACTTACCTGAAACATTACTGAATTTTACTTATATCAAATTCGATGCGAGTATGTGGGAGTGTTAATGGTTTAAAAACCACTTGACACAATTTACAGAATGCCTTTTAAACTAAAGCCATAGTTTAAAAATATGATGCAACCGGTTTATGAATGAATATTGTAGTCGTTGCAGATGTAATTTCAAGGAGCTCAGAAGAAGATACAACGACCTTATTCACATCAATGTGTGTATGGCGTCTGATATTACACTATACAACTGTATGTGTATCTGTAATTATTCGGAGATATAATTAAGAAATATGGTCCAGGAATTCATAAAACTTTCTTAGCAAGATTATGGACATTTCTGGTGAAAAACCAAACTGAAGCTGGTCGTTATGGGTACTGAAATTGAAACTAAGGACGCTGAACGTAACAGAGAATAGCTGCCCAAAACAATAATCACCACCACCACGACCACCACCACCACCACCGCCACCAGATTCTTACTAACTTTCCTCACTCTTATTATTCTGTTCCACTAATGAGTCGTGATTTAAAAATGTATAAGAAAAGCTTAAAGCCTAAAGGAAAAGATACCATTTTCTATAAATAATTAACAGGAATTTAATGAAATAAAATATACCGCGGGACACCAGGCATTGTCTTGCATAAAGCAGGTTTCGTGGGAGCACTACATTTGAGGTACAAAGGCTATGGAGTTCTGGCAGTTCTGAATCACCAAATCCCGAAATGACGTATACCCCTGGTTACGTACGAGAAACAGGTATGTTAACTGATATACTATATGATGTTTGGCTAGAATTTCGGCCTGCGTGTCCCTTCTCAGGTCTGTGGTTCGTACCTTGCCGCAAGGCATGTGCATACATGTGCTTGTATCACACACTAACACCTTCACCTGTCGCCTGACTGGAATGCTTGCAGCCGTAATATAATGCCTAACAATTACGCCTACAGAAGTCATCTACTGTAAACACTGACTGTACGATTAGGACTGAAAATGTGAGAAGTGGCAATGTGTCCATCAAATGAAATAAGAAACCCATAGTTTTAACTATTCCAGGAGTTTTCCACTTCAGTCCCACTGCGGGCCATGTTTTGCGTAACAATCATATAGGACCTCGCAACTTCATGAATTATTTTATCAACAATATACCATAATAACTTTCAACACTCTCCAAACAGTTGCGTAGGACAACTGATTAAGCGTTCTTCTTCTGTGTCCAAGGTTACAGATAAAATCCTAGCATATTCGTTTATCATTTAATCCAGATTAATTACGAGAAAGCGTATTTACGGGCATCTTAGAAAACACTTTCAGGACAAAATTCCCGCAATTTGGTGCCTCTGGAGCAGTTAAATAAATTCCCAAAAACCAGTTGCAATACAGCCCATTTAGAGTCTTGGCCTGCTAGGATGGCTGTTACCCAGTCAGATTGTCTACAGATTTTGGAATCACGTGATCAGCGTGGTGACTTCCTCAGCTGTACTGTTTGGCCTTCGTGACCGGGTCACCATCTCTCATGTGAGACAGCTTTTCAGTTGGTTTCATGAGGTTGAGTGGAACTCTGTTCCAGCCTACAATCTAAAATGAAAATACCTGAGCTAGCTAAGAACTGAACCTTGGGCCCCCTGGTAAGAGGAAGGTATGTTACCCTTGCACTACGGTGCTGGCAAGTTAAACAATTATTGTTATTCTAAGAACACATTTACTGTTGTTGCTTACTGATTTCTCGAACAAGATATTTCACATATTGCATAGTAGCCAACTTATGGACTGTGAACCATAAATGTTCATTGATAAGCTGAACGGTATTTCCAAAGCACACCTGAGTGATATGTAACTGCTTTCACTTCGCCAGAAATAGCTTTCAATCGTAGCTAATAAAAATGGGTCTTACTTGATCAAGGATATGGGTTCGATATCTCTTTCAATAGCACTGGATGTAATAATATGGCTTTTCTAGTTTTTGCTCATTTTATAATAGGAACGATTGCGAAGATTAATAATTAGCTTCAAACTGCCTTCCAGCACCACTGTAAAGACTATTAAACTTTCACTAAACTGTTCTTTTCACAAGCTGATGACATTTTCTTGGATAAATTTGAGTTTGTACAAAATGAGACTGCCACTTTTAGAATGGTTATGAAACTTGGTTGTATGTTGATGTATACTTGTTGAGAGCTGATTCGAGTTTATACTGTACTCCATGCACTACTTGTTACGCGTTTTATGTTTTATATTCAGGACAGCTAGCAAAATACTCTGAAAAGTACTCTTCCTCAAAGTGATTTGTGTTCAATTACGCATCCATTCCATACATACATTTTCATTATTAACTGCTATAACTTTTTGCGTTGAGTTTGGAAGACACTGTGGACTTCCACTTTCAATTAGACCTATGTCCTAGTTTACTTTTACACTACTTCTTCTCCTTAAATAATTAAAAACTGAATCTAACCATAGTTGTCTTGGGCGAGACAATTACTTTCCTCGCCTCACATGACCTCACCATCGAAGAGGTATATGTGTACACTTCACCTGCCGATTTCTCTCCTAACATAGCCTCGAGTACCCTCCTCGTATTGTTCCCAACCGTGTGTAGCAACAATCATTCTCGCTACACCTATGTCCGTTACTTCCAATTTATTAATACGTTATACTGAGTCCATTCAGTTTTCACTCTCGTACAGTAAGTCGATCTCAAAGCAAATTCAACCACACTGTGGTTCATTCCTACGTCAGAAGGAGAGTTCTCTTTGATGATATCATACTACACTAAGCTACACCTTTATTCGATGTAACTAATAATTATACTACCATCTTTGGAGAAAAACATCCTTAGTAGGCCTACTTGAAATGATGTAAATGTTCCAGTCTTGTACTTCCTACCTGGCATTCAGTCCTCTCAAGTTTCTTCCCAACTGACATCACTTTAGCTTTCGAACCTTCATGCCATACTTCTTTTTATGTTCCTAGTACAGTATTAGCTTCCAGGATTTCAGCACAGTTTGCGATTAAGACAAAGTCATTAGCGTAACTGACCAGGCATAAACTCTAAAAATATATCAAGGTCATTTTTATTTCTTTAAAGTGCCACCACCACCATCATCATCATCATCATCACTGTAGTCAAGTATTCAGTCCAAAGACTTGTCCATTGTCACCCGCGAGGTCATTGGCAGTCAGAGTAACCCTCAGTAATAGTTGCCATTATTTGGAAATGGCTCAAAGGTTGGCCTCAAGAAGTAAGTCGTCTGCTGTTTATTTTCTTTTACGAGAGAGATATTTCATTTTTCCCAATGTACAACTTCAGCCTTTGTCATGTAATTCCTCCAAGTCACCTTAATCATTCTCAGAAAACAGCACATTTCAAAATACTAAAGGCCATTCACGTCAGCTCCTTTTATCGTCCATATTTCTGAGGCTTTCGGTAAAATTGTCCAAACGAATGCACGCAGAATTCTCATATGCAGGAAGAAACTGAGCTAGTTGCTGCTGAACAATTTGCTATTCTGCACAAAAAAAAACTAAGCTTGTGCATCCTGCTCAGTTGTACATTTTCCATCCACAGTTATTTTCTAGCCTAGGTAACGGAATGTACTGTTCTAACGTGGCATTATTTATCTTAAAACACAAATCCTTTGTTGCGATATGACCCTACATTTTTTCTGTGAGGACTTTAACTTCATACAATGTTTCTTCATACAATGTTTCTTTAATGTGTTTGTAATTCTGTTAATCATAAACTGCAGGGAAAACAGATTTCCTGCTAGTGTTTCCTGATCATCGGCAAACTTGATTATCCTAATTAATTATCCATTTACTCTCACTTCCAGTGCTTCTTCACTCATTATCTCCTAAATAATTGACGACGGTTCGGGAGAGAGAACATCCCTGTCCTATCAATTTATTGATGCTCACTGGATCTGAAAGGACTTTATATTCCTCAGAAGAATTATCTCCTTATTTTCAAACTTTTCTGTACTAGCATATTAAAAATTCATTATCTGTGTGATCGGGCAGCAGTAGGTCGTTTCTTTTCCTAAGAATTCTGTTAAACGCATTAGTGAGTCGTGACCTTCTGTTTAGTTCAACTTCCAAGTTAATTCACAAAAATAAACGCAACCAATATTCCAAATTACTTCTTCGGAGAGTTATTATGATTTCAGCGCCTCAAAAATGGTTTATTTGTAATTAAAATGCGTTGGAAGTAAAGCTAGGTTGCTCTGTAAATTGATAAAATAAAAATTTCCGGTCATAAAATTTAAGTATCAAACTTGCCCTCGCGCAGTACTCTAACGAGCTGCAGAACGTGGCTTCCTGTAGATCAACGAAATTGTACTAATGTTTTGTTTCTTGTTTTGTTTCCTTTTGGCAAAAAAATGTGCAAAATTTATATAGATAGGTATATAAATTATATACCCTCCCTTCACCCCACCGTCGTAAAAAAAAGAGGAGATAGTCTTTTTTCCTCTCTCTCCCAACATCGAGATCTGCATCTCAATAAGACGGTAACCATAGCAACTGTGAATTATACATTTTCCCGCGCACGCTTCTCCGTGTTCTCCATCTCCACACGAAGAAATAATAACAATACACCAACTGGCATTACCCATTCATAAACACTGGACTTTATTGTAACCTTTCTGAACAAATCAAGTTACTCATTAAACCTGTTTTTCTTTACTTCCACTCGTCATAAACGTTTTTAAAACGGAATCACCCACTGGATATGAAGCTCTACATTAAGATTCGAATATTGTACCTAAAGATTTTCTTGGATACTGAAGTAAAAATATTTTCCTCAAAAGTCTGAACATTTTAACCTTTTCATTTCACTAAACGATATTGTCGGCACTCGTTTGTGTTAATTATTTAGAAGTGAGGTTACTGGAAAATAAGTTCAAATTTAAAACAAGAGGGAGTCAACAACTTTATCAACATTATTAACAGAAGACTAGAATGGATAATGTAAATGTATTAAAATTACCTCATTCTTCTTCTTCTTCCTCTTCTTCTGGGGCACTACAGTCTCGCATGTACATCCTTGCCTCCGCAAGGATCTTCTTGCGCTCAACCCTCCTAAACGCCTTCCTGTTCCCTCCTTTCACTCGCAGAATCTTCACATCTGCTTCTACATCACCAAACCAACGTAGTTTTTGTCTTTTCCTTTCTCTACACTGATAGGGTTTCTGAAAGGTTAGTTGTTTTATATATTTATTCCCTTCCATTCTAACAATGTTCCCTGCCCATCGTACGTATCTTTACAAAATAGATCACGTCAAGTTATTTAAATAGTTGTTCTAATTCACAGTTGTATCGTGACTTCGAAATTTAATTTTCATGGGATCAAATATCCTTAACATTTACCGCTCAAATATCCGTACCGGTAAGTTAATGTTTCAGACTGGATTCTACAGTAGATTTCAGAAATTATTTAAGCACATTCTTTGTTGGTGGTTTTTAGTAATGCTTGAAATCTACATAGCGTGTTGCATTCCTCATCATTCTACGGTCTAGTTTAGGGATGGCGAACCTATGACTCGCGAACACAACTATGGCACGCCACACAACATAATGACGTATTTTAATGGTAATAAACGTACGGTTCCATGGCTAAATGGTTAGCGTGCTAGCCTTTGGTCACAGGGGTCTCGGGTTCGATTCCCGGCAGGGTCGGATATTTTAACCATAATTGCTTAATTTCGCTGGGTGTTTGTGACGTCTTCATCATCATTTAATCCTCATCACGACGCGCAGGTCGCCTACGGGAGTCAAATCAAAAGACCTGCATTTAGCGAGCCGAACTTGTCCCCGGACACTCCCGGCACTAAGAGCTATACGCTATTTCATTTCATGTTAATAAATAGATGAAAATCGAGCAACATTACGTTTTAATAAAATGCATCCAATTAATAATTATATGGCCACATTTGTTACGAATTTTATTAGGTTAAAGCAAATAAATTCTTAAAATTTACCTTTTTTAGATGTCATTTTCAGTAAACTATGAAACACTCAGACAAAGAGACTTATATGTAATGCAACCTGATACCTAAACGAAATCAAATGATGGGATTTTATGATGATTTTAAAAGAAAATAACCGCACACTAGACGGTAGAAGGTAATAAGCAAGACCTTAACTGACACGCTATTCGGAAAAGGTTTGCCATCCCTTGTCTAGGTAATGGAATTTGTTGTCATAGCACGTATTTATTCCTTTTGTTACTTCCACTGACTTCCTCCAATTAGGGCTGCTTAATTTGAATGTTTTGAATGATTTAGTTGCTGGAGCTATAATATAATATATTTATAGAAATACGATGTCAAGTATGGCAATTCGTTCCATCAGCCAACTTAAAATTTGATATCAAAAGAACATAATACGTTTCTCTTCAGAGGTCAAAATGTCACATTTTTAGCATTCAAAAATTGTAGTTTGAATTCTACGAATTTTGAAGTTATATAAAATTATTCTCTGAAAATATATTTAAAGCTTATAATCTTTGGAAATGTTATAATCCATGCCGTACCGAGGATTAACTATTATTATACCTACTTCTCCCGGCTTTTAAATTACCTATTTGAGATTATTAGTACACTCGCTCCATACTTTAGATGGTTGTTGCGTTGTTTCAGACAAAATCTACTTGCATACGACTTGATGAAGATTAAATGCCACCTGCAACTTTCTCTGTTGTCACCAGATGGTATTCAATCTGATAAACTGACGACAATACGAGATTTTCTGGCTAGCTGGACACTGTTTACTAACCCATCTCAGTGGCGCAATGGTAGTGCACCTATCCAACGCTCTTAATACAGTAATTTGTGTATTTGTATTCGAAAATACCCAAATCTGATTATTATATCAATTCATTTTCTCGTGGATCCCATAAATTTGCTCTTAATATCTTCCTTTCTTCTTTCCGCTCTTCCCACCATCTCCCTCTTCCCTTGTTGTTTTTATCAACAACAGGTGTAGAGAGTGGCTGAACATTAAGTAAATCAGTGGTTGTATTTACTCTGGTGGAGGGGACAATAGTTGAGAATTCCTCACTCGTTCCCGGCTCTGATAACCAGGACTGCACTAAATTTCACTCACCTTTCTATCTGGTGTAGCACGTACTATGATAAATGGCCTTCCATTGGCTCGCGTATCGTACTGTTTCCGGCGCGACGGTATTTATAGGCGTATTTTGGCGTGGAAACTGAATGTCACAAACGATAAAACCGTATATTTTTTTCCGCCCTAACTGGACTTCTTCCAATGGCGTAATTACTACACTATTTATTGCCGTTATTCTGCTCAGATGCCCAGAAAATGTGTCTATTTGTTACATTGAAGTTCGCTGTTCGTTATCGCGCAATTAAACGTCTTATATGGAATTATTTCGGCGTTGTGAGATTAAAGAATGTGGCTTTCTTTAAACTGGGTTAGAGTAGGATAATACATTATATTTAAGTAATTGTTCATATTTCTCTCTTAAGCACAAATGCAGCATTTATTCAGTAAAGTAGTAGTGTAAAATCCAGGCCTTGAAAGTATCGAGAACTAATCTTTAATAGTCAGGGTTGGAAAAGCATCACAAACGTATTTCCATTTTTTTCATAAACTTATACAGATGCTTAAGAGAATTATATTTCACAGTACACTATGTAACACCTTTATTTGTGTAATCAATTATTTTCTATGTGTTTGTGAAGTATTCTTTCCAGTTGTGCAGAGCGACCGAAAACTGGGGTATTTTCAATATTCCTTTCTCGTGCTATCAATCTAGAATCATATGGACAGTATTATTCATGAAATAGATTCATTCTAAAGTAATATAATTGGGGTGAAGGATATAAAATATACCATTTTCTTTCAACACGATTTTTAGTATATTTCTTGAGCTCCCCTAGCTGTTTGAGCAGATTATTGAAATGATTCACATATGTTTCTTTGTGATGAAAGGGAAACTATGGGCAAAACGTGTTACATCCATGTTCATTTGTTCTTTCCTTTACTCTTCAAATCATTTAATTTGTTTTAAACCAGGTTAATGACTGGAGTAGCAAAAGTTTTAAAAATCCTATATAAGTACAATGTTATACGCAGTGCATTGAAAGTGAATTAAAAGATAAATAAAATGTTTGAAGAAAGAGCGAAATCATTGAAAGGTATTATACTCTGCTGGAATGAGTGGCTCAGACGGTAGAAGTGTGGGCCCTCTGAGCTCAAGTTGGTGGTTCGATCCTGACTCAGTCTGGTGATATTTGAAGGTGCATAAATACGTCAGCCTCGTGTAGGTACATTCACCGGCAAGTACAAGAACTCTTGCAGGAAAAATATCCGGCACCTACTTGTCAGACCGATCATACAGTGCCATTAAATTTATTTTTCAATTTCATGAAATTTTATAACAGCTCGAAGTGTAACATAAATGATGTATTCTTATTGACATTAATGGTACCGGAACTCTTGCATTATTCTTCAATGCATGTTCCGAGGGGATTTACCACTGGTCTACACGAAACGTTACGAACAGGTACCATTTCAAGAGATCTGATGGAAAGAGAGGGTTATAAAAAGGTATAAGAACTTAGACTACAATGAAAATTCTTAACGGATCCTCAGTTCTCTTACATTTCCATCTAGTTATTCCTGTGCATAATTTTTATTTTGCACAAACACAAAACAATATTCACGGACTTGTAGGTCATCGGTAGTGACAAAGTAAATCATTTAATGTGCTAGTAAGGTGATAGCTAATACTAATTAAAATACCATGTACAAAAATGAAATAAGTTGGCACAGATGTGGTACAGTACCTATGAATAAATAGGGAAACTCTGATTACTTTGATCATTAATCACTTGATGTATTTCATGGGGACACCAAATTGCCATGTTCTTCCAGCATACAGACAGTGATTTGTTTGATAGTTTTCTGCATTTGATGACGAGGTGTGTAGATGCTTAGTTTCAAAATGCCGATGAAGCGAGGAAGTAACAATTCCTATCTTTAAAACCATTCACAGCGTCCGTCAAACAATAAACTTTCTCTGCAATAAATCTTAATTTTACGAACAGGGAAAGAATCTTGTCATTCTCCATTTAACTAGAGTATCATGATACATATAAGTACATGGAAATAACAAGGCACTTCATCCGAAACACGACCAGTTTTAGGAGAACCTTCTTTAACGTTTCACGTTACCGAAGCTATAAGTAAATTCCTGCATTGGGAAAGGTTCTATATCATTATTGAGATAATTCAGTAAAACTCACCCAGTCCTCTCGTTCGAGACAGAGCGTTTTGTTGCTCATGTCGCGAAAAGTTCGTTTGTTCCTTTACACTGACGATATCTGTGTGGCAGCAGGAGAAGACATATGACTATGGGTGTGTGGTCGGATCTGCCTTCCTTTGAGCAGCTAGGACAGTTACCGCTTATTTAAAAATTGAAAGACTATCCTTCTATTCTAAACTCAGAAAATTGGTTTAGGGCTCAAAAAGTATTCGTTGTCTACTGGTAAATTACGAAAAATCCTTCACCAATAAATTTTCTCATGGCGCTGGTGAGAGTTGCTGCAGTACAAGATGTCCGAACGTTTGTCCTTTAAGACCATTTTTTAAAGTACGTATCACTAGAGGGTAATCTGATTCTGTAGAATTCTTGACTATTCTATATGGAAGTGAGCTTGTTTACAGTCAATTAACATGAGTGACTTGCTTTTTGCCTTCTTTTTCCCTGACGCTGAGTATGTTCTTTTCTGGTACAATAACTGTCAACTTCAAACCAAGTGATCTCGTAAAATGATATTTTTCATGGACATTGCTGGAGGAAAGTATATTAATCTTAATTTTAATGAATAAATCATCAGCCAGTTCTAATGTCTGTCTGTTAGGTCAACAGCCCAGAGGCTGGTTGGATCCTCAAATAGCACCACCGAAGGTTATGCGGTTATAAGGAAACCCCAAAACCCAATGGCCGCACCAAAATGAGGTGTACTAGGCAAGATGAGGAGTGAGGTAGTTTGCCATTGCTTTCCTCACTGGGTCAGAACGTACTATTGCAGCACGACTGACCCTATGAGCAGCACCTTTCACAACACTCAGATGTACTAGTCATACTCTGAATGTCATTACTCAGCACTACCCATATCCCAGCAGCTTCCATATTGTCACAGCCATGGATGTTGACTGGGACTTCGGTGGAAGCTACACTTTACTCTGGCCTGTGCCAAGAGATGGATGCAAAAGTACTGTATCCATCAAGAAATGGCAACAGGCAACCAGTTCTAATATAAGTTATTATTATTATCATTAATAATAAAAAAATTATACTAGTAGAAGACGAAGAAACATTGTGCAATTATAGTCTATTAGAGCATTCATTTCATGATAATGTACCTGTAAGTGTTATCCAATTCTAAAGAGGGAGACTATACGAATCACATTTACTTTGCTGGAATTTGTTTGTACCACAGGACTGTATAAGATGTACCTCGAATTCTTAAGGTTAACTTCTAACTGATGTTCTACAAAATAATATTGAATCCCGAAAAAAAAAATCGTTTTAGGTTATTTGATTTTAAAACCACGATCCAGTTGTATAAACTCTGAAGGACTCAATCGTCATGGTTGTTCTTTATGTTATCTGCTCCTAATGTTTATGACTTGCAGTATCTCTCCTAGGCATTCTCCAAGTCCTTCTCCCTCCGACAACATGGTTTAGTATACCTTCACTCGTCTCACCTTCAACATTCCACTGCAACACCACATTTCAAATCCTTCCATCATGTTCCTGCACCAGTTATTGTCCATATTTCACTTCTATCTCATATTACGTCCAATACGAACAACTTCAATAACATGGCTCTAAAACGTTAACTGTTTCTTGAGGAAAGCATTCACTGTTTGCACTAGTCAACCATTATTGGTATTTCACTACCCAAGTAACAATAGGCCTATTCATTCATTACCTTTAATATTTAATTTTCTGGTCCGGAATTCACTCGCGAGTTGAGTCCATACTATTATTTCTTTTTATTTATTTTCTTCGTTTATTCCTTCTCAATGCCACAGATTCTCGAGATCCTCGGCAGGGTTAGGAAATCCTCTAACCAATATGTCATCAGCTTGGAGGCTGGTTGGAAACTCAAATAGCACCAAAAAATTAAGGCAGCACTATAATGAGGAGTACTAGGCAATGAGCTAGGAAGTGCTATGCAGCACGACTGACCTTAGAACAATTCCTTTCATAGCACCCAGACGCGCTCTTTGTACTCTGAATGTAATTACGCAGTACCACCGATACCTCACCAGCCTCCATATTATCCCAACCATACATGAGACCGAGACTTCAGTAGAAGCTTCATTTTATTCTAGCGTGCGTCTAGATAAAAGTGCAAAATTACTGCGTCCATCATAAAATAGCAACAGGTGGAATCATAACTACAATAAGTGACTTACCCAAACCTGGATGTTGGCGATCTAGTAATTGCCAACCCCCGACCCCCCGTTTAAGCCTGAGACCACTGATCAGGCATGTTGAGCCAGAATTCGCTTGCGGTAGGGTGGTTACTTCCTTACACCTCCTCCTCCAGCTAACTGATCATGGGCTATATGTCAACGTGCTGACATGGTTTAGTATACCTTCACTTATGATCTGATCTTCTCGTCTCACCTTCAAGATTCCACTGCAACACCACATTTCAAATCCTTCCATCATGTTCCTGCACCAGTTATTGTCCATATTTCACTTCTATCTCATATTACGTCCAATACGAACAACTTCAATAACATGGCTCTAAAACGTCAACATGCCTACACTCCTGGCCTGAAAATATCAGGAAGTTACAATTTTTTCTCCTTGGTGTATCAAGCGTCATTCTGCACCATTATCTCTATACAAGAGATTCACATAGTTTTCATGCGCATCCTTTGAAAAGTAATTGCACGTTGAAAAAATTAAATAGCGTATGACTTTTTGTGCCGGGAATGTTCGAGGACAAGTTCGGCTCGCCAGATGCAAGTCTTCAGATTTGAGGCCCGTAGGCGACCTGCGCGTCGTGATGAGGATGAAATGATGATGATGAAGATGACGCATACATCCAGCCCCGTGCCAGCGAAATTAACCAATTATGTTTAAAATTCCCGACCCTGCCGGGAATATAACCCGGGACTCCTGTGACGAAAGGCCAGCACGCTAACCATTTAGCCATGGAACTGGACAATTGCACGTTGCTCTTTCTGTATGAGAAGTATTTATTTATGATAATTACTTTGAACAACTGTTCTATCAACACATCCCCATACTCTGTTTTTGAGCGTAAAGAGTGGACAGTATTTAAACTTCACCTTCTTCATTTTACTTGACTACATGGCATAGAATGTCAATGAAAGCTCCACCTTCCTCATTGTACGACCCCTGAAAGAAACCTGCCAGTCAGCAAAGATGATGTTATATTCACTCTAGATTTGATTGCTCGGTCAGATTACCTGGTAATTATACTGATGGCAGCGATTTAATTTTGCTCATACAAGCAATTAATAACGTTAATTGGAACTTAGTGTATGAGATTAATATACACTGACGTATTGATATAAGAGTTAGAATTTATGAATGTGTGATTGATTTAGTAATTAATGTAGACATTCGTTTCAGTTATCTTTCCGTGGATCTTGTCTATTGCGTAGATTCTAGGATCGTTCTCTCGGATGTTGAATCCTGATCTAAGGGTGTCCAGTCATATATTGTATTGTTACTCATATCACCCAGCATCCTCCTAACTGGTGCCTTAGTCACAAAGAATGGGGACATTCTCTAATTAACCCACTCTTCCGACAAGCAGTTACAGTAATTTCATAGTAAATAATAATAATAATAATAATAATAATAATAATAATAATAATAATAATAATAATAATAATAATAATAATAATCACCGAGCAAGAAAAGGAAAGGTCCTTCTCTGTGGTGTAGTAGTTAATGTGATTAGCTGCTACCCCCGAGGCCCAGGTTCTATTTTCGGCTCCGCTATGGAATTTGTAAAGTGGTACGAGGGCTGAAACAGGGTCTACACAGCCTCGGGAGGTCAACTGAGTAGAGGTGGGATCCCTCGCCTAGTTCGAGGGAAAAGCTAACCCTGGAGGGTAAACGGATTAAGAAAGAAAGAAAAGGAAATGCATCTGGGTTTATTTATTTCTATGTAATTATATTTAAATTGATCATTAGTTTCAGAAAAAGTTCTACTCACTTCCAAGGGGCAATTATATCATTACAAGAATATGAACATGTTTAAATTTTATTTTGTACCGTCTTGTACATTCATTTGCGTTTGTATCACGCCGTGTTACGGAGATATATACTCGTAATTCCTTCACGTTTGTAGACTTATACTATACAAATACTCCAATAGTGTTCAATTTCTCAGTTTGGTTTAAGTTTGGTAAACAGGGTATTCCCTAGTTCTACTTGACTCGTCACAGAGAACAATATTCTGTCTCACAGCTAACGGAACGGCTATGGAGCACCATACTTTCTTTTATTTTCAGTGGACACTGTTCTGTGTCCATGTTTCTCACAAAGAATCTGATTACTCCAGAATTCTTCTTCTGTCGCTCTTCCAACTCCTGGTGTCGAACTTGGCCAAGTTTTACGACCGGATGCCCTTCCTGGCGCTAATCATTTTTAAGGGAAGTATACTACAAGTTCATGATTTTGTGATGGTTGGTAGTGTGATGTGTTGTATGCTAATGAGGAAATGTGTGAAAAGGCAAAGTATGGCTAAAACCACTGGCCCGATCGGTGTTCGAACCCATGACCTTCTGACCCGAAGACCACTACGTTGACCATTCAGCCAAGAAGTCGAACACTCCAACACTCTTGAACATTAACGTATTATTACATTTATATTCATTGTGGACTATTATGCCTTTCAGCGTTTAGCCTGCAAACCTCAGTGATTCTACTAAATGCCACCACAATTCCCTATTTGTAACTATATCTTTGGCCTTGCTTAGTTTCATACCTCTTATCTTTATATCATTATAACCTGGCTCTAACCATCGACGTCTTGGTCTCCCTCTACTTCTCTCACCCTCCATGACCAGGTCTATTATTCTCCTAGGTAACATCCTCCTCCATTCGCCTCACTCGACCTCTCATCGAAGCCTGTTTATGCACATAGATTCATCAATCGAGTTCATTTCTTTAGCCTTTATTTGTCATTCCGAATACTCTCCTGCCATTGTTCCCACCTGTTTGTATCAACGACCATTTTCGCTATTTTCATGTCTGTTACTTTTAACTTATGAATATGATATCCTGAGTCCACCCAGTACAGCAAAGTTATTATTATTATTATTATTATTATTATTATTATTATTATTATTATTATTATTATTAACGTTGTTTTAAAGGCTTCCAAAAATGTAACACATGATGAGCTCAGATTAAGCTACTCAAACCAAATGAATGTAATAACTGCTGCACATCAGGGCATATTTACGTAACGAGGTTCCAAAAATTTACCATAGCAGTTTTCTTAATAGTCGAAAATGAAATATGCATAATTTATTACCAAGAATCATTGAAGGGCTAAAGATTTATTGATTCACCCGTTTGTAGAGAGTATAATTCTTTTGAGAAGTTCAGAAACGAGACATCCCCACGTACTGAAGTTCGTTCAGCCCACTAGAGTCACAGAAATTCCAGGTTAAATGTAGGAGATAAAGACAGCTGGACATAAAAATGATCTTCTATTCCCAACTTGTCAGGTTCGATCCTGGCTCAGTCCGGTAGTATTTGAAGGTGCTAAAATACGTCAGCCTCGTGCCGTTAGATTTACTGGCACGTAAAAGAATTCCTGCGGGACTAAATTCCGGCCCCTCGACGTCTCCGAAAACCGTAAAAGTAGTTAGTGGGACTAAAGCAAATAACATTATTTATTGATCGTTCTATTCCACTTTATATCGAGGTTATGGATAGTGGAAGCGTTTACCATATTATTCACTTGTTCAGCCATCTACATTGTTGTTTTCTCTTTTATTGTTAAATACCTAAAATCTATTGCAATAGAAATGGTTCTTGGCCTTTAACCAATTACTTGGGGTCGGCTCTTCTTACAGATTGAGTTCAGTTTTACGGCTGGATGCCTGCCTTCCCTGACGCCAACCAATCATGGAGAGATTTTTTTCACTATTATGCGTTTCTATTGTGGTTGATAATGTGAGTGTATGTGAAGATGTGCATTAAGAATAACATCCTGTCACCGCGCTAGATTAATTTACTGCTCATGGCTAAAATCCCTGTCTCAATCGGGAATCGAACCCGGGGTCACTGA
The DNA here is from genome assembly GCF_040414725.1 of Anabrus simplex. Classification (NCBI taxonomy): domain Eukaryota; kingdom Metazoa; phylum Arthropoda; class Insecta; order Orthoptera; family Tettigoniidae; genus Anabrus; species Anabrus simplex. The sequence continues at coordinate 448,157,934 of NC_090265.1, forward strand.
AGAAAAGGCCTTCACACTGATCATTCAGCCAAGGATCCGGGAAAATTAACTCTTGGAGTAGTTAATGGAAATTGTTTTAGTTCCTATAAACACGCACAAAGAGCTCAGTACATGCACGTCCTGGCTTCTAGTACAATAATGGTTAAATCTCTATACCGGAACGCTTCGGTTTTGTAATATAGCTCAGGCTCAGGCTATTTTAGCAGCACTTCAGCTAGTTAAATCTGATATTCAGTGTAATAGGAAGTCCGTCGCTGGCAACGAGCGAATATTAGCCACATGTTTCTCGTATACGAAAATGATTTGGCTAAGCTTATCGGATAGCATGTAATTACCAAATCGTAGCCAATCTAGTAATACCTGCTTAAGTCGCTCAGTTTAACCCCTATTTTTGATAGCGGAAAAACCACACCTCTTGAAGGGCAATGATCGTGTCCTAAAAAGTGAAAATGACTTCCCGTTTTGCATTGTAGAGATAATAATAATAATAATAATAATATTAATAAAAATCATAATAATAATAATAATCAGGTAGAGATGAATGACTTAGATGATAGAGCCAAAGTTGGCGAATTCTAATTTGGCTCCTTCCGGTGGTATTTGGAAAGTTTTCAAGTACACCAGCCTCGTGTCAGTAGATTTACTAGCACGTAAAAGAACGCCTGCGGAACATTGCTAGCTACTTAGCGTCTCTGAAAACCGTAATAGTAGTTAGGGGGGGACGTAAAATCAATATTTTTTCTATGTTATGAATAATAATTATATCGTTTCATTTACCATGTGCAGGCATTTTGAATTAATGCTATTCAGGTTGCCTGAGTTTAAATTTCGACGTTCCCTTTTATTATTATTATTATTATTATTATTATTATTATTATTATTATTATTGTATGTTCAGTCTTTAGCCCTAAGGCTGGTTGGATCCTAAACAGCTCTGCCATCAGCTGTCATAGATGGCCTAGGCATCACTGAAGAGGCGTACTAGGGAAATGAGGAGTGAGGTAGTTTCCCGTTGCTTTCCTCACCGAGCCAGAAGATGCTATTACATATCAGTCTGCCAAGCCCACTGAAATGCACCAACCGACCCTATGAGCAACGTTTTCACACCATTCAAACCAGGGACTGGCTGCACAAGGAATGACATTACTAGCATCACTCATACCTCAGTCACTTTCATATCATCAAAGCCAAGGATAAGACAGAGACAGATCTATGAAAGTAACAAAATTGCTCTAGCCCATGCCAGAACACATAGTGCACTGTAAACACTAGGTCCTGCCAGCAAAGGCATTATTTATTATTATTATTATTATTAACATATACATCGCGATTGTGAAATATCCCGTAGGCAATGATCACTTGGAGATGTGATAATAAAGTCAAGTTAAAACATAATTACACAACAACAACAAGAGCACAAGAAGCAATTCCATTGAAGGTAAATATTACAAGAAATACTACTAGTTTAACATTCTAAATGCAGCATCATCATATACAAATTCACACAAAACTTAAGTGTTTCGAGTGCTTAACACTACGGCTTACAATGCTATAAGTTGAGCTCACTACTAGCTTAACAATACAACACCGTCGTATACAAATTCACACGTACCTTCTTAAGTATTTCAGAATTTTACACTATGACTTATAACAACAATAACAACGAAAGTACAACAAGCAATTCCATGGGAAAAAAATATTACAAGAAACACTGCTAGTTTAACATTCTACATCCAGCACCATCATGTACACATTACTCTACAAGATTGCAGAGAAACGGATTTTGGTTGGGTGATAATTTAAAAAATAGTAATTTTCGAAACGAATCACCAGAGATCTTTTATATCGACATGGTACGACACGTAGCGTTGAACGGACTTTTATCTGGCAAGATCTTGGCTTCCGGACGACGCTGATCCACAGATGAAGATGATCATATTGTATATGGACTTCCCTTAGGACAACATTATTGTAGATTAAGGGGGAAATATTTTTATAGGTTACTTTACAAGTACCTGGTTGAAATAAAATGACCCATACTTGAATATCACATTAACTTCTCTAGGGTTTCGTCAACGATGGAATGGGAGAGAAACAGGAAGTGTCAGTGGCCTTAATTTAGTGTCGAAATTAGCGGAATGTGAAAAAATGTGAAACTATTGAAAGCCATTTTCAAGGCTGCCGACGAGGGGATTCGAATCCACCTTCCCTCGATTGTAAACGTATGGCAGATTTGGAATTGTAAATTGGTGATCACGTCGTTTATGCAGTGGCTTTGAAATCTGTTTTCTTCTAAAATTCGATATGCGGAAGATGAATGGTCTAAAATTGTTAATTTTCGAACACGTACTCACTTGTTACGCGTGTATCACGTACGTGATGGTGATTAATTGTTCAGATAATGGATCCATTATGATTTCTGATATTCCCTAAGGACTTATATTTGCTGTCCGCTATCTCAACTCCAAGCTACGGCCACACCTCCCCTCATTAACATAGTAAATTATTAAAATGTATTAGTGGAACGAATGGAAAGTTCTAGCAACGATAGTCTCTCAATTCGTTCTGCTACAATTACGATTCGATTCAGAAAATTTAAGAAGAGGTTTACAGTCACTGATTGACGTTGTTAACTTCTTTTATGCTTACACACCGAAACTAATTTCTATAAATTGCAAGACTTTTAATATTATCAAGGTGTTGAAGCTGCTAGCTGGTTTACTACGATCTTGTCCTCGTGAGAATATTATTTCAGATATCTTCAATTTCTGATTCAGTATTAAAAAAAAATAATAATAATAATAATAATAATAATAATAATAATAACAATACAAATTATAATAAAAATATTATACTTCGTGATGTAAGCTCACCGGACAAAAACTTAATAACCCCTGGATAAATAATTAAAAGCATCATTTAATACCGCGTATATCCGCCTCTGGACTTAACCCCTGGATAAATAATTACAAGCATCATTTAATACCGCGTATATCTGCCCCTGGACTTAATAACCCCTGGATGAATAATTACAAGCATCATTTAATACCGCCTCTGGACTTGATAACCCCTGGATAAATAATTACAAGCATCATTTAATACCTCGTATATCCGCCTCTGGACTTAATAAAAAACCCTGGATAAATAATTACAAGCATCATTTAATACCGCGTATATCCGCCTCTGGACTTAATAACCCCTGGATAAATAATTACAAGCATCATTTAATACCGCGTATATCCGCCTCTGGACTTAATAACTCCTGGATAAATAATTACAAGCATCATTTAATACCGCGTATATCCGCCTCTGGACAATAACCCTTGGATAAATAATTACAAGTATCATTTAATACCGCGTATATCCGCCTCTGGACAATAACCCTTGGATAAGTAATTACAAGCATCATTTAATACCGCGTATATTCGCCTCTGGACAATAACCCTTGGATAAATAATTACAAGTATCATTTAATACCGCGTATATCCGCCTCTGGACTTAATAAAAAACCCTGGATAAATAATTACAAGCATCATTTAATACCGCGTATATCCGCCTCTGGACAATAACCCTTGGATAAAATAACCCTTGGATAAATAATTACAAGCATCATTTAATACCGCGTATATACGCCCCTGGACAATAACCCTTGGATAAATAATTACAAGTATCATTTAATACCGCGTATATCCGCCTCTGGACTTGATAACCGCCTGGATTAGGTTAGGAACAGAGTCCACATGGCTGTACAGGTACGTCGCATCCAGATTAAGCCACTTTCACCACGCTGTTTCACCAAATTGTGGGGATGCGGATGCCGGCGTTTTACCCGCTATTCCGTCCGCCTCCGTAGCGTAACGGTAGCACTATTAGCTGCTGTCCTCCGGGGTCTGCCTTCGATTCCTGGTACTGCCAGAAATTTAAGAATGCCAGGAGGGCTGGAATGTGGTTAAAATTGTACATGCAGTTTACCTCCAATGGGGGTGTGCCTGGAAAGAGCTGCACCACCTCAGGATGAGGACACACCCGCTACTCCAACACGTCCAAAGATTTTCAATGGGGTTCAAGTCGGGTGATTTTGCAGGCCAATTGAGATGTAATAGGTGAGGGTAGTGTTCATAAAACAAGTCACATATGCGTCCAGCCCTATGATTTTGAAAAATCGGGGTATCAGTAGCATACTCATCATGCAGATGTTGACTGAAAGGCATCCAGGATGTTTAAATAAACATGTTGGTTCATGTTAGTAGTCACCTCAACGAGCGGGCCCAATCCATGATACAAAAAACACCCCAAAAACATCACAGACCCACCTCCGGCTTGAATCTGACCTTGCACACATCGAGGATGAAATGCTTCATTTGGCCTTCGGGTGCATTCGACGACGTGCGTCATTGGAATACAGTCAAAAATGTGATTCGTCAGACGACATTACGTTCCTCCAGTCAGCTACTGTCCACGTTCGATGTTTTCTAGCCCATTGAAAACCCACAGCTTTATGTGACTGTGTGAGAAATGACCTCTTGCGAGGTGGCCGACTTCAAATGTTCATTGCATGCAGTTCCCGCCGCAATTTTCTCTCACTAATAGGTTATGATGGAACTTCTTTCACTGATTGCAGGAATTCCTGTCGGGTTTGGAAGCGATTTTGATCTCCAAGCCGTGAAAAGTGTCACCGGTCCCTCTCAGTCAGGATCTTTCTCCGACCTCAATTCTCATGTCGGGTTTCGTGCCCAGGTGTGGTGCACCCCTGGATGTAGACACGTTGAATAGTCCGCTGGGAAAGAAGAACAAATCCAGCAACTTCACGCACCGTATGGCTATGGGCATCGCCAAACACGATTGCCCATTTTTGCCACTCTGTCATATCCTTACATCTACCAAAGTTGACGTACACTGTCCACTTGAAACATCAATGTGCTACTGATCACTACTGCTATGCTCACGTAGAGGGAGTGCGCGTGCGGTTGAGCAGGGAACTCGTTCGCTGCGCCATCTGTACAGACTTAACAATCCATCTGTGCGTGCGCACCAGGGTGACAAATTTTTGTGACTGTTTCTATTCAAATATTTGCATCAAGTTTCTTCACAGGACAAATTGCTGATTTATTGGATTATCGCTCTTTCCTGCAAACAGTGTCGCACATGTGGATTTGGCCCCGTTTTATGACCGAATGCCCTTCCTGACGCCAGCCTTATATGGAAGGATGTAATCACTATTACGTGTTTCTGTGGTGGTGAGTAGTGTAGTGTGTTGTCTGAATGTGAAGAGAAAAGTGTTGGAACAAACACAAACCCCAGTCCCCGAGCCAGAAGAATTAATCGAACACGATTAAAATCCCAGACCCGGCCGGGAATCAAACCCCGGATCCTCTGAACCGAAGGCCTGAACGCTGACCATTCAGCCAATGAGTCAGTCCTTAAAAATTGCTTTAAGGTAAAATAAATCATAAAATTTAAACTGAAATAGTAATTTAATTCAAGTACAGGTAACTTATAAGTAATTGGCTACAAGTAACAGATACAGGCACTTAAATTTGCTAATAATTTAGACATTCACAAAACAGGGCATTCCAGCTTAATAATAATAATAATAATAATAATAATAATAATAATAATAATAATAATAATAATAATAATGTTTTAAGTCCCACTAACTATTTTACGGCTCTCGGAGTCGGCGAGGTGCCGGAACTTTTTCCCGAAGGTGTTCCTTTACAAGTCAGTAATTCTACCAATATGATGCAGATGTATTTGAGCACCTTCTAATACCACTGGACAGAACCTTGATCGAACCAGCGACAACGAGCTCAAAATGCCAGACTCAGTCCAATCAACATTCCAAATCCCCTTGAAGCGACTGGCATTATAAAACGAAAGTGTTATAATTTGGTCGCTTTCAGAAGTCAAACCTGAATCACCAAATCTCTAGACGCGCGTGTTAAACACTTCCACTGGATGGTCAATACTTGAGAGGAAAGACATTCAGTTATTTGATGAGTTAGCTGTAACATACTTTTTGTCGTTCTTTAAGTAGACCTATTACTCCACTGGCAATGCTCTTACCCGAATTGATTGAATATTTGCATTTCAGTGTAATACTTGTGTGATAAATACAGCTTTACATGTAATTGTAAACGACTATGACAATATCCCAAAATTATAAATAAATACCTTCATTCCTGTTAATTAATGTATGTAATTAACAATTTATTTACTTTGCTAATATAGAATTAGGCATTTAATACTGTGCCGTAGCCGTTGTTGAATGTAATGAGGAATTAAATAATACCTTGGAGATATTTTATGATCATACTTAAATGCGATAATTTGAATATGCATTAATGTGATAATCAATGGTTGGGGATAAAATGACCAACACGGTCATATTGTTTCCAGAACCCAACTTGCCTAACATTTTACAATAATCGATTTATGAAAATTCATTATTAATTTTGTTTTTACTCACATTTCATATACTTATTTAGCTTATGTCGCATTATTCATAGATTTATAAAGAAAATTATACCTACAAATTTTTAAACATGATACTATCAACTTGGTCCCAAGGAAGCTCAGATTGCTAAATCGTCCAGACATTCTACAGTCTATTCAGAGGCATTCGCAAAAGCCTTCCCAGATCCGGAGGAGTTCCTGGATGCACATTCCCTGACGATATGCCGTATTGTTTACTTTACTGCACCATAGTCACATTTAGATGAAGATCCCATACCGTACTTATGGAGCAATGAACCGCATCGTCCATGGTTCGTTCGGACTCTGTTCAGGGCAAGTTTTGCGTGCAAAGCGCAATAAGCTTTATGAAGAATGTTCAACTATGAATTTATATTACCAATGGAATTGACTATGTGTGATATTAGTAAGCATATCAACTTTCTTCAAAACAAAGGGCCAAAATACATATATTTCAAATTATTGATTTCCTCTGGATTTAATTAATATTTGTATTACTTTAAGTGTCAATAAACATCCTCTTTTTCTATTCACATGTACCGTATACTTTACACAGAGTGAAAACTATTTTAAACTTTCATATTTATATTTTGATTCTGTGCTCCAGTCTTAAATCCACGAGGTTTGGTAATTTTCAATTTTTCTAAACTACTTGAGGTATCAAGTTCTCTGTTTCCAAGTGTTGAGGGTACCTGGTAGCACCTCATTAATCCATCTCTGTTTTCATTTCTATACCTACTTTTATACATCACTACATTTCGACTGCTAATGATGTCATCTTACCTCCTAAATATATAAAAAATGATCCTTTATACGATTCCAGGGTTTGATATTAATGATTATTTTGGACCTTCAGTAAGCTTTAAAGACCACAAAAACTACAGGTTGTCACTCTAAAGAATGTTTTCCTTTGAATGAAAAATGCTAATCCACATCAATATTTAGGAATGTTCGAGTTTTCTAGAGATCTCGGGGTATCAAATTCTAAGTTCCAAGTTTAAAGTTTCTGAATGAACAGGAGTGCTTCGTTTATTAATTTCTACTTTAATATTATCTTCACCAGTATAGATAACTATACTTTGACTTCTATTTACTAATACAGGGTTTTTAAAAATCTCGAACGTTATTCGGAAATTTTAGAAAACTGCGAATTTATTCTGACTATAGTTGAACTATTATACAAGTAATCTCTGGCAAGAATGTACAAATCTAGAAGGATAAAGAACTTTGTACTTAACGACTCCTTCAATTACTCTGTCCAGGCCTGTGGTGTAAGGGTAACGAGTCTTAACTCTTAACCAGCACGCCCAAGGACTTTAATACTGCACAGAGAGCTAGGACGGATCCATTCAGTCTTGTGGGTTCAATTGAGGTACAATCAATCAATCAATCAATCAATCAATCAATCAATCAATCAATCAATCAATCAATCAATCAATCAATCAATCAATCAATCAATCAATCAATCAATCAATCAATCAATCAATCAATCAATCAACCAATCAATCAATCAATCAATCAATCAATCAATCAGTCAATCAATCAATCAATCAATCAATACTGATCTGCATTTAGGGCAGTCGCCCAGGTGGCAGATTCCCTATCTGTTGCTTTCCTAGCCTTTTACGAAATGATTTCAAAGAAACTGGAAATTTATTGAACGTCTCCCTTGGTAAGTTATTCCAATCCCTAACTCCCCTTCCTATAAATGAATATTTGCCCCAGTTTGTCCTCTTGAATTCCAACTTTATCTTCATATTGTGATCTTTCCTACTTTTATAGACGCCATTCAAACCTATTCGTCTACTAATGTCATTCCACGCCATCTCTCCGCTGACAGCTCGGAACATACCACTTAGTCGAGCAGCTCTTCTTCTTGCTCTCAATTCTTCCCAAACCAAACATTGCAACATTTTTGTAACGCTACTCTTTTGTCGGAAGTCACCCAGAACAAATCGAGCTGCTTTTCTTTGGATTTTTTCCAGTTCTTGAATCAGGTAATCCTGGTGAGGGTCCCATACACTGGAACCATACTCTAGTTGGGGTCTTACCAGAGACTTATATGCCCTCTCCTTTACATCCTTACTACAACTCCTTAACACCCTCATAACCATGTGCAGAGATCTGTACCCTTTATTTACAATCCCATTTATGTGATTACCCCAGTGAAGATCTTTCCTTATATTAACACCTAGATACTGACAATGATCCCCAAAAGGAACTTTCACCCCATCAACGCAGTAATTAAAACTGAGAGGACTTTTCCTATTTGTGAAACTCACAACCTGACTTTTAACCCCGTTTATCAACATACCATTGCCTGCTGTCCATCTCACAACATTTTCGAGGTCACGTTGCAGTTGCTCACAATCTTTAGAAGAGGTGACGGAAGCGGTAAGGAAAGCCAAACAATACGACTGAGAAAGTCATCATATCGACCACGTGTCACTGCAATTCACTACAATATCCGTAGGCTACCGCCCGGGCATCAGTCGTCTTGGCAAGGTACTGAATGGGTTCGAGGTTCGAGGCTTTTTATATTCTAGTAACCTCTCGTAGAACACAGTACTGTGTGCACGTCCCTCTCATTACTTTGAACTTCAAGAAACATCGGTGATGGAATTTTCCGCTGAAGATAGGTTATTTAATCTTATCGCTAAATCTACTGGGAAAGAGTATTTATGAACTCTTAAATGCCAACGAACCGCACCGGGATACGATCCTGTAGTACTGAGAATGGAACGCTACTTCCAACAAACTACGAGCCGGTCGCATACGCCGTTCTGTAGTTCATCTCTCTGGTGGCAAGTTGAAACTGAATAATAAGTTTAGATTTACAGAAGGAACTTACAATTTTCTGTCGTCATATCGAAGGAAAATTTATTTAGAAGGTTACTTCTGTCCAGTAATTCGTTTCAGAATAAATTATTCTGGTTACCTTTGGCTAAGTTTATGATGAAAAGGTTTTTTATGAGGACTTAACCGTAAAATAAAATCTTCAGTTCTATTTTCAAAGCAACAGTCATGAAATATTCCTGAATTACTCGCTTTGTCTATTTTTATTTTGTCTGTGTTGTCACCAATATGAAACAAGTTTAATTAATTCATGCGAATTACCTTGTTCATCGTTATGCTATATTTTGTCGTGAAAGAAGTATTGCATTCACTGTTATAAATAATGAGACGCACAAAACAAAACCCATTATCCTCAAATTAAATATTCATGATAAAATCAATATACAGCACCCTATATAGATGTTCTCCAACAATAAATATTACAGCACAATAGACTATAATGATATTCATTTTAAATTTTTTAGTAATCACAAAGGTATAAACTTCCAGTCATACTGAATTTTTGCTGAATTTGTATGTTGGTGCAGCGAGAGAGTGCGAGAGGTCGCGGGCGGCTGTGAGCTAATATCTGGCTTTAACGTCGGGTAATCAACAGGTTGTTTTAGGGGGGGGGGACGTATTTGTGTAGGTCATTAATCGAACCATTTTATAGCTGGTAATCCTACCAGTATCCCATGTTCAGGATCATTGCCACTGAAAATGTTTCCTATGTGATTATTACTCCGTTTACAAATACTATTTAGTTCAGTTGTGTGTACGTCTGTGTTCGTGTGTGTGTTTGTATGAAAAGCTATCGTTCGGCTCAACGCGGTAGTTCTCACATGGATCATAAGCGTATTATCAACTTGCCTAATACCATTCACTGGCTAGATATCTGTGTGGATGTTTTCAATGTTTAGTTTATGCAAAATTAAGTTAAAAGTAGCGGTGAGGTGTATTACACCCTGGTTTAAACAAAGTGGAGAAACGAGGCTTGGCGATTACATGGTACCGACTGATTCAATAAAGAGCATGTTATGTGTAAGCCGTGTTCAGTTTTGGTAATCAGTGGTGTACCTGTGAATTAATAATGTAAAATGAATTATGGCAACTGTAGAATTACTATTCACGTGAAGAAAGGATTACATTCCCTTGCAGCATCAATAGTTGCATTGCAGCTGCTAATTAGTTTGCTTCATTGGTATAATACTCATAACTAACTCAGAATATCTCTTCTATTTATGGAAAAAAATATAAGCTGTTAAGTTTTTGAGTTTAAACTTGAGTTTACACTTTTCAAATAATAGTTGTTGGATAGTAAAACAGTGGAAGAGGTGCATATGTTAAGAGTCTGTACAGAAACAGCATCACTTAGAATCAATTATATTGATGAAGAATCTAAGGGGGAGAAATAATTCTACACAATAGTCTAAATATTAAAACAAAGAGTGGATCTCACCGTCGAAGGTAGCAAATTTATATTTTATTACAAAAATACGAGGCAAAAAATAATCGCAGGGCCTCAGCTATCGTGTGCAGACATTTGAATATGGCGCTACCTGGCCGCCTGTTCGTCAATTTCGAAGTTTCGTTTTACTCTAGGCCTGCTAAATGGCAGATGGCGTAAACCGAAGCTCTCTTGGGCGTCTATGGCTGAGATTTTAATGAATTTTGGAGGGTAAACACAAAATGTGTCACCAGAGATCTTTTACATGCCGACATCGTACGACATGGTGCGTCGAATGGACTTTTGTCCGCCCTTCAAAAGTCCGACTACTTCTGCCGGGTTTGAACCCGCTATTTTGAGATAGGGAGGCCGACACGATACCACTGATCCACAGAGTCAGCTGTACGAGGCAAGTGAAGATAAAAAGAACATAAATGTAAATAATAAAGGGGAGGATACGTGTTTGGCTAAGAATATAAATTACAATACCGGTACCGTTTAAATTTTAGGTCTTAAACAATCTAATGATGTGTAAAATGAGTACAAAACAATTCTCAGATCTAATGATAATATTTAAAGTTGTTATAGGTAAACTAAGTTCAGTAACGATTACCTTATATGTACACGCTGTATCACGAACATTTGGATTACTATAAATGAATACTCTCTTCTTAGTTTCTGATGGTCTGCAAGCGGGATAAGAGAGTATTCTATTATACAGAAATCAAAACCAGAACTGGCATTGCAAGGAGTGTGTTTCTAAGATTACAACATCTTTTGTGCAACCGTGACGTCTGATAAGGAAGTCGTAATTACTATTATTATTATTTTATTATTATTATTATTATTATTATCAACATCATCTGTTTACCCTCCAGGTTCGGCTTTTCCCTCGGACTCAGCGAGGGATTCCACCTCTACCGCCTCAAGGGCAGTGTCCTGGAGCTTCAGACTCTTGGTCGGAGGATACAACTGGGGAGAATGACCAGTACCTCACCCAGGCGGCCTCACCTGCTAAGCTGAACAGGGGCCTTGTGGAGGGATGGGAAGATTGGAAGGGATAGACAAGGAAGAGGGAAGGAAGCGGCCGTGGCCTTAAGTTAGGTACCATCCCGGCATTCGCCTGGAGGAGAAGTGGGAAACCACGGAAAACCACTTCCAGGATGGCTGAGGTGGGAATCGAACCCACCTCTACTCAGTTGACCTCACGAGGCTGAGTGGACCCCGTTCCAGCCCTCGTACCACTTTTCAAATTTCGTGGCAGAGCCGGGAATCGAACCCGGACCTCCGGGGGTGGCAGCTAATCACACTAACCACTACACCACAGAGGCGACACTATTATTATTTATTTATTTATTTATTTATTTATTTATTTATTTATTTATTTATTTATTTATTTATTTATTTATTTATTTATTTATTTGAGAGCTTCCGTGGCTCAGGGGGGAGCGCACCGGCCTCTCAACGCTGGGTTCCGTGGTTAAAATCCCGGTCACTCCATGTTAGATTTGTGCTGGACAAATCGGAGGCGGAACAGGTTTTTCTCCGGGTACACCGGTTTTCCTGTCATAATGTATTCAAGCAACACTCTCCAATCCATTTCATACCATGTGTCATTGATTAATCATTGCCCCAGAGGAGTGCGATAGGCTTCGACAGCCGGCACAACTCCTATCCTCGCCTCTTCATTCATTCCATTCCTGGCCCGGTCGAATGACTGGAAACAGGCTGTGGATTTTCATTTACATTATTATTTATTTATTTTCCACGAATTGTAGATACAATTCAGGGATGGTGAGTGGAGAAAATGTATAGCCCCACATACACGAATTTGCCAACATCTCCACGTTGACGTGTCGTGAAGCGTTATGTGTTACCGGTGGTGCTTTACGGTGTCGAGGGATGGACACTAAATGCTTTGTCAATGAACTGACTGGAATATGGATGTACTACAGGATGTTCAAGATCCCATGAGTAGACCACATCACCAATGAGGAGTTACTCCATCAATCTGGAAAACCTGTGAAGTCGTAAAGCAGAGGAAAGAAACTTCTTTCAGCCATATCTTCCGAAATAACGATACAGCCATCTGAAGACAAGAAAGAAAGGAAACAAGTGCATGGACGGATATTATTCTTGATGTGGAATTTCCGACAATGGTTCGACATAATATATGATACGTCAACTCTGATATAGAAAGCTCATAACAGAAAAAAAATACTTTATGATATTCGCCAACCTTCTGTGAGAAGACGGCTCTTGAAGAGGAAGAAGAAGAAATGATAAATTCCCAAACATTTGACGTACAATTAATAGAAAGTAGGATCAAATATTTTAGCTCATTTCAGTCAATTAATATTGACTAAATTGTGCATTTCTACAAATTGTATTCTGCTGATAAAGTGGTTTCGATGATCGAAAATTAAATACAATAGCGGTTTTAGCTTCTACTTTAGAATCTCCTATTTTTTTGTGTGGTATGTTAACGAATTCATCGTATTTAAATTGAATTTCTTAAAACGCAATATCTGGCATATGGTAATATTCTTAATATAATATAAAATAAAATAAATTTCTCTGGCTCTCACACGTGTAAAGTTGTTGATACATTTCCGGTGCAATAAGGTCAAAATTTAGTTCCTTAGAAACGCAATAAAATAATTAAATAATTATTAATACCTTATGTCTCTGCGGGAACTATATACTTCAGTCATTCAGTCATTGTATACATAGATGAAATATATTTCCGCAACTTGATGGCAAATTTAAATGTGACAACCCCATGTCGCTGGGTTTCGGCACGTTATGGAACACGCAAAACAAAATTCCAATACCCAGGCGCCTATTGCACTCTACAAGAACTGAAAGAAATCATTAAACAAGCAACTAAAGCAATTACATGTATACATATTTTTATTCAGTGCTGGGTCACTTATTCCAAAGCTGAAGCCCGGTTGGCTTCAGAGACTCCAGAAATAAAAGGCATAATTTTCGTTTATAATTTCTTTCTTCCTATCAGTAATAAGAGTTCTTGGAATTTGAGGAAGAATTCTCTGCTCAAACGATTCTGGGGTCTTCAAAGTTATCAAACAGTTGTCTTAAATGCAGAATGGCAAGCCTTATATTAATGAAAGATGGGTAAAACAGACTTAAAATGTCATCGATCGCAAATTTTTCTTCATAACAGTATCAATGAAAGTAGACCTACATCGGGGTGTTTCGTTTCAGACGTGCTATACAGAGAGTAAACATAAAAGGCAGCATGCTATTTTATTTCAGTCCATATAAAAACTTTTTAGACTCAAGTTTAAATAGTAATAAACCGATACGTCTACAGAAAAATAATTAAGAGCAGAGTTGTGTAAGCAGCCAAACCTATTCGACTGCTAAGAAGAATAACGAACGATGGCAGAAGTGAGGAGAACATACAACACAGAGTAGTACTAGCAACGAAAGTATTTAAAAAAAAACATAATTTGCTCACTTCAAACAGAGATATATAAATTACGTCTTTAAGAATTTCGTCTGGAGCGTATCTTTGAAGCCAAGTGAAATATGGACAATAACCAGCTCATAAAGAATAAGAGAAAAAGCTTTTGAAATGTGGTGTTATTGAAGAAGGTATGGTGGGTATATAGAATCACGATGAAGAGATGCTGAATCGAATTGGCGAGACGAGAACGATTTGGTGAAATTTGACCAGAATAAGATAATGATAGGACACATCTTAAGACACCTAGGAATTGTTCAGTTAGTATTTAAGGGAATTGTAGGTGGTAAGAACGGTGAGGATAGACCAAGGTATGAGTATGGCAAACAGATTAGAGTCGATGCAGGATGATGTAGTTACTTATAAACAGGCAGTCAGAGGGTAGGGTGGCGTGGAGTGCTGTATTAAACCAAACAATAACAACAACAACAACAAGGATTAGTACTAACTGTCCTCTTTCCTTACATCTCAAGTATTTGTTCGGCTACATATTTCGCACTGAAGTCAAAAGAACCTAAAGAGAACCTAACTTTTAAATTTACATTCCAGATTATATCTAAAATAATGTATGCAGAATGTATATACTGGACTTGAAGTATTCTCTTGAAGTGTCGATCATGGCTCAGTCCAATGGTATTTGAAGATGCTTATATACGCCAGCCTAATGTAGGTGGATTTACAGGTATGTAACAGAACTCTTGCAGGACAAAATTTACAACACCTCCAAACCTTCGAAAATCATAAAAAATGTAGTTAATAAGATAATAATCGTTTACCAGTCTTTGAACTTAAAACTTCGCCCTGAGTAAATATTTAACGCCCACTTGGACCTACCGACAAGTACTTTTGAATATCAACCAACTGTGTGGAGATTATTATCAATATTATTATTATTATGACAGTAATTCATGGTGAACTACGAAAGTTACAAAATCAAATCGATGAAGGTTTTCTGAACATATTTCTCATTTCCTTTATTTCTTGAAGACTTCTCTGAAGGAGAAATTTGCGACATAAGCCAATTACCAAGCAATATGAAGAGTCTTGGTAATTGCTATGTGCGACGATATCATCAATCAGCTGTCTTAATGTCAAATCATACGCGGTAGGCCATGTTCCCACGACACGTAGACTAGTTATATTTTATGAAATTAGATTTAATACTGACGTAAACTGGTATCATTACCACTGCCCGCGCCCTGGTTTGCGAACTCGGTCTACCAGCATGTGCCGTACGTCAATATTCCAGCAGAGCCTGCAGGAACCAACCACACTTTCATTTGCATTCAGCCTCCCCGCGCAGCCTTGCTCTCTACTCCAGTAACGAACTTTTTTTTTTTTTACTTCATGAAAACAAAAATAGCTACTTTTTGTATCTCATCTTTATATTCGTACGCTCTCTTTCTGTCTAAAAAAAACTCTTTTATATTGAAAAACAAGTGCGCTGAATGCATTCTCCCACTTGCTGTTTGTATTCCGCCTGTCCAGAGATTTGTTTGTAGTAAATTTTGTTTGCACTTGATTCCATGATCTGATATACATCTTGGACGATAGTCGCACAATTATTGTTTGTTTCATAAACTGTTTTATTTAACTTTTGTATATTTTTTCTATTTACCAAATAATAATAATAATAATAAGTTCGTGTGGCTATTTCTAGCCGAGTGCAGCCCTTGTAAGGCAGACCCTCCGATGAGGCTGGGCGGCATCTGCCATGTGTAGGTAACTGCGTGTTATTGTGGTGGAGGATAGTGTTATGTGTGAGTTGCAGGGATGTTGGGGACAGCACAAACACCCATCCCCCGGGCCATTGGAATTAACCAATGAAGGTTAAAATCCCCGACCCGGCCGGGAATCGAACCCGGGACCCTCTGAACCGAAGGCCAGTACGCTGACCATTCAGCCAACGAGTCGGACTACCAAATAATGACTGCTCGTGTTTAGTTTCGTTATCTGAATTGTCTATACATTCTGCTTCACCAACAGGTCAGTTTGCTTCGGGCGTTGCACAGAGCACTTAATAACTTTCCGTTAGCAAGAATAAACATGGTGGTGAAGTATTTCTGTTTTGATTGACACAATAATAAATTGAAAGTTAATATCTGTCGAACAACACGTCCTTTAATCCCAAATTGTTTTCTGCGGATGATCAAACTAAATGATATAACTTTTTTTAAAAAATCAACAAAGGCTATAGTCAAGTAAGTGACAGATCTAACTAACATTGCAGTATATCGTCGTTGCCGGGACCAAACCTCCTATGTGATAAAATTTTTGGAGATATACTGACCCGCAGCACATACATTATGAAGAGCGAGAATGCCTTGACAGTCATACAATATTTCACCTTAGATGACAGAACCTTACCAGCCAAAGTTCTAAGTAAAAATATTCCACATAGGAGGTTTTGTCCCGGCAGCGACGATATTTCCCTAGGCTCTGAAATGTATTGTTTTGCAACAAAATCATGTAAACCTCCCCCTACCTTACTCTAGGATTGCAACATTTATCTTCTATTATATACTTTTTCATTTATTCTTATTTATTCATTAATTATGTATATATTTTTATTTCACTAATGTTATCTCTCATTTTTTCTGTCGGTTAATTTTTATGAGTCATAAGTATTTTTATACGTTATTTCCATCATATCTATCAGTGAGTAAGCATTATTCCAGTCGGGTTGAGTGGTTCAGACGGTCATTCTGAGCCCAAAGTTGGCTGTTTTGATCCCGACTCATTTAAATGGCATTTGTAGGTTGTCAAATACTCCCACCTTGTATCAGTATATTTATCGGGGCATAACTTATCTCTTATGGGATAAAATTCCTACATCTCGTGTCTTTGAAGAACATAAAAGTAGTTAGTGGGACATAAAACTAATAAGATTATTTCCATTATTTAAATTATTTATTTTTACATTTGAATATCCTCTCACACCGTTCTCAGAATGTCATGATGACAAAACCATGTAGTTGGTTACAATGTAAGATTAAACAACAATAATAATAATAATAATAATAATAATAATAATAATAATAATAATAATAATAATAATAACTGTATGGCCTCAGCTACCGTGTGCTTAATTCGATACCATCTAGGGTGTCTAAGTGTCAATTTCGACGTTCCGTTTTACTCTACCAGAGGGTGGAGAACTACATCTCTGGTGGACTATCTATGGCTGTTTTAATTAATTGTTTATATGCCGACATCATATGTTAATTACATAATTTATTACTCTTTTATACGCCGATGTCGTACGATACGGAGTGACAAATTGACTTTAGTTTTCGCTCTTCAAAAAACCCAACTACCTCTGATGGGTTCGAACCCGCGATCTTCAAATTCGGAGGCAGACACTCAACCACTGATCCTCTTAGACCGAACTAGTGAAATCTACCTACACCCTTGAAGATCCTTGAGCATGGGACCTCTGTGTAAGCAGCAGAGCGCTTCACCTCGAAGCGAACAGATTGTGAACATATATCGGTAATTTGTAGAGTGGTGTTAGTATACTATCTACTGTACAGTCTGATAAAAAAGATCGACGGGTATATAAAAAATGCATCACCTAAAACAAATGCCGATTTCCATCGAGGATTAATTTCATGGAGATTCACGTCTAGCGCACACGTTCCCTTTTATGTTACGCTGCGGCTATATATTTTTTCGTGCCTCCCTTCCTTTCCCTTCTAGTCTAGACTTTTACGGGGACCAACGGAATCCCTTCTTCTGGTCCTTCAATATTAACACAATAGTTCGTGACGTACGGTTTACATGCCGCAGAGCGAAGCCCCTCCTCTATTGTATATAACACGTTCTATCGCCACCTCTGATCTCCATTTTTATTAATTTCCAATACATAAATAAACTTATAAAATGAAAAAGAAACAATAAAGAACATCGTTTCATTGAAGATAGTGACAGCAATCCCCTGTATTCTCCTCCCAGAGCTTATGTTCATGAAAATACGATAAGTTTACTCATTCTGACGTATAGACTTGTGATATTAACATGGGCATTTCTCTCTTCAAATCTCACATTCCTAAATGTCGTTTATGGCCTAAATATTCAAAATATTCATTTAGTGACAGTTTTTAAACAAAAGAACGCAGTAGGCTCTTGTACGGAAGAATTAAACGTATTCTCCGTCTCGTGTTACAGACTGATCTTCTGTCTTCTTCTGATGGCGTCTCCTTACAGAAAATTTGGAACTATCGTCGAATAGTTTTTCTATTAGGCTATGTGTTTTCTGTATCAGAGTTACCGTACCGTGGGTGTCGAGCCACGTCAGATGTTCAGCACCCAGGATAATCTTCTCCGCCCACGACCAAGTTTCCCTTCTGTTTTATCTTCTATGATCAGTTTCATCACCGAGCAAGTGCCTGCGCCGTTTGGGTCACGTATTCGGGTTCGAACCTTACTGCCGGCAGCCCTGAAGATGGTTTCTCGTTGTTTCCCATTTTTACTCCTGGCAAATGCTGGCTGGGGCTGTACTTTAATTAAGGTCACTGTTGCTTCCTTCCCACTCCTACACCTTTCCAAACACATCGTCACCATAAGACCTATCTGTGTCAGTGGGACGTAAAGTAAATTGAAAGAAAAAAATCAGTTTTAATAGACTGTATTATAGGCTATTTCCTTACGTTTTGCGAGGATTGAAACCTCACATGATTTTCCCAACAGGAATGATCTTTCATACATACATACATACATACATACATACATACATACATACATACATACATACATACATTCGTATTTGTTATGCCTTTTTGAGCGTTAAGCCTTCAAGCTTCTATAAATGAACTAAACGTCTCCACAATCCTCTTTTTATAGCCTCCTTTAGTTCAATGAATTTTATCACAAAATCATTAGAAACTGAGTCACACACTTCTCTTACTCTCCATAACCGAGTCCATTACTCTCCCAGGTATCTATTCTACTTTATTCTCCTCACATGACCCCATCATCGAAGCCGGTTTTATGCGCACAGCTTCATCCATTGCGTTCATTCCTAACTTAGGCTTTATCTTCTCACTCCGAGTACCTTCCTGCCATTGTTCCCACCTGTTTTTACCAGAGATATTTCTCGCTATTTTCATGTCTGTTACTTCTAGCAGATGAATAACATATCCGTAGTTCGTCCAGCCTTAACTCCCGTACACCAACATCGGTCTGAAAATAATTTTCTGTAAAGACAGTCTCGTCCGAGAGCTGACTTCTTTCGTACAGAATGCGATTGATCGCAACTGCTCCTTGATTCATTTTCACTTAATATGCAACCATCCACGGAGAATACACATCCTAAATACTTATAATGATACCTGTTCCATTTTCAGATTCATAATAAAATATTTCTTAGTATTTAATATACACTGACTGACAGAGCAAATGCAACACCAAGAAGGAGTGGTCAGAACTTTATGCCAATTGCAGGGTAGACTGACGTCACTGAGGTATGCTCATGATGTGAAATGCGCCGCTGTGCTGCGCACGTAGCGAACGATAAATGGGACACGGCGTTGGCGAATGGCCCACTTCGTACCGTGATTTCTCAGCCGACAGTCATTGTAGAACGTGTTGTCGTGTGCCACAGGACACGTGTATAGCTAAGAATGCCAGGCCGC
Organism: Anabrus simplex; assembly: GCF_040414725.1. NCBI lineage: Eukaryota > Metazoa > Arthropoda > Insecta > Orthoptera > Tettigoniidae > Anabrus > Anabrus simplex. The sequence goes on from NC_090265.1 coordinate 448,177,813, forward strand.
CGTCAATGGAGGCATTTCCAGCAGACAGACGACTTTACGAGGGGTATGGTGATCGGGCTGAGAAGGGCAGGTTGGTCGCTTCGTCAAATCGCAGCCGATACCCATAGGGATGTGTCCACGGTGCAGCGCCTGTGGCGAAGATGGTTGGCGCAGGAACATGTGGCACGTGCGAGGGGTCCAGGCGCAGCCCGAGTGACGTCAGCACGCGAGGATCGGCGCATCCGCCGCCAAGCGGTGGCAGCCCCGCACGCCACGTCAACCGCCATTCTTCAGCATGTGCAAGACACCCTGGCTGTTCCAATATCGACCAGAACAATTTCCCGTCGATTGGTTGAAGGAGGCCTGCACCCACGGCGTCCGCTCAGAAGACTACCATTGACTCCACAGCATAGACGTGCTCGCCTGGCATGGTGCCGGGCTAGAGCGACTTGGATGAGGGAATGGCGGAACGTCGTGTTCTCCGATGAGTCACGCTTCTGTTCTGTCAGTGATAGTCACCGCAGACGAGTGTGGCGTCGGCGTGGAGAAAGGTCAAATCCGGCAGTAACTGTGGAGCGCCCTACCGCTAGACAACGCGGCATCATGGTTTGGGGCGCTATTGCGTATGATTCCACGTCACCTCTAGTGCGTATTCAAGGCACGTTAAATGCCCACCACTACGTGCAGCATGTGCTGCGGCCGGTGGCACTCCCGTACCTTCAGGGGCTGCCCAATGCTCTGTTTCAGCAGGATAATGCCCGCCCACACACTGCTCGCATCTCCCAACAGGCTCTACGAGGTATACAGATGCTTCCGTGGCCAGCGTACTCTCCGGATCTCTCACCAATCGAACACGTGTGGGATCTCATTGGACGCCGTTTGCAAACTCTGCCCCAGCCTCGTATGGACGACCAATTGTGGCAAATGGTTGACAGAGAATGGAGAACCATCCCTCAGGACACCATCCGCACTCTTATTGACTCTGTACCTCGACGTGTTTCTGCATGCATCGCCGCTCGCGGTGGTGCTACATCCTACTGGGTCGATGCCGTGCGCATTGTGTAACCTGCATATCGGTTTGAAATAAACATCAATTATATTCATCCGTGCCGTCTCTGTTTTTTCCCCAACTTTCATCCCTTTCGAACCACTCCTTCTTGGTGTTGCATTTGCTCTGTCAGTCAGTGTACATTTGTTAAATACACACTTTGGCAAAAAGTTCGCGTAATTCCATTATGAAAATGACGAGCAGCGTTTACGGTAATTGATATCATATGCTGTATTTTGAACTTGTTCCAAACTCATAAAGTTCACTGTTCACAGTCAAGGTGTAAATGCACCCATACGTTTTAACTAGTCGAAAAACTCTGTGATAATGTACGCCTTCCTTGCCGAAAGGCAAAAGAGTCATCTCCGAATAGACCATACTGGCCCTTGGAGGGCCTTTGTAGTCTATTTCTTTACTTTTGTAATGTTATTGATTTTAGGTCCCACTAACTACTTTTATCCTTTTCGGAGACGCCGAGATGCCAGAATGTTGTCCCATAGGAGTAATTTTACGTGCCGGTAAATCTGTCGTCAGGAAGCTGGCGTATATTGAGCACCTCCGTTTGCCACCGGACAGAGCAAGGATCAAACTTGCCAACTTGGGCTAAGAAAGCAAGCGCTTCTACCATCTGATCCACTCAGTCCGGCTACAAATTGATTCTCAAAACGCTTGAAACTATGGAAAAGATGGAAAATTACCAATTACGTATTACATATTTATTTCCTTATGTATATGTAATTTCGTGTCCTCGTCAACTCTTTTCAGACACAATTCCAGTGCAGGTAAGTTGCAAGCTGCATGCCTTTTAACCGCATACGAACCCTCCTGTCAATTTTTAGTTCCTGATAATATCCCGAATCGAACCCGGGCCTTTGAAGACGGAAGCTAGTAGCGCTAACCGCTACACTACCGACGTGGACAATTTCCTTATCAGAACATCTTTCATACTGGTTGTTATTATGGTTGTTATTGTTGTTGTTGTTGCTGCTGATTGGGGAATTGTACCCTTCAGCTCTCTCTGCCGGGTGTTCTGTGTTATCTGTACAGATGTATGTATTTTTTCGTTAGTTGAGGTTAGGATCGGAAATAATTAGCCATAGTCGATAATTCGACACGATCTCGATCGTGGCAAATTCTAGGAAGTCTGAAAGTGGGTTTCGAACACAGCTTCTTTCTCAGTCTCTCTCTTGAGACCGACTGCACCAAGCAATTTTGGTAGATGTGAATTACACCAGGTAAAAGAAAGATATCCTCGTTAAAATATATTTACTGAAGCGATGGTCAAATTCATTCGGACTATTTTTAGCTATCAGGAGACGACTTAGTGTACCTATTCTTTTACCGAAGTTCATGCAACGGCCCCTACGGTATTCTCTATTGTGATGTGACGATTCCCCCCGGGTCCATCTCCCCCTATCGGTCCATCTTGCATTGAGAATAAAACACTGGCTTTTGGAGGAAATTACATTTCTTCAGCCACTCTCTGTTATCCTCAGAACTAAGTCCCTTCAACTTGTGTCACTCCTAGGCGAAGATCTCAAGTAATCCACTTCATGATCTCCTTTACCTCGACAGGAATAATAACGGTATTTTGGGTGTGCCTGCCACCAGACGGAAATCTCTCGTTTGAACAGATAGAAAGCGAAAGTTTCGGTACATTGCAGCATTCTGTGGCTGATGATCTACACAATTACGCACAATAACATAGACATCATTGACGCTTCCTCATTCTTCCGCCGTCCAACTCGTTGGCTAAACGGTCAGCGTACTGGCCTTCGGTTCAGAGGGTCACGGGTTCGATTCCCGGCCGGGTCGGGGTTTTTAACCTTAATTGGTTAATTCCAATGGCACGGGGGCTGGGTGTATGTGTTGTCTTCATCGTCATTGCATCCTCATCACGACGCGCAGGTCGCCTACGGGAGTCAAATAGAAAGACCTGCATCTGGCGAGCCGAACCCGTCCTGGGATATCCCGACGCTAAAAGCCATACGACATTTCATTCATTCGTCCGCCTTTTCTGACACATGACACAGTTTTACAATGTTGGAGCGTCTTGTAGTGATTGGATAGCTTGTAGCTCACTAAAGAATAACAGAAAAGCAAAGCAAAGTCACCGTCCGTACAGGCTATGAAGGCCCTTGGAGGAGTGGAAGGTAAAGGCTTCCACCATTGTTAACCACGGCACGTGATGGCGTAGAGTGGTTAGCTCTACGTTCGGCCACCTTTGCCCCAGGAATTAACCTGGTACTCATTTTTGGTGTAGGCTGAGTGAACCTCAGGGCCGTATGCACCTCCGGAAGTGGAAATCTCGTTCCTTAAATTTTTACGACTTCCTGACGGGGATTCGAACCCACGTCCTTCCGGGCGAACCGAGCACGCCTTTACCGCCTCGGCCAGGCAGCCCCTAAAGAATAACAGAAAATAAATATATTAAGCTTTATTTTAGATTACAAGAATTGTTATAATAAACAGTTATTCATTCCCAAGACTAAGTGGTATTGAATGCAATGTCTGTATCAATATGAAAACTGTCCGGCTCCATTGCTAAATAGTTAGCGTGCTGGCCTTTGGTCACAGAGGTCCCGGGTTCGATTCCCGGCAGGCTCGGGAATTTTAACCATAATTGGTTAATTTCGCTGGCATCATCATTTCATTCTCATCACGACGCGCAGGTCGCCTACGGGAGTGAAATCAAAAGACCTGCATTTGGCGAGCCGAACATGTCCTCGGACACTCCCGGCACTAAAAGCCATACGCCATTTCATTTCAATGAGAAAAGTTAATTTATGAAAATATGTACAATCTTTAATGTGCTGATGTTAAATTTTCAGCCGTAGGCAGTGAATGCTAAACAACGAAATCATCAGTCACGTCTTCGAGTCAGCAAAGTATAAAATGGGATTGCAAATGTATGCAAAGATCAATAAATTACCAGAGAGCATTGAATGCTCGTAGCAGTATTTAAAATTCTCATTTACCATGTTTTGAATTATTTGGGTTAGCAACTAACCTGATAGAGTGAACTAGTCGATTTTTTCTTTCCATGCCAAGAGTAAAAATACTTTTCCTTTACTGCTTTCGGTGAATAAGAAAAATATATATCTCCTATACCTCTGGTGCTTATTTGGTGCGAATTACGAAATGAAGACATAATCTTCAGTTTAAATTGTAGTTCTGCAACGCACATGTCTGTATTGGGATTCGAACAGTTGGTAGCCTAATGCACACTGCATAGTAGCAACAATTGTCATCGAAGAGCGAGTTTTGCGAAATTCTAATGTAACTACAGGCAAATAACGCTGGATAGGTGACACTATTTATTAGTGTTATATTATTTTAACTTTATTATTATTTTTATTCATATATGGAAGATGAAAGTGGATCATTATGCACTTCACCCGAGGTAAAAACGCAGAAAATTCGAAATGTATGGACTGAAATACAATTTTATGTATATAAGTACGTTTTGCTGGTTAATATAGCTAGCTAGTTTAGATTATCTATTAATCAATAATATAATTACTCCTATTTCTATGATCAATTCTATTATTATTATCAATCTGTGGTGTAGGGACAACGCGTCTGTCTTCTTACCCGGAGACTGCGGGTTCGATTCCCGGCACCTGACAAGTTTGAGGATATTTATTTTCGGCTCAGGGGTGGTTCGAGGTTGACTCAGTCTCGTGAAACCACTTGAGCTGTGGATACAAGAGGCAGCTGACCTCGCCGCGAAAGACGAGCATTACGGCTGAGGATTTCGTCACACTGACCACGTAATACTGTCTGCATGCCTCCTTTCCTAGGCAGCAGTCGTCTTGGCTGGCCAAGGACCCTAATGAGCTGTTCTGATAGGTTCTTTTTTGCTAGTGTTTTATGCTAGGATTAGGAAGGAAATGGCTGTGGCCTCAGTTAAGGCACATCCTCAGCATTTGCTGGTGTGAAAATGGGAAACCACAGAAAATAATCTTGGTTGGAATTTGAACCCAGCATTATTCTTATTGAAAATGAAAATCCACAGCCTGTTTCCAGTCATTCCACCGGGCAGGAATGGAATGAGTGAAGCGCCCATGTAGCAGTGAGTATAGGAACTGTGCCGGCTGCCGAAGCCTGTCGCACTCCACTGGGGCAATGACTAATAAATGGAAGATGAAATGCAACGATATTGGAGAGTGTTGCTGGAATTGAATATCACAGGGAAAAAACCCGGAGAAAAACCTGTCCCGCCTACGCTTTGTCCAGCACAAATCTCACATGAAGAGACCGGGATTTGAACCACGGAACCCAGCGGTGAGAGGCCAGCGCGCTGCCTCCTGATCCACGGAGGCTCTATTATTATTATTATTATTATTATTATTATTATTATTATTATCGATATGGCCATCTGTGGGCCACGTTTACACAATCACCTGTCCTTCTGTCATGCAGACCAACACTCTCGCCTTAAACTTTGAAGTCTTTCTTCTCCTTCCTCTTCCTTCCGCCGAGATGTTCCGTGGCTTGGCCAATGGCTTTTCGGGTGCATCTCTCACTCCCGCAACATTTTTCCTAAATGTTGTTCTGTCCTGTGTATCATCTTCTTTGACATCCACTTCTACTAGGTCTTCGTGCACTTTTTTTCACCTTTCTTGTAGAAGGAGTATTTTGTTAGCCAAATTCTCTTGATTCGTCCGTAAATGTGTCCATAAAATGTCATTCTTCTTTTTCTCAGCGCCGTCGTAATTTTTTCGACGGTTTTATAGAATTTCTGATTTGATCTCAACCACAAAGTGTGTTGGTCATTTTGCAACTTCTTTGGACCCAAGATTTTTCGAAGGAACTTCCTATCTCTTTTCCTATTCTTCTTCTTATTATTATTAATTATAGTGCGTCACGTTAGGACTAATAATTATAAATAAAGGAAATAACGTAATAACCACAAGATACTTTTTCTTCTTTCTGGAAGTTATCTGGGGTAGTTGCTATTGCGGATTAACCCCAGTTTTACGACCTGATGTTCCTGGCTACGTGGAGGGATGCGTTCACTAATGCGTGTTTCTGTGGTGATTCATATTCATACTATGAAGTACTTTTATAAAATTAAGATGTGTTATAGATGATTGCAAACATCTGCCCCCCGAGCTAGAGGAATTAACCAAACGTGCCTATTACCCAGTCCGGCCAGGTATTGAACCAGGGGCCCTATGAACCGAAGGTCACCAAGTTGATCATTCATCCAAGTTGTTATACAACCAACGATTTTTATCTTAACAAACTGAACTGAGAGACGGAAGGTAGATGTTTTCTGTATAGCTATGAATATGATTTTTTTTCCCCTTACATTGTGAACATAGCAATTGGTCCTTCTGTTATCTCTGCTTGTTATTAGCCAATTCCAGGAGCCTTCAACTCTCCTCTCTGTGGAGGTGAAGTTACCATTGTTATCCTAGCCATATAGCTGTCTGGCCGGGCTAAAAGGTCTTTATGAATCATAATACACAATTGTTATGCATCGAAGCGCATCATAGCTGAACTAATATTGTAATGTATTATATTAAACATGTAATGGAGATTGTTGAGGAAGGCAAGGGTTTATGAGTGGGTGGGGCGATATAGGTTCGTAGGGGAGACGGCTGGAGAAACTAAAAGGAAAAAGAATAATCATCGTATATTATAATAGCGCTGGATTTATAAATAGACATTAAAATTGAATCTTCCTCCGACACTGCCTACTAATTGTATACATTGCAGAGAGGATGTTTTAATTGATAATCGTGAAGAGCTACAGTGGGACTTCACTCATCTTAATTCTATAAACAATTTTGTGAAGATGAAAGTCATTTTACTGAATGGAAGTGAATCACTTCGCAGTACGTAGCGCAATTTCATTCATTAATATGAAGTGAGATGACAATGATGGTAACAACCCATCTATTGGCCATGATTGTTAATGCGTCAAGTCTTTGACACCGTGGTTAGCCGCTTCGAGTCCCGTTGGAGATAAAAACAATTTAACCATCAGGGATAAGGAAACAGTTCTTGGAGGCGGGAAAACTGCCTCAAAAATCGTGAAGGTAACGATCTTTTAGCTCTGATGGTGGGATTTATATGCATTTTGTTAATAGTTACTTGTTTATTTGTCTTGTTTCGCGTGGCGTACTTAAGGCGATGAAGCCTTCTCTTACCCTAAACCAAGATTAACAAATGCATGAAACTAATAAAATTAACATAATTGGACATAATTGAAAACTATCCCATAAAATAATTACAACTGTATTAAGAATTTGATAATACGTACTACTAACATTCCAATGGGGCTGCCTGGCCGAGGCGGTAAAGGCGTGCTCGGTTCGCCCGGAAGGACGTGGGTTCGAATCCCCGTCAGGAAGTCGTAAAATTTAAGAAACGAGATTTCCACTTCCGGAGGCCATATGGCCCTGAGGTTCACTCAGCCTGCACCAAAAATGAGTAACAGGTTAATTCCTGGGGGCAAAGGCGGCCGGGCGTAGAGCTAACCACTCTACCCCATTACGTGTCGTGGTTAACAATGGTGGAAGCCTTTACCTTCCGCTCCTCCAAGGGCCTTCATGGCCTGTACGGAGGTGACTTTGCTTTGCTTTGCTTTACTAACATTCCAATCGGTCATCTCCTAAATGCCATCTCGGAACTACGTGACTCGAATCGCGTAGCCAACTCTCGCTCTGTGTGTATGTGTGTGTGTGTGTTTTGGGAAATACTGATCCGCAGCGCATTCAGCGTGAAAATCTTTAAGAGGTGAAGGTTTTCTTGTAGGGTTGTAGGTTGTCAACATGAGGTCTTGATGCGCAATAATGATAGGGGTAGGCCTAAAGCTTTGTTTTTCAAAGATATGCACAGTAATTAAGGCAGCACTAAGTGGGAATATTTTGTACGAAAGAATACTCACCGCTTTTATTAGGAACTAGCTTTATATATTTCCCATCATTGACCGACTATTGAACAACTCACAGCAATAGGGTTAGAAGGAGAAGCCAATTAGACATCCCTCCTGCAGACATGACAGGCTTTGTCTGAATGGTATATTTCCGGTCAAGAAATAATCTGTGAGATGTTTTCTAAAATTTTCATAAAACAGAACTAATATTCCCTTCCTGGAGTACACTATTAACAATATGGAACTATCAGTAAGACTGTAGATGGGGATATGAATTGGAGGCTAGTTTCAAGTACAGACAGATGAGATGATAGTACATTTAGAAGTGCAGTGAACGAGTAGCCCATTGTTGATGTGACCAGGTGTCTGAGCCCACACAGATCTGCTCGAGGGGAATATAACCTCCACGTAACTTCTCTTCAGGTTGCCACAGGATTGTTCATGAAAAAGACAAAGTGCTTCAGGGCCGTACGTGTTCTTTTTTGTTCCTTGAAACAAGAAAAAATATCTTCAAACATCCAACGTTTGAGCGTTTTCGTTACAGGGTGCGGTTTATAAGTCCACAGTGTAAAGAAAAGAAGGGAAAAAGAGTAGTGAAGAGGGAAAAAAAGAGAAAATAAAATGCACGTTTTGTTGTTGCTGCCTTGAGCAAAATTATCATGATTCACAACAACAACAGACCTGAGCACAATAAAGTTAACATTTAACTTCTAATATCAGTAATCTACACGATCAGCATAAGACCGAAGTTTAAAATATATAATTTAATTATGAGTACCGGTATCGCACTACGTAATTATTTCTCCGAAATTCCTAATATGTCAGCAACAAAAGGGCTCATTTCTTTCTTTCTTTTCCTGGAGAAAAGTGACTGTTTTATTTCTATTCCATGCCTTGTGTACGTGTACAGTGAAATAGTCTTAATTAGAGTGCGCTGTTCACCAGTCTTTTGCCTATTGTTCAAATCGATTATCACGTACTTGGCATCGCAGCTTCATGGAAGTAGCCCCTTGCGTCTGGTGAGCTAGACGGTTATACTCCCTTAAAATCTGGAGCCGTCTTTGAATGTAAATAGTGATTGGCTAGTTTGCGGTTCCCTCAAGAATAATACAAACATATATTTTCCCGTACCTTTTGGTCTTAATTATATTTTATCGTACCAGTCTTTTGCCTGATATTCATATCGATATTCATGTTCTTGGCGTTGTTGCTTCATGTAATGGACGTACGATTTGTTGGACTACAATCCTGTATACTTTTATGATTCTAGAATCTGCCTGATAACCTGCGTGGCTGGGAAGATTTTACTGGTTCTCAAAACTCCGACTACCTCTGGCAGATTCTAACCCTCGATCTTAAGATTCCAAGGTGGGCATACCCTAGCATTGATCCAAAAAGGATAATAATAATAATAATAATAATAATAATAATAATAATAATAATAATAATAATAATACGGCAGTGCTAGTGTTGTAATTTAATATACCAAAATTGTGAGTTCGATCCCAGCCGAAGTCGGCGTTTTGAAGACAGGAAAATACGTAGCACGCCATGTAGTTCAAGTTAGCCCGTAAAATAACTCTAGTGAACTCATACGTGCGCTGACTGAACGGTGCAGTGGGGCGACGTATAAGTGAGAAAGGAACGTCAAAATGGACAAATAAATCGTCCAGGTAGCGAGAGTTCAGCATCTGAGGCGACATATCATTATTATTATTATTATTATTATTATTATTATTATTATTAGAAACAGTCGACGAAAATGTCTTGTTTAAACGAAAGTCTTGGGGTTTTGCCACTAATTTGTCTGCCCATCAGCATAAGCAAACAACTGTGAAAGATAAAAGACATGACCTGTTAACGGTCAATCGTTTGCCTGTTGTGGTGGGATAGAATCGTGACGCTGACAGCATTTAAGAGTGCTCAATTGTGAAGAACGCATATCGATAGATTTACTAGCACATTAGAGAACTCTCCTACAAACCGAATTTCGGACTCTCTAGTGTTTCTAAAACCAACAGTAGTTGGAAGGCGTTAAACACATAACATTATTATTACAAAAGATCAAACTTGATCCCTTGAATCATTTTGTTAGGTATAATAGATAGCTAACGCGTTGAAAGTGCATTTGTTTGAAATATAAACTAGGTTGAATGCAATTTTTACGGAATTCAGATCAGTAATGTGGGTTTAACTCTAACCAATCGTTAAGAAGCGGGAAACCAGCATGCATACCAATTTGCCTATTGGATTATACGTGCATAACAAGTTATATAGCTACTTTTTAATACAAAACAATATTGGTTTTCACATTAATCTGATGTGCATCACTAAATATTCAAATTGAAAACTGTGTTTTATCATTATTATTAGTCTGTATTCTACACATAATACTCTTTAAATATTCTGTTATAATCTCTTAATATGATGCTATTACATTCTCTAGTGTGAAATTAACTGATCTCCGTATCTGCATATTCGATCGTTAATAGAGCAATCCATTAAAAATTATTCGAAATTTTAAGTAAATAAATTTAGTAAATAATTACATCTTACGAAAGCGATAATAATAGGGCGAGAATTTTGGTATAAATTGTTTTAATAATAAATATACATAATTGTAGTAATACCGCAGTTGCATAAGTTTGCTTGATGATCGTAATTCACGGTTACTTACAGCGTATAATACGGGGAACAAATCGAAATGTACACTTTTGCTCCCAAAAATAATTTTCGATCAAGGCTTCGTTCAACGCTCGCTCCTGTTAGGCAATGAATCTGAGAGAGCGTTTTTACAAACAAACGTTTTACTCTGTTTAAGAAAGAAAGCGTAACACATTTTGTTAATTGAAGCTCTTCAAGGATGAAAATTGAGATTGAACGACGTGAAGCAGTATTAGAGGCTCAGTTCAATACTGTCAAAAATCTAAATATTGCTTGTGTGTGTGTGTGTGTGTGTGTGTGTGTGTGTGTGTGTGTGTGTGTGTGTGTGTGTGTGTGTGTGTGTGTGTGTGTGTGTGTGTGTGTGTGTGTGTTTGTTTACGTCCCTAGCACCGAAACTGTGTATTTCATTTTCATTGCAAGAAGGCTTAGAATGTTAAACTGATAAGTAACTTCTTCCCAGAAGATAACTTGTTGGTGAGTTGGGGATCAAATGTCTCAGTTTTAACACAGTGATACAACGCCACTAATAAGTTCAAAGGAGAAAACTGCTACCTGAATATATTTATGCTTGGAGTAAACAAATATTATTTTTAAAGAAAATGTTTTCATTAAATCTGAAATCGTAAAATCCTTGTACTAGACAATCCAGTTTTTTTTAAGTTGTAGTACTATTGAACTGAACCGTCGATATGTCTTTGTACGTAGATAATCCATTGTTAAGTGTAGATTGAGACCAGTCAGATTTCTACATTAGTTCTGAAGACCATCTTTCATAAGTTCCCTTATGTTTAAATTGGTCTTTTGTTTGTTTTTTAACGGAACATGGAGGTGTCTCTGTTTGTGGAATACTGATAAAATTGTGGTATTCGTTTGTAAAATCCATAAAGGAATTAAAATCCACAGCCTGTTTCCAGTCATTCGACCGGGTCAGGAATGGAATGAATGAAGCCCCCATATAGCGGCAAGGATAGGAATTGTGCCGGCTGCCGAAGCCTGTCACACTCCTCTGGGGCAAAGATTAATGAATGATAGATGAAATGAATTGGCGCGCTGCCGCCTGCGCCAAGGATCAGTTTTAAAATGCCCATTGTAAGGGAAAAAAAGGATGAACGTTCATACTTTCTACAAGAGGAACAAAACAGCCGATGGACCTCCCGATTGAAATAGTGTAGTGTTCTATAACTCCTTCATTCTTTTATTTTTTGTGTAACTTCTGACATTTCCAAGCTACCGTAGCATAAAATTATAACCCTGGTGCTTTTTTTCTTTAATGTTTTGTTTCAACTCACAAGAAATGCTATCAATAAACTTCATTCTTCCAATATTTATGATTACAAGTTCCAGACCAACATATTTTCTAAGTCCCTGTATTCTAAACATTAAGACCTCTGTGGGCCCTTTCATATAACAGATGACCGAGTATCCCCCGTAGTCGAGTGTGTGTTGCTTCTTTCTTTGATTTGTTGACTCTTCTATGAAGCAAATATACAGGCGTGTATGACAGTTCCACACTGTTAAAAGAAGAACCACACAAATTATTATATCAGAAGAAAGTCATTAATAAATAGAAAATATGCCACCGGGCGAGTTGGCCGTGCGTGTAGAGGCGCGCGGCTGTGAGCTTGCATCCGGGAGATAGTAGGTTCGAATCCCACTATCGGCAGCCCTGAAAATGGTTTTCCGTGGTTTCCCATTTTCACACCAGGCAAATGCTGGGGCTGTGCCTTAATTAAGGCCACGGCCGCTTCCTTCCAAAACCTAGGCCTTTCCTATCCCATCGTCGCCATAAGACCTATCTGTGTCGGTGCGACGTAAAACCCCTAGCAAAAAAAAAAAAAAAAAAAAAATATGCCGCAGAAAAATATTACATGTTATAAAAACTGATAAAAGCTGAAGGTGCTCAAACTTGAATACTATATTCTATATAAGCTATGTCTTTCGAAACAAGAGAATTGCGTTCATCTCATTGAAGTAATCTATA